>NC_134243.1:25112884-25423653 GCF_965152275.1 Natator depressus | reverse complement strand
GTACAAAGAGTTACACATATTTGCTAAAATTATGTTCTTAACATGTGTTGGGCAAGCAATGCATAAACCCAGTCTGCCCTAGATAAAGGAATGTGTATTTGCTGGTCGTCAGGCAGAGACAATGAAGGTATATTTACATAAAAGATAAACAAAGCTGTCAACCTGACATGGTGGGGGAGATATCATGCAAGGTTAAGACCCATGCAAGAGGGAAAGTAATTGAATCAATTGATTGTATACAGTATGAATGCACTATAAAAGTTTATGAAAACTAATGACACTGGTGATGAGTATCATTGTGAAATGTGTGCATTAGCACTATCTGAGGAATTATGGTTACTCAAGGATATTAAATTTTGCAAGGGTGTTTGAACCAGGCAGGTCAGGGAGAACTGTTAAACAGATTTTCTCCCAGACAGGCGGGAAGGCAGCTATCTACCTGTCTCCAGTGAAATTAAGTAAGATGTGACCAAAGACAATGGAATCCCTATTTACATATGATCAGTAGAGGATAAGAAGTTCACAGGAAGGGAAGAACAGTCTGAGGTCATCCTGAGCTTGGGGACAAAACAGTGAGTTTTGGAAGATATAAGGAGAGAGAAGAAGCCATCTTGGCATCCATCACTCAGCAGACACAAGGGACCAGAGCTCTTGCTAGCTAAGAAAGATGGGTCCTTCAGCCAAGGGGGTTAACATCTCTGGGAACTGAATAGAAGTGGAAAACCTGCTTAGGGCAAAGATCTTTCACCTAGGAAGACAAGGGAAACCAGTACTTTGTACTTCTGTGGAAAGAAGAAACATTGGTAATTAATCTACCGTGAATCAAGGCTGTAGCTTGTTGAGTGAAGTCTACGCCACCAGAAAGTTTGTCTTACTTTAACTTGCTTGTAACCATTTCTACCTGTATCCCTTTTACTTGGTATCACTGAATACATGTTCTTCTGTTAATCAACATGTTTTGTCTCATTAAAGGAGCAGTGAACCTAACTTTTCTCTGTGAGGGTCCAATGAGAGGGACAGGAGGACAATTTTGGGGTGAATTTGGGGCTGCAAAGGTGCTAAGCTCTGCCTGCAAGGAGGATCCAAGTTGGGCAAAGCCAGGGTGAAGTTTGAGGGCTGCTGGCAGGCTGCTGGGGTCAGAGCTCTGGATCAAAGCTGCATAGCCACAGGACACCAAGGGTAGCAGGCAGACAGTGACTGAAATTTTATTGGCCTGGGGGAACCCCAAAACGTGACCAAGTGTGATCAGACATCTGCAGGAAAACAAGACATTGTAATTGACTGTTCTATTCCCCGGAACCTCTTGGCAGAATGCTGGAGTAGCCACACAGTGACTGTACACCAGCCCTAGACAAGCCAAGATATCATCCTTTCTGGAGACGAGGAAAACAATGGATTCTCTGCTACTCTGACTCCCTTTATTATTATTATTTATTGTTTGTTTCCGGTAGTGCCCAGACTGCCATGGGCCCTGGATGTGGTACAATATCCTATTTCTCTTCCAAGTGCATTATACTGTTTGCCTGATAACACAAACTGCAATTAAGGTTGCAAAAGAATTTCATTGATAGCCCCCTGATTTCACATGCACATAATACAATTTAAATAATCATTTTGGGGGCTCAAGCTGTGCTCAAAAAGTAACTGCATGGAGCAGACTTTCTACTGGAGTTGTGGTTGACACCTACTGGGGGTACGGGGCGGGGGTGGGGGGGAGAGGGGATGGGCATGGGAGCAGGAGACAAGAGTCTCTGCATACCAGTTCAATGGCCAGCTACAATCTAGCCCTCAAGATGGGTCTAGTGCATAAGAAGTGTGGGCGCTCAGCACCTCCTAAGCATGCGCCTTCCCAGTGCATCTCAGTAAACAGCAGTTGGCCTTAAGAACTTAAACAGGTTTAAGTTCTTTCATAAGCATAAACCTGTCAGTGTGTTATTAAGTGCTTAAGCTGTCCTAAATATTTAGATACTTAAGTCGCTCTATGTCATTGTGGGACCTTACAGTGCCGAAAGCACTTCTGCTACTCTAATGGCTTTTTCTTCCTCCTTTCACATGCTTACCCCTCTCTCCCCCTGCTATAAAAAACTTTTAGGAAATTAAAAGCAAAAAAAAAAAAAAGTTATCACATCCTTCAGTGAAGCACAGTTAAGGACCCAAAAAGCAGAAAGTGAGAGTTAGGCTGCCAGCAACACTGAATGAGAAATGTAAAAAAACCAAAACCCAAATCCTTTAAAAAATACATAAATTGGTGAATGTATTCTTGTTTATGCCATAGAACATACAGGATGGGAACTGCAGCTGAGGTAATTTTATTTAGACTTTTAGCACCCATCCAAGGCTCTGGGTGCTTTTCAGACAAACAATATTTCATACAAGAAGTTTAAATCTACAATGTTCCTAATGGACAGCCCATATAATCAGTAAAATTGGTCAATAACAATAACTGCAACAACTTATCCCCAAATTTGCTATATACCTATCCCACCTGCCTCTTTCTCAAATGCTCATGGTGGGACGGGGGGGGGGGGGGAACGGATTTTGCACAGTGCCCAAGCTGTTAACAACTCAGGGTTCTGAGAGAAGTAGGAGGGAGCCAGGGAAGAATTCAAGGCAGAGGGCCACTTAGATAATACACCCTGTTAGTATCTCCATCTCTTAGACCAGGGGCAGGCAAACTTTTTGGCAGGTTTCCAGAATTGTATGGAGGGCTGGTTAGGGGAGGCTGTGCCTCCCCAAACAGCCAGGCGTAGCCCGGCCCCTGCCTCCTATCCAATCCTCCCGCTTCTCGCCTCCTGATGGCTCCCCCGGGTCTCCTGTCCCATCCAACCCCCCTGTTCCCTGTCCCCTAATGGTCCCCCTGGGACTCCTGCCCCATCCACCACCCCCTGCTCCCTGTCCCCTGACCACCCCAGGACCCTCCACCCCTGACTACCCCCTGCCACCCCATCCAACCCCCCCCATTATCCCTGCCCCATCCACCCCCTGTTCCCCACCCTCTGACCCCCCCCGGCACCTATCCGCACCCCCTGACCCCTGACCACACCCCCAAACTCACCTGCCCTCTATCCAACCCCCCTGCTCCCTGCCCCCTTACCACACTGCCTGGAGCACGGATGGCTGGTGGCACTACAGCCGCGCTGCACAGCACAGAGCACCGGGTCAGGCTGCGGCTCTGCAACTGCGCTGCCCGGCCGCCCAGAGCATTGCGCCAGTGGTGTGGCACGCTGAGGCTGCAGGGGAGGGGGAACAGCAGGGGAGGAGCCAGGACTAGCCTCCCGGGCCAGGAGCTCAGGGGCCGGGCAGGAGGGTCCCGCGGGCCGTAGTTTGCCCACCTCTGGACTAGACCATAGTTATTTCAATATCAACAGGAACAGCCCTCTCCCTCAGCACCATAGAAATTCCAGTTGCTTCCTTTTCTCAGACACTGGAAATAGCCCCAGTTTTAGCTGGCAGCCAGCAAATCCTTCCTATTTTTAGTCATATCCATTTGGCTCAATGCTTTTAGTTCTGGTTACACTGATGTATATCCAGCATAATTCCACTGACCCCAATGGATTATTCTGCATTCATGCCAGTGAAAGATCTACACGTTGAAAAAAAATATAGATATTTACTAAATATATATTTTATTTTACATAGTTAAGATATAAGCCATATGTTAGAGAATGGTAGATCTGAGTTACCCAGTCAAAGGCTACAGTGTACTTTTTTTTTTTTTTTTTTTAAAAGAAGCTTCCAATTAGCTTCAGCTGGCTTTCATGTAACAAAACAAACATATGGACCTGTAAAAATTATCCAGGGAGCAACCCCAGAGCAAACTTGTAGCACTACATTCTTTCAAAGGATACTTACAGAAGCATATGTGTTAGTAGCAGGTTGGAGCCCTGGGCTAATTTGGGTAATTAAGTGTTAGCTGCCAACATTCCCTCCCTGCAACTTCACAGAGATGAGTTATTCTTCGCTTCCTAGGCTCCATGGTGGCTGTGTCACTAGTCAGCTGTGTGCTGCTTCCCTTCCCAGAGACAGCTGCATTTCAAAAAGGTGAATGAAGTGATCGCCTGTGAAGGAGTTTGCTGTCCCAATCTGCCAGCGTTACCTAAAGGTAAGAAGTTCTGTATGGAATGGGTGTGCTATTTAGGAAACCCAGAAAAGCAGCTGGGATGGGTAAACAGGACAGAAAGCCTGCAGGATGCAACAACTGCTGACTGTTTATGATTCGGTGATCTCCCTATTATGGCTCCTTCTCAGCCTGTGAGCTCTCTCTCATCATACTAACTACCTACTGCTAAGATCTGAAAATAAAGGGATATTTTAACTCCAGTGGATCAGGTAAGGGGAAATGTCAAAACTTTCTGATCTCATGACAATGGGGCAGCAAAGAGATGGGAAAAGGCCATAAGCCAATGCATATGCAAAGTGAACCATGCTCAGGCAAGTACAGTGTAGACTTTTGTTTCACTAGCAAGGGAATGGCTAGTCACAACCATCTGTGAAAATGCCACATATATGTATGAATGCTGTGTGAGACATTACCTACAGCTTTGTCACTTTCAAAGCACAAGACAAATTTAATTATGGGCTTTATTTATATAGCTGCATAAATGTATCTGCTTTTTCCTGTAACTAATCCCTGGAGTTGCTGTCTAGTAATAAAGCTTAAGTAGAACACTCACAAATAGAACTGGGGGGATTTGGGGGGGGGGCGCAAATAGTTTATTTGCCAAAAATGCCGCTTTGGTCAACGCAAAACGATTCATAAATCTGCTCAATAGCTTCTGCCAAAAACATAGGGGGCTAGATTCACAAACCAGCCAGCAGCGATGGCGTCACCCACCATATCATTTATCCAGTGGTTAGGACTCTCCCTAGGGATGCGGGAGAGCTAGGTTTGAATTCCCAATCTGCACTGGGGATTGAACACTGAGATCACCCCTCTCTAGGTGAGTGCCCTAACCGATAGGGTAAGGGTTAACCTGAAGCAGGGTTCTCCGTCACTCCCTCTAGCTGTTCCGCTGTGTATAACTAATTAAAGAGTCCTTTGGGGATGGGGGGAGACAAAAGCAAGCAAACACCTGAATGACTCTATAGCCAGGTGATTCAGGCACTCATTCACCCACCTACGCACCTCAAGTTCAAGGCCCTGCTCCAGAGAGGGGCTTCAAACCTGGATCTCCCCCATTCCTGAAAAGCAGCCTGGCCAGTGGGCTAAAAATGATAAATTGGGCTCCTCCCCCTGTTTTGTGAATCTAGCCCTTGACAGAAAACAAAACATTTTGGGTCCAACATGTTTCATTCAACCCCAAACAGACTTGTTTTGATTCTTCTGAATTTTGGGGGCATTTTCAGATTTGGTTTGAACTGACTAGATTTCCCCTCCCCCTTCCTGTGCAACTGTCAGTGACCCCCACCCACCCCCCAATAAATAAAAAAGACATGCCCAGCCCTCCTCGCAGATGAAAGAGCACAAATATTAAGGTGGTGATGAAAGGACAGGAGCCACTGTGTAAGGCTGGCTGACTCATGCTGCTATGGGGGTGTGGGGGGACTCAGCTATCTGAGATGAGGAGGAACGCTCAGCCTGTACTTGGCATTTCCTACCTTTCCTCGGTTTGTTAAAACCTTAAGATCAGGTCAAAAGCCTCAGGCTATGTCCTCGTTCATCCACTTGATCTTAGCCATGAGACCGAGGTAGGTTTGATGCATTGCACCAGGTTGCTGCTATGGCTCATTTGAACCATTCAGGGTTGTGGGACAGAGCCAGTCACATAAGCTTGGAAATGTGTTATCTGGAGTCAGCTGAACATCTGTGTGACATGGCGGTGCCAGTGCAACACAGCAAAATTCCCCCCAGCCTTCAGTCAAATTCCACTCAGCTAAAGACATGCTTTCATAGACATAGAGGTGCTTTGGTACCAGGGTTAGTCTGATGGTTAAGGTTAACATATGGCCTAATCCTACTAGGAACAGAACCTACTGCAGCACCCCCTGCGAGGTGTCCAGCACCTCACAGGATCAGGCCTTATTTTGTGAGCTTCCCTGGGCAGAAGCTAGTCAAAAAAATTGTTTGCTTTTTTGTTTTGTTTTACAGTTTATTCAAAGGTTTTTTGATTGTTAAAATTGTATGTATGTGTGTGTATGTATTGATTGACTGGGTCTGCCACTGGTCTAAAACAGTGGTTCTCAACCAGGGGTATGTGTACCCCTGGGGGTACGCAGAAGTCTTCCAGAGGTTACATCAGCAGATCAGCTCATCTAGATATTTACCTAGTTTTACAACAGGCTACATAAAAAGCACTAGGAAAGTCAGTACAAATTAAAATTTCATGCAGACAATGACTTGTTTATGCTGCTCTATATATTATACACTGAAATGTAAGTACACTATTTATATTCCAACTGGTTTTATAATTATATAGTAAAAACAAGAAAGTAAGCAATTTTTCAATAATATTGTGCTGTGACACTTTTGTATTTTTATGGCTGATTTTGTAGGCAAGTAGCTTTTAAGTGAGGTGAAACTTGGGGGTACACAAGACAAATTAGACTCCTGAAAGGGGCACAGTAATCTGGAAAGGTTGAGAGCCACTTGTCTAAAAAAAACCCTGAAATCTTCCCACCCTCAAAATTATAAACAAACTAACTAATTCAAGTTTGCTATGAAAAATTCATCAGAAACTTGAAATTCAGGAAATTTTCACCAACTCTCTCTCTCACACACACACCCACCCACCCCTAAATATCCTGGAGGCTCTTCCATCCTACCAAGTTACTCTGGTTTCAACACTTACATTTTAAGATTTTTTCCAAATAAGCATCTAATGTGCATAACCAGCCCTCTGGATTTCTCAACAAAGAAAGTAGCCCGATTACTTCAGAATGCTTGTCCACTTGTATTAATGAAATCCCGTTGCAAAAACGGATAGGCATTAATTGCTGAAGTAAAACTGGTTATAAAGTTACTTCTCCAGCACCTATCTGAACAGGATATTTGCCAGTTGAATTTTATTCAAATAAGTCCTTTTACATTGTAAGAAAGTTGGAGCACAACAAAGCGAGTAAGAATGGTGTGGAGACTCTTTCAGAGAAGAAACTAAGGGAAAAATACAGGAATTGCCAGAAAATGCTAGACATTAATTCATAGAATCACAGAACCAGAGGGTTAGAGGGGACCACCAGGGTCATCTAGTCCAACCTGCTGCCATGATACAGGATTTGTTGTGTCTAAACCAGCCAAGGCAGATAGCGATCCAGCCTCTTTTTGAAAACCTCTAGTGAAGGAGTTTGCATGACTTCCCTACACAGTTTGTTCCATTGTCCTTCTGTTCTTACAGTTTGGGAGTTTTTCCTGAGATTTAATCTAAATCTGCTATGCTGTAGTTTGAACCCATTGCCTCTTGTCCTGCCCTCTGTCGCAAGAGAGAACAATTTTTCTCCATCTTTTTTATGTATTTGAAGACTGCTATCATGTTCCCCCTTAATCTCCTCTTTTCCAAACTAAACATACCCAGTTCCTTCAGCCTTTGGTTATGGCTGGCATTTCATCCCTTTGATCATCTTTCTAACTCACCTCTGGATCCTTTCCAGTTTCTCTACATCTTTTCCTATACATTTTCCTATACAAAATTGGACACAGCTCTCCAGCTGAGGCCTAACCAGCACTAAGTAGAACGGGAGTATCTCCTCCTGTAATTTGCATGCTAGGCCTCTGTTAATGCAACCCAAAACTGCATTTGCTTTTTTTGCAACAGCATCACATTGGTGATTCATGTTGAGGTTGTGGTCCACCACAACTCCCAGGTCCTTCTCAGCAGTGTTGCTGCCAGGCCAGTTACCAACCCATTCTGTATTTGTGCATTTGCTTTTTCTTCCCTAAGTGTAGCACCTTACATGTGCCTTAGCTGAATTTCATTTTGGTGTCTAAAGCCCAGTTCTCCAATTTATCAAGATCCCTCTGAATTTTAGCTCTATCCTCCAAAGTGTTGACAACCCATCCCCCAGCTTTGTGTCATCAGCAAATTTGATCAGTCTGCTTTTTATTGCTATATCCAGGTCATTAATAAAAATGTTAAACAACACTGGACCCAGAACAGATCCCTGTGGAACCACACTTGAGACCTCCTTCCAATCTGACATCATTCCAGTAATAGTTACTTGTTGTTTTGCAGTTGTTTAGCCAATTATGTATCCAGTCCACTTAATGGCGGTTCTACTGAGCCCACATTTCTCCAACTTACTTATGAGAATACCATGTAAGACTATATCAAAAGACTTGCTAAAGTCCAGGTCTATGATGTCCACCACATTTCCCCCATCCACCAAGTGAGTTACCCTGTCAAAGAAGGAAATCAAAATGGCTTGGCATGACTTATTCTTAGTAAATCCATGCTGGCTGCTAGTGATTACCTCTTCATCCCCCAAATATTTGCAAATGGAATGTTTTATACATTGCTGTAGTAGCTTCAGGTATCGAGGTCAGGCTGACTGGTCTGTAGTTCCCCAGCTCCTCTTTTCCCCTCTTTTTAAAGATGGGCACGATGTTAGCCCTTCTGGGACCTCTCCTGTCATCCATAATAAATTCTTTGATAAAAGAAAAGATCTGTTATTACAGAATCCTAGAAAATGAAGAGCCTTAATTTTCAGGAAGCAGGAAGATATCCTAGGGCAAGGGGGACCTCTTGGTCACTAGTCTGAATGGCAAGCAGTACCTACATGTGAAATGGTCTCATCTGGTAGTCTTATGTCAGAGGATAGGCATCCATAGCATAAACATGGATGGTCCCCAGTAGCTCATGGATTGGCAATATCAGGATGAGAGAGGTGAATAGCTGTGTTTAGCACTGGTGTCTAATTAATGCCAAGATCAGATGGTGGTCAGTTTTTAAGATTGTTTCTTAATGTTTAAGAAAAGAATAAGTGGAACTTGCTTGGGTCTCTCTGCCTCTCCTCCTGAACCCAGATTCTTTCTGTCTTCAGGCCAGATTCACTGAAGCTGTAGTGCATAGAGGTATAAATTATGCCTCTTTATTCACTATACAGGCCCTCTACACCCCAGCAGGATGAGGCCCAGAGAGAACAGACAGTGGTACCCCCAAGTTGAGCTAGTCACAGATTTTTCAGATGAAACTTAATTTCATCAGAAAATGCTGATTTGCTCAAGCAAAAATGTTTCACTGAATTGAGTACAGATGTAACAAAAGGTTGGTTGAAACTCAGGCAGGTTTCCATTCCCTGGTCCCCAGCTCTGTGGCTTAGAGCCTGGCAGCCAAGGTAATTGAGGAGAGTCTATAACAAAGCTCTCATGAAGACAGCAGGTGAGAACTGGGTCATACGAATTGATAGGCTAGTGCTACTGTAATGAAATGACAGCACCTCCCTCGCTTCTCAGAAATGGTGATGGGGACTATCCCAAGAGTTGCTGTGTGGTTTTTAAACCACTGAGAAGGGATTTTAACCCTTAATTTCCCTTCGCTGACGTTGCAAACATGAAAAAACCCCCACCTGATTGAAAATGAAGGGGGGCCTTTGCTGCATTAGCAAACGGTGGAGCCGAGGTATCCCAGCTGAGGCAGCAGCACAGAGACTTCAGGGCTGCACTGGCTGCTGGTATGTGTATGGGGATGGGAAGTTTGGCCTTCATTTTAAGGAATTGTTTTATATTGTGTAGCCCCGGTGCCAGGTGATGGCCTGGGAACAGAACAGCGAAGTGCTTTCCCCCCAGCTCAGTAGGTCCAGCATTGGCAAAGGAAATGCCTGCTTCTCTTGCACTGCCGCCCCCAAGGGTCTCAGTGCTGTCCTGCCATCACTACCACCCCGAGGGCTTTTAGTCTCCACCGGAGCCTTGCGAATGGAATGCACAGAAGGGATAATTCAGCCTCTGTCTGTGTGGTCTCACGTCCATGGGAGCAGAAAGGCTGCTCAGGAGGAGACAGCAGTGACTGTAAGAGCCGTCACTTCCCATTGATCAGGGAGGGCTAGAGCGTGTCAGTGCAGCTCGGGCTGAGGGTGGTGCTGGCCACACAAAGGGCATGACCAGGCTACCTGGGGAGGAAATGCTGATTGAACTCATCCCTCAGGATGCTCCTACTGGAGGTTGCTAGGATTCTCCTGCTGTAGCCTAAAGCTGCTTCTCCTCCCCTGGAGGATCTTGAAGGTATCTCTGCTCTCCCCATGGCTCCTCCCTGCTGGGGCACGGCCTGGCAGAGAGGCACGATTTACATCTCGCTGCACTCTCATGTCAGTGAAAGAGGGGGACCGCGGCTGGACTGAGCAGAGGCAGAAAGAACCAATCTCACTCAGCTCTTCAGTATGAAGAAACAACCTGAAGACTAAGCGGCCTTGTCTTGGCATCAGCCAGAGCCAGGCACTCAGCACGGCACAGCCAGTCATGGATTTACCTTTTTAAAAGGCAGGTTTTAAAAGCCCACGTGGAATGAAGACTGCGACGGCCTGCACCACATTCACCAGGACACTTTCCTGTGCTGCTCCAGCGGCTCAAAGCAGCTGGAAACTTGGCTCAAGTTGCCACTTGTGGGCTCCCCCAGCACAAGGAAAACCTCAGATGGCACAGAGCTGTCGTAATAGTTCTTATTCCAACTCATCCTGGCCTCACCGTGTCAGAAGAGGCCAGGTTGGGTCATCCCTATGCCTGGCTAATCTTTAGATACTGTAAAAGCCCCATTGGGACTGTGAGCAGCCAGTGCCAGACAAAAAATCTTCAACTTGCTTGTAATTAAAACTGGTATAGGCTCAGGATCAGGAGAACATTAATGTGGCTTTAAGCCACCTTCGCTCTGCCCTAGTGTTGCCAACTTTCTAATTGCACAAAACCGTACACCCTTGCCCCGCCTCCTGTCCGTCCCCCCTCCGAGGCCCTGCTCCTACTCACTCCATCCCCCCACCCTCACTCACTTTCACCGGGCTAGAGCAGAGGGTCAGGTGCCGGGGAGAGGGGTATGGGCTCTGGGCTGGGGGTTGGGGCCATAAATGAAGGGTTCAGGGTGCAGGAGAGGGCTCCAGAGTGTGTGTGGGGGGGCTCCAGGGATGAGGGGTTTGGGGTGAAGAAGGGGGTTCCAGGCTGAGGTATGAGGGGGTGCGGGCTCTGGCTGGGGGTGCGGGCTCTGGGGTGCAGAAGGGGGCTCAGGGCTGGGGCAGGAGGTTGGGGTGTTGTGGGGGTGCAGGAGGGGACTCTGGGCTGGGGTAGGGGGTTGGAGTGTGGGAGGGGGTTAGGGGTGCAGGGTCCCAGTGGTACTTACTATGGCTCCCAGGAAGTGGCTGCCAGGTCCTTGCAGCCCCTAAGCGCATGGGCAGGCAGGAAGGCTGTGCACGCTACCCTCAGGGCCTCAAGTGCCACCCCTGCAGCTCCCATTGGTTGTGGTTCCCGGCCAATGGGAGCTGTGGAGCCGGCAATAGGGGCGGGGGCAACGTGCGGAGCGTCCCTGGGCACCCATGAGCCATGGGGTCGCCAGGACCTGACAGCCACTTCATTCAGCCTTGCAGAGCTAGGGCAGGCAGGGAGGCTGCTTTAGCCCCAGGTCCCCGCTGCCCTACTGACCGGACATTTAACGGCCCGGCCAGCTGTGCTGACTGGAGCCGCCAGGGTCTCTGTTTGACCAGGCATTCCAGTCGAAAACTGGACACCTGGAAACCCTATCTGCCCCCTCCACCCCAGTCTTGTGCTGACAGGAGAACCTAGTCTTCTCTTTTTAGAATGACAATTGGGGAGGGGGGTCTGTCCCGCTTCATATCTAGGGCCCAGTTCTGCAAACCCTTAGAATAAGTCCTTGAATGGGACTCCTTGCATGGGTAAAGTTACTTCCATGAATGCATGTTTGCAGGATCAGGCTCCCTAGTTCACATATAGAAGTACGGCAGTTGCGTGCACAAGCCTGATAACCAGGCAATCAATCAGTCAGGTGGGCGCACAATCCTGGTAATTGCACATTTGAAAAAAAACTGTGGGTTTTTGCCAATATTTAAAATGTTATGGAGGCGGCAGAGATGACCTGTGCCTGCTGATAGTGGCAGGGCAGAGTGAGGGCAGCTGGCTTCAGCAGTGTTACTGAGCATGCTCAGTCCATGTGAGCATGCTTAGTACAAGCAAAGCGGCAAATCTGCCGGGGCACATGACCCTGCATGCACCTCCCATGAATCACCTCCGGGAGGAGGTAACCATCTCTCCAAAAGCAAAAAAGGATTTTGAGCTCACGTGAGACAAAATTCACCACCACTTGAATCTTCAGTGCATGTTCCCTCCCGTTACTCTGGTCAGGGTGTCGCACAAATTTTTAATGGTCCAGTCCAACCTCGCATTGAAGCCAATGGGACTCGTTGATGTGGATCATCCAGTACAGGGTGAGGGAAAGCACCAATGGAACCCCCTGGTGGCATGGCAGGAGCTCAACAGCTCCTGGATAGACTGTGTCCAGATGAAGGCATGTTGGGCCCAGTCCTGCTCCCAGATCAATAGGAAAATTTCTCCATTGACTGCAATGGGAGAATAATGGATTCCTTTGTTGGCAAAGCAGCTGCTGGTCAGCACTGAGTGCTTGAACCAGTAACCTTATTATCGGCCAGTGTTGCAATGGTTTGTTGCTAAAATAATGTTAGATGCTAACATGGACAACTTTATTGAATTATCAGCCTGGTCCCATTTCCCTGCACCGTTCAGACAGGGAAGCTGCTGGCCAGCCACTTGAGATGGGTTTGAATATAAGGGCTGCTTCAGGATTGGCCTTCATTTTGAAGTTAGGATTCAGGAAGTAGAAATGGAGTATTTCTGTGCTTTTTCCAGTAGGATCCTGTATGTGAAGCGTGACTGCCCTGAGCTCATCCACAGAGTCTCAAAAGGTAGTTAGACACTGAAATATCGTAGAGGGTCTGGGTCTAGGATTCTACTCACATCATGTTTAAGTTACTTTTAAAGTCCCACTGCTGCCCTGCTGGCTGCCGTGACCCTGGTTGACTTGTTTGGTTTTTTTAATTCCCTATTTGTTGCTCACTTTCCTCTTTGTCTGCCCTCAGTGCAGGGACCATCCCTTCCTCAATGTCTGGAAAGCCGCCAGCACATGGCAGATGCTACCATAAAACACACACAAACAGCCAGTTATCGACAGAGTTACTGACCTGGGGCTAGTAAACATGTTCCACCTCTCACTCAACAGCTAGGAGGTCTGTGCTGCTTCAGTACAAACCAACAGATGCACCCAACGTTCCTTGGGCCACAAAGGTTCCCGCATGGTGGCAGTATGGTGGGGCATTCTTTAAAGCCTGCAGAATTACAAGGTATCTGATCAGTGAGCTGTAGCTCACGAAAGCTTATGCTCAAATAAATTGGTTAGTCTCTAAGGTGCCACAAGTACTCCTTTTCTTTTTGCGAATACAGACTAACACGGCTGTTACTCTGAAAGGTATCTGATGTATGCAACCGGGAGTGATAAAAGCTAGAGGAGGGACAGTGAGTTCGCAGTGGCAGGAGAGCAAGGACCAACTACCAGGAGTTGGTAGTGTTCACCCCCCACCCCCCACCCCCAGCAGGGTGGTGTTCTCGGGACAGAGCTGCAAGAAGGCTTCTTTGGATTTCTGCATGTGTGTGTGAGTGACACCGAGTCCAGGCTGTGATTTCGGTGTGAGAGCTGCTACACTCAAACACGCTCCGCGAGCTCAGCCTTCCAAGATACCAGGGTCGCTGCACTCGTTCTCCCTCAAACAGCTGCACCAGGTTTTCTCCACGTTCTCCTATTAGCTCGTTTACAGCCTGATCCAGCTCTCACGGAAGTCAATGGGAAAACTCACAGGGCTCAGGGAGAGAGTTGGATCAGGGCTCCCCAAGGCTCCCTCTGTCGCTCTGTCTGGCCCACTCTGCTATAGCCTGATTCTCCCCCCCTTTACCTGGTGACATAACACAGCCCCAGGACTACAGACAAGCTGGGATAGGGATGAAAGAGAACTACCCCTTGTCAGTAAGTTCGTTCACACACACTCTCACACACACATTCTTTTTTATAGGTGTTGATTTTTATTTTTCCCAGTAGGTGTTCCACCTTGGCTCTGCCCCAAGGCCCCGCCCCTTCCTCCAAAGCCCCACCCTTGCTCTGCCTCTTTCTGTCCCTGCTCTGCCCCCTCCCAAATCCCACCCGCTGTTCCCACGCTTCTCTCAGCCCCCTCCCCCAAGGGCCCCCCAGCCCGCCACTGACTCCTCTCTGCCCTTCCCCAGCACCTCCCACTAGCTGCCAAACAGCTGATCGGCAGCCAGCCCTAGGGTCCCACCCAACAGCTGGGTGCTGATCATCCCCTGCTTTTTTCCATGGGTGCTTGAACCCCAAAGCACCCACCAAGTCAGCGCCTATGCTCTCTCTCAAGCCCCTGCTGTAGTCTATACTTCCTCCTCCACATACATGCACAGAGTTGGGTTTTTGCTAACAGGAAGCAATTCCCACAAACACACATGATTACCATGATTCCTGGGAGCAGTCCCCACTGAGCTCCTCTGGAAATCCTCCCCAAAGCCTGTCATCTTACACCAAGAAGAAGCCCAAACAGTTAAAGATAAGAAAGTAGTCTGCACATTTTAACTCTCTCAGTCCCAAAGCAATGTTACCAGAAATACGCATCAGCAGCTCCAGGTATGTTAATCTACCTCTTCGGAAAAGCAGCAACAAAACGAAAATAAAACTGAGGCAGAAGAAACATTATCCGGACATCAGTAAATACAGTTGGAATTTATTGCATCTCCCCCTCCTCTTTCCAAGTACCAGTTGACATGGGGAACACATTACCGAGAGCAGATGGCTCTTTAATCTAGCAGTTAAAACATAATGAGATCCCATGGCTGGAAGCTGAAGTTAGATAAATTCAGAGTGGATATATGACCAAATTTCTAACAATGAGGGTAATGAGCCATCGGAACAATTCACCAGTAGTTGGAATCGCTAAAGACTGAAAATGGGGATCATGGCGCTTACATGCCTGTGTGTGGGGAAACTGACACAGCTCCTACATAAAAAGAAAAGGAGGACTTGTGACACCTGAGAGACTAACAAATTTATTTGAGCATAAGCTTTCGTGAGCTACAGCTCAATAGCAGCTCCTGTTTGTGCGCCTGGACAACAGCTATTTAACACTCAGGCAGACCAGGGCAAAAAGCGGGCAGTGAGGGTTTGGCCGGGAGTTTGCTGACGCAGCAGCTCCTTGCACCAGATGGCCTGGAAAGAGTTCCCCAGAAGATAAAAGCTGCTCCCTGGCACAATGGAGAAAGAATGAACCATTCCCCACAATCTGCTCTCCCTTCCAGGCGCTTGGGGGCTTGTAATTCACACCTCCCCTGTGCCAAGATTTCTGAAGCAGCCTCTCGGGACTTGTGCCTCAGGGTCATTTTGTTTTTAGATCTTGTAGAAGGAAGTTTGAAGATCATTTTTCCAAGTGAAAATAGCAAATTGGGAAAACTTCCAAGTCCCTTAAGAATTGTGCTGCCAAGACAATCTGCTCCCAGGTAGAAGAGATGAGCGTTTGCTCTGGGGGCTCCGGGAGGACAGATTCTGTGAAGGGAATAGCTTGCAGAACCCAAGGCCAGCTCTAGGTTTTTTGCCGCCCCCAGCAAAAAAAAATTTGTGCCCCCACCCCCTTTTTTTTGGCTTTTACACGTTTGCACTTCGCAATGTTTTTTGTTTTGTTTTGTTTTTTTGACTGTTTAAAATAAAAAAAATGAAAACAGAGAATTTGTAGTTAGTAAAATAAAACAAATTTCCTACTAGTGTACTCATTTAATTTTAACAAAATCACAATTACAAACAATTTGGTTTCAACTATACACTGTCATGAAAAATGTTAGTGTCTTCCGGTGCGCCCAGTTTCTGATGAATTAAAAGAATTTATATGAACTGAATTTTTCTGGGTTTTGTACTTGCGTAGTCTTTTAATAATTCAGTGAAATCTAAATTTTTTGCAATGGTTCTTTCAATTGCAATGAATGCGAGTCCTGACAAACGATTTTGAGACATGGTGGACCTCAAATGATTTTTTAGTAATTTTAGTTTTGAGAAACTGCGCTCACCAGAAGCCGCTGATACTGGTAATGTTAAAAGACTGCGTAATGCTATAGCAGTGTTTGGAGTGAGGTGCTTGGGGCTGTACATCCCGCCCGTGGGCCCCCAGCCCAATCTCAGACCCGGCCCCAACCCTGCAGAGGGGACAGTAACCAACAGAGCGGCTAGGGTGGGGAGGGAGCGGACCAGGGGCGCCCGCCCAGCGCCAAATTGCCTGGGGCAGCTGGTTCCTTACTGGCCGCGGGTCCGGCCCTGATCCTGGGCTCTGCTCGGCTCGGTTCCGGCTCCTCCGCTGCTTGCAAAACGTGCAGCAGGGGTGGGGTGGGGGGGAGGAGCCGCATCACCCCGCTCCCCCAGCGGCGGGGGGCCAGGGCAGGGACCACCCCCGGGCCAGGACCCCCGCGCTGAGCCGACCACACCGCCCCACACAGGGGCTCATTGGTTGACTGAGCAGGGCCGGGGGGAAAAAAAGGATGGCCGGAATGCCGCCCCTGGAAATGTGCCACCCCACACACGCCCTTGGTTTGCTGGCGCCTGGAGCCGGTCCTGGCAGAACCCCAGAGGAGCCACATCTGGGCACTGCCAACAAACCGAGGTCCAAATCCTGACACTTGTCCCATATGGGGGGCTCCCCGCCCTTGCACACAGTTCTGTGGACTCCAAATGGGTTCTTGGCAGGGGGTTGCCAGAATTGGACCCAAATTGGCAGAGATTTTGCTAGAGCAGCTACACCCATGAGATTTCCATCCTCTCTCCCAAGCCTCATCAACACCCTAGCCCCAGAGCCCCCACAGACCACGGTGGTTTTTTGGGAGGCAGCCCACAGGATTCCTCTCCACTTCTGCTCTCTTTAGGGGGCTGCCATATGGCACTTCCACTTTTACTTTCTCCTGAGGAGGGCACCAGTTCAGTCTGCTGCTCATCCTAATCCAGTGCTGACCCCACACCTTCCTCCCCACTGATTAGCAGGGAGTTGGGCAGTTCCCCTGAGGCAGGTGGAGCTGGTGAAAAGGCCACATTTTGACCTCCTATAAGTGATGCTTAGCCTTGTCTGGGGTTTGGATTCTGACAGAGCACGCAGGACTGAGCCTAGCCGTGCGAAGGCATTGCAGCAGGTGAGCCCTATAGGTATGGCACCATATTACATAGGTACAGAAATAAGTGGGGTTGTTTAACTAGACAGAGCCTGGAGGCTGCCTGTCTGCACAAGACTCCTGCTAACACTTTTTAACTCCCAAAGCAATGCCACAAAGCTGACCAGGGAATATCTCCCTCCCCCCCGCACCATTATCCCACCCCAGTTGGGCCCAATCACGTCCCTTATAAATAGAGCTGGTCAGGAATTTTTCAACAAAGTGCTTTTTTGTTGAAAAATCAAGATCTCTCAAAACCAAATTTTTTTGTGAGGAAGAGTCAGCTCTGACAAATTCCTCAAGTGGAAAAATTTTGAAAAAGGGTTTGAAGTGATCAAAATGTCTTGTTGTGACATTTTTCAAGAAAAAAAAAGTTGGTTTCCTGTAACTGTTTCCCCCCCACCCCCGCCAATTTTAGCTAATTATAGCAGTGGTCTCAACTAAGGGTATGCAGGTCTTTCGGGGGCACATCTAGTTTTACAGCAGGCTGCATACAAAGCATTAGTGAAGTTAGTGCAAACTAAAATTTCAGAGAGACAATGACTTGTTTATACACCTCTATATACTACACAGTGAAAAATAAGTACAATATTTATATTCCAGTTGATTTATTTTATAATTATATGGTAAAAATGAGAAAGTGAGCAATTTTTCAGTAACAGTGAGCATGACACTTTTGTATTTTTATGTCTGATTTTGTAAGCAAGTAATTTTTAAGTGAGGTGAAACTTGGGGTACACAAGACAAATCAGACTTCTGAAAGGGATAAAATAGTCTGGAAAGGTTGAGAGCCACTGAATTATAGCACAACTATTAAATAATGATCAAAATCAACATAAAACATTTTAACTGACCTGAACCAAAAATTGTGTCAGATGAGGAATATTTTCAAAATTTTGATTTTTCAGCCCATTCAGGATGGGAAAAAATTCCAAAATCTAAAAAAATTGTTTATGGAATGGAAAGCCATTTTCCACCTATCTCTGCTTATAAGCCAGGGCCCAGCTGTCCTTCCAGTTCTCCTGGCTCATTTCTTCTCAGATGGCTCCTCACAACATAGCCAGACAGTTGCACCAACTATTGTTAACCGCTATCCAACAGCATGACAGCAATGACACACTGCAAGCGGCATCAATTCATGGCCACTATTGCACTTGGGCAGCTGAAATTGTCTAGCCTTCAGCTTTTGTACCTGATGGCTCTAGTGGATTGAGTATCGGATTGGAATCCAAGGGAACCTGAGTTTTTGGCTTGGCTCTTCCACTGACTCACAGGATAAGTCACTTACCTGCTCTCTGCCTCAGTTTCCACATGCACATAATTGGGACAATTATACCTGCCTACCTGACAGGGTGGGGTGAGGATTAGTCAGTATTTGTTTGCATAGAAACCTGAACACACAGTGCTCTCACTATATACTAAGCATTGTGATTAGTTATTACTACGCCCTCTGTGTGATCATCGCCCATAAAATTGGGCTGAGCACAATAGGAGTGTCACACCTTGAGATTATGCACCAATGGGCATTCATTGCAGCCATACAGGAAAAGAGGTGACTGTAACTCTTAGGAAAACCTTTCTTGAACACAAAGTAGCAATAGGTAGTCTCTAGCCATAACCATCCAGTCTGGAATGCACCTCAACAATCATGGGTGAAGCGTGTTGGCTAATGATGTCCACACATGCTACAGGCAGAGATACTAACATCTAATTTCCTAAGTGCAGGTAAATTCCAGGCTGACTTTTGTCCCCTCCTAACACCCCACCCCTGATTGTGGCACTTTCCTTCAGCATAAG
Organism: Natator depressus; assembly: GCF_965152275.1. NCBI lineage: Eukaryota > Metazoa > Chordata > Testudines > Cheloniidae > Natator > Natator depressus. The sequence goes on along the minus strand of NC_134243.1, from coordinate 25,404,683 downwards.
CTCTTGGGGGCAGCTCCTGCTTCCATTTAAATCAATGGCAAGACTCCCAGACCAGATAGTGCCACACTTGCTGTAGTTAAAGTCTCCGTTTTATTGCAAATGGCATACACTTAGGCTCCTGAGCTCCATACACATCAAAGGTGTCTTGGGTAGGCCAAGTCATTGGGGCAACCTATTACTAGATCCATTGCACACCCAGGAGGGTTCTTGCTATTGCTGACCTAGCTTTGTTGTTTTGGCAAGAAAGGATAGTCTAGTCTAGTTATTAAAGCATTGAGCTGGGGCCCTGGAGAACTAGGGTCAGTTCATCTCTGCCACAGACTCCCCATGTGACCCTTGGCAAGTCACTTAATCACAGTATCATCAGCTTCCGATTTGTGTACAGGGATAGTAGTATTTCCCTACCTGACAGGGATGTTAAAGTAAAAGAGTTATCTGAGAGCTGCTCAGACTATGACAATAGGGGCCAGATCCATAAATAGATTTTTGTGTGTGCTGAAGAAAACTACTTTTTTCCAACAGCAAATTTCAAAAGCCTGCAAGAAGTGCTCATCACTTGGTCCAATGGAAAACATTACATTGATTAATGTAATAATGCAGCATGTTGGGTGTAACTGCTCACTGCAAAAAAGAACTGAAAACGTGCACAGAGATAGGGGACTGTTCTAAAGCCAGAAGAGTCTATTATGATCACCTCTGAGTCCGACCTCCTGCACAGAACTGGCCAGGGATTTCACCCAGTGATTGCTGCTGTCAACCCAACAATGTGTGGTTTGACTACAGCATCCTTAAAACAAAACAAGACAGACATCCAACCATGAGTTAAAGAATCCAAGTGATGGAGAATTAACCACATCCCTTGGTAATTTGTTCCAGTGAATAATTACACTCACAGTTAAAAATGTGCACCTTAAATTAACCCTCTTGAAAGGGCTGATAGTTCAACACAACATTTGCTGAGAAGGGAAACTTTTTGTTCCGGTGACACATTAGATTTTCTTCTAGGTTTTGACAAGCAACAGCTCAGTGGATTTTTGAAAGTAACACACTATGGGGAGGTTTTATTTTAGTTATCACAAAAAATATCAGTTATTTTTCTCTCACTTTCATCCTGTCATCAAAATGACATTAGAAGTGATTTCAGAGAGAATTCTCTCGCTTATCAAATGAGCAGCTCTGACGACACAGCTTTGCTCCATGAAGTTTCCTATAACGACTCTATAACTAACACTTGCTGTAATCCATTTGGATTCTAAAGAAACCCAATATTGAACAGGAACACAGTGTATTTCTTTCTTAGAATTTAGAAGTTGGAATGTACATACTTGGTCATGACTCGTTTGATGAATCAGGCTCAGTTTCATTACAGAGTTAATGAAAACAAACAGTTCTTTATTATAAATTATAATAATGATGAGATTTGCCCCTCCTAGAATGCTTTACAAACATTCACTGATTAGTTCTGACAACATCCCTCTGAGGTATTGTTCTTATTTTACAGATGGGGAAACAGAGGCAGAGAGATTAGGTGGCTGGGCCCATGCTACAGGGTTATTAGTGTCAGTATGGGAATTAGGACTCAGGCATTCCTAGCACCCAGTCCTGTGCTCTGAACGTACAACCTCGCCTGTTTTGTCACTACATAATTTTCAGGGAATTTTGGAGCTTAAGAGTGTATTGTCTCCATCATCATCAAATATAATGGGAGTTTAGTAGAGTTTCTCATATAAAGAAGCTATCATCTTAAGGACACTAGTTTTTATCTTAATGCAGGTTCAAAGAGCCAGGACTGTGAATTCTGGGAGCAGGCTTACCATGGAAAGTCCTTAACTGAGCACTGTGGGCTGACTGTTACTTGTGGTTGAATTTTGCTTTGTGCTACCATTTCTAGGCAAACTGGAGAGATGCCTTGCGAGAAGAGAGAGATAATGATTCCTATGACCGTGCTTGAAATGAACCCAGTGCCCTGTGCACCAAAAGGTAGGTGGGCTTGGTTGTGCAAGTTTCAGAAAGTGTTCTTGATGGCTAATGCTGTAAGTGCTAATGGACGGCTCCCAATGTAGAATGAACCTAGCTCACAAAAGGCCTAATTCTGGGATGTCCTGGGTGTTAGGAGGTGCCCAGGCCCATTATATCAAATCCAGTGTCTTCTCTGGATTGTAACATGATGTGCCACTCGACTGAGCTTTTCTCGACATCTCCTGCTGCCCAGAGTTCCCTGTCTTAGATTAGCAGTTTTGCTGCTGGATTTTATACCTGGGAATAATACACCCTCAGTGCTGCCTCAGAGAGAAAGCATTCACCCTTGAAGTGCTGGCTTTTCAATGCAATGGTTGTCAGGAGAGGTCAGTAGCAAAGGAAATGAGGATTAACTGGAGACCCCCCCAGGGGCTTCAGTACTGTGTCCTGGTGTGGCATCTTCCCAACAAACTGGGCACCTATCATAAGAACATAGACGTATGGGATGTTCTGTATCCCATAGGCCTTTGCACATTGGAGCATAATACATAGGGTCCTGAGTTGGGGCAGGAGCAGAGAAGGCTGGAAGGCCACAAAACAATTGGCCAGACAGGGACGTTAATAACAGACATTACTGTGCAGCAAGCTAGTGCACTGTAGATTCACACCCTGTCTTCCTGCACAGTAAGATCCTGTGCAGGCAAGCCCTAAGTCTCCTGCTCAGCTGTCGGTGTACGTAGAGGGAGTGGTGAGGGAGATGGATAGATCAGGTTTGGTTTTATTCAGAAGACAGTTTACTGAAGCTCCCTTCTACTTTTCTGTCCCCTCCGTAGCTGGAGTGTGCTTCATGCTTTCCTCCAGCACATTGTGCTTACCAACGAAGCCAAAAACCCTTTAGATCACATCCTTATTCTCCTGGGCTAGTCACTGTTATGGTGCGATCGGCATAGGCACAGCTCACTACAGAACTGATAGCCCCTGTAAGTTCTTCCCCACAGCTCAATGCCATTCCGCCAATCAGCGACTTGAACTCCCCTCCCACACGAGGATATGGAGGATTCTGGCAGTAGGTTCAGAGACATTTCCTAGCATCATTCCTATCATCAAAGCATGGGCTGTCGAGTGGCTGATTCAGCGCCGGGTGGCCACAGGACGGGTGCAGGACACTTACAGGAAAATTGAATCACTACCTTAGACTAGTCGGGCTTTGCCCCAAATTCTATGCTGCAGCTGCTTTATGCCACCCCATAAACAGAGAGTGGCCCTAGAGCTGGCATATCTGGCTTCAGTAGGATAATCTCAGTGTGGAGGAATCTTCCGGTGGCATAGAACAAACACGGTGGCTCCTGTCCCAACCACTGGGGAGCAGCCAAGCACACAGCTGGCCCAGGACCAGGGAAATGTGAAGGTAAGCTTTGAACACCTTTGCATTCCCCATCCTGAACTGTGCTGTCTGCTTCTCAGCCGCAGCCCAGGCGTGGCCATGTGTCCTTGTGCTAGATGGTGTTTGCAAACACTGTGCTCTTTCTACCCCTCCTTCCCTCCCTCTCCCCAGTACTGCTGTTTGGTATTGTGGCAGGCTAGTTCCTGGAAGGCTAATGCTTGTTGGCCAGAGTAGGATCTTGCTCCTTGAGCAGGACCAGTGCAGTCAATGGGCCGGCTAGGAATCAGAGAGCCACAAGGTATAGACAGACTATGCCTGTGGACCTACATACCTTACCTGGGGGAAGTGTTGGAAACAAGAAGTAACACCGGGACAGTAGCCATCCCTTGTTGTACTAGTCGTAGGAAGGCTGGCCAGTATTTGGTCCAAAAAATCATCAGTTAAACTGGGCCAGCAAACCTACAGACGGAGAGTCCAACTGCTTTGTGCTCTTGTATGGTTTTGAATGCTAGGTCTGCTGAGGCCGAGTTCTCCTCAAACAGGCCATGATCTGATCATGACCTATAAGTACTTACCTGCAGGAGAGATTTCTAATCGTAGGCGGCTCTTTAATGCAGCAGAAAAAGGCACAACAAGGTCCAATGGTTGAAAGCTGAAGCAAGCCAAATTCCGACTAGGAATGAGACACACACTTTTGAAGCAGGACAGGTGATTAACCCCTGGAACAACTTAGCTCGGGGTATGGTGGGTTTTTCATCACTTGAAGTCTTTAAATCACGACTGGATGCCTTTCTAAAAGCTAGGCTATAGCTCAAACAGAAGCGATAGTGAAATCACTGGGGGAGGTTCTCTGGCTTATGCTTTGCTGCCAGAGTTCAGACTAGATACAATGGTCCCTTCTGGCCTTACAATCTATTCATCAAACCGGCCCCGGGTGGCTTCACTCAGGGTGTAACTGGTTCCATATCTTGCATTACATTCTAGCCATGATAGGACTCTTGTGAGCCACAGAAGGGCCACACCTCTCCAAGCAGCTACTGTTCAAGATTCCTCTTAAACACCCATTTGTATGGTTTTATTCAATTTTTCTTATTACAGAGGATGGTTGTTGCCCTTCTGCCCCGCCGTGTTCATGCCACGAATCAGCAAACCCTGCTGGTAAGTACCGGGAATGCTTGTTCCTGAAGGTGCCCAGAGCTCCGACATACAAACCCAAGCCTTCAGAACAAGTACTGTAGATTTTACAATGGGAGAGGGGGACTTTGATCCAGATGGGTCTAGGAGGATACGAACTCGTCTCCTAAAAGTTACGGGGAAACCCTACATGACTCTGTCCCTGTCACTCCTTTTGCACACGAGCCAGTCTCCTGAGCAAACCCCACTCTCCTCAGGCAGACAGTTATGGTCACGCCCCTACTAGAAAGGAATCTGAGATGCTGCCAGTGCACTGACTTCCAACCCTTCTCAAATGTGGTTGCCATTGGCCTCTCATTAGGGAAATCAGGTGAATCAATTAACAACTCTAATAAGACTGTAGTAATATTCAGTGTCCCTGTAGGTCATTCTAGGACATTGCCTTAATTAAAGAGAACATGGACAGTAATATAAGGAAAGATTTTATTTTAAAATCCAGGATGTAAACCCTCATGCTTCAAAGCACAAGGCAATCACCCATTGTTACGTGGAAGGAAGAAACACTTTCTTTGGGGAATTTATTCCATGAACATCCACAGTAGGTCACCTTGCACCCTTCCCAGTTTGACATTTAGCACTGCCCAGTACGAGATCGCTTACTGGACTAGATTGATCACCCATCTGATTTCAAAGAGTATGGCTTAAAGCAGCCAATATTTGTAAAGTCTAAACCACTCATGTTAGAAACATACCATGTGACCCACTCCCATACCAACTGAGTAACTTCTAGATGTAGATTTCTAGTGCAAATACTTCTGATTACCAATCCAGCGTGCTTTTCATTAATATTCTGCAGCAATTTCAGACAATCCCCTTTGCAGACATAGTTGCCAGCAAATTTCTTCACTAGAATATTTACAGAAAAACACAAACAGGGACAGACACAGGCCAAAGGAATTCATCTGGAAATTTGAATTCATATTCGGAAACATTTTTTCCACTATTATGCCAGCCCAACTAGAAAGACACTTATCAAGTCAAGCCTAAGTTTGCAATGCTGCTTCAATACACAAGAAAGCATAGGGGGCAGCGGCATAGCTATTCAGAACTTGGTGGTTTCATTGCAAAGTGCAATGATTATTTTGTTTCCATTATGACAGGTTTCAGAGTAACAGCCGTGTTAGTCTGTATTCGCAAAAAGAAAAGGAGTACTTGTGGCACCTTAGAGACTAACCAATTTATTTGAGCATAAGCTTTCATGAGCTACAGGTACAAGTACGCCTTTTCTTTTTGTTTCCATTCACATGGATCCACACCTCTCCATGTGTCACTCTGAGCAAGAAGATGCCAAGCAAACTTCCGTTGGTTTGGAGTCAACCAAGGTTAAACTTTTGAGTTTAACAGATTTTGAATAAAACAGGCAGATGAGGTTGGTCTTATTCATATGCAACTATAGAAATGAATGGGGGGAAGTGGCAAGGGAAGACATCAGTGAAGCATAATGGTGTGGTTCTGATTCTCATTTTACTTCTCATTTCTTCCTCGAAACAGCCTGTGTAGTCTCTCAGCCTCCAATCATTGTAGCAGGAATCTTTACAAGCAAGCCAGCAGGAACAATATGTCCATGCTGTCGCCAACCCATTACCACAAAGGTTGTCTACAGAATGGGTAGACTGGCTTTCCTCCTAAGCGCTGCCATGTGTTGTATTGGGTGAGCACTGAGTTTATTTTGGAGATTCTTTATAGCACAATTGTTTAATAGGTTATTTCCACCCCCAATATATAGTTATAGCAGGAGCTAAGCCGCTAATGGCTGCATAGCTAAGTCCCTCTCTTCCTAGATTGGTACGGACTCCCCGGTGACCAAACAGTGTCAGTGCAGTCCCATATACACTGTATGATCTTAAGGATGTACTCAGTGTGGTTGTGTGGGATGCAAGTCATAGCTGAATTTAAATTATGTCATTACCTCCTCATTAGTCAGACAAACAAACAGAATTCATACAGCCCTGTCCACCTTCCTGCCAACATTTCTGAACCACATAATATCTCAGCATGTTCTCATGCAGCTCCCAGAATAGTGGGTAATCTCTCCAAGCTTGCTTGAGGTCACATGATAACTCCTGTAGGCATTTAAGCAAGGGCCATGTAACTTCTACCGCAACGGTAAACACTGCACCCACTTTAAGCCTCTTTCATGTTGAGCTGTTCCCATTATCACAGGCCAGACCAGCCTGCATCATGCCAACTAGATTATTTCCTGGTGGAATGCTTCTAAACCACATTCTCCCGGGTGTGTTCCTCAAACTGCAGAGAGAATATTCTCTCTGCAAAGTGTTTTACATCCATACCTCTGGAACAAAAATGCTTTTTGTACTGATTGAAGAGCCAGAATAGAAGTGCACGATGAAGTTGTCAAAACTGAAACGCTCATGCTGAAAGTAGAGAGTGACCTGAAGTCATCAGCAAGATGAGAAATAAGCCCTAACATGTTGGTTAACACCTTTATGTACATTTCTTATATTCCATTCTGCTCTAGGTGCAATATAGGATGCTGCTTCATCCCTTTCTTCATAAAAAGGTTCAAGGACGTAGACCATTATTGCCCACGCTGCCACTTTCATATCTACAGATACAATAGGCTATAGAAAGCCAAACCAAGCCACAGAGACTTTCAAGGCCAATTCACTTTGTTTTGCTATTGATGTAAGAACTCATAGATGAAGCTCTTTCTGTGAAATATGCAAAGGTAGGCCCCAATCCTGCAACGAAGTCCTCAGATATCTCAGCATCAGAACATTAAATTGTTGCACTGAGTTTTGAAAACACCTTTAGAAATAGTTTCATATCAATGTGCCGCACAAGTGTTATTTCTTCTTTTGGATATTGTTGCCTTAAGCTGTGATCTGACCGGTGCATAATTGTTTTGGTGCTATTGTACCTATTTTTAAATCCCCAGATGGAACATGAGTGGAATGTAACTTCTCCCATCCTCTCTCGTGCTTCTAAACCCTCAACTTATTAGAAAGTTTAGAAATACACATTTTAGATCAGAGTTTAATCTCTGACCCATCAAGACCTATTTGCCTCTGCTTTGTTAGGCTTAAAGCTTGGGTCAACCTAGCGACATCACTCACGGCTGTGAAAAACTTCCCATGCTGCGTGACGTAATTAAGTTTACCCACTGTATATGCAGCTAGGTCCAAAGAAGAGGTGGATTAACTAGTCAACAGAAAACCGCCTTCCACTGCTGCAGGAAATGTCTACACTACAGCAGCTCAGCTGCAGCACCGTAGCCACTGTAGTGGAGACAGTCTTGTTCTAAGCTCTTTGGGGCAAGAAATGTCTTGTTTGTACAACACCCAGCACTAGGATGCCCCAGTCTGGGCTGGGGATTCTGGGTTGTACTGTACTGTAACTGTGTATTATTCACTTGGGCAATTATGAATTATGAAACTGAGGTTTCAGACCATATTATTTATGGGGCAGAAATAAACCTTCTATTTGTTTAACAATTCCCTTTTCTTTCTTGGTTCTGTGATCTACATTGTGTCCTGGGCAGACCGAAACTCCATCTGCCACCTCGTTTATACTACAGCATCACCCCAAAACCAGTAACACCAAACCACTGGGGGGGGGGAGAGGGGGAGCGGAAATCACATGTATAGGTAACAAACAGACAAAAAGTATTAACCGTCCCTTTAGACACTTCCTCTCAACACCTTACGCTTCCCATTCCAAGCCACCTCCCAACGAAGATTGACCCCCCCCAACCCCCGCCCCTGGTATCTATTTATTATGCCTCCTTTGCTCACTAGAGGTTTGTAACATAAAGAAAGGGCCAGTTTACCATCCCACCATGCTCCCAATTCAATGTAGTGAAGAAATGTTAAAGGCAGCAGATTTAAAGCCAATACAAAGGAAATATACCACATACTCAGAACTGAGCTTGAGCCTGTGTCCCCTTTCCACACAACAGTTCCTTCAAGGCCCCTGAATTTAACCTTAGTGTATTGATGACACTGATGATTGTCAGTGATTGCTGAAAGCTATCCGTGGTGTCATAGCTATCACATTGCCTGGTTTTTCCTTGTGTGTAATTAACCTTGTATCAGATTTGTTTCAGACTATAGTTATATTAACATTTACCCTGCAGCCCCCATCAATGCTTTGTAAATTCAAACACTGAGGATGCTTATGGTACAACTACTTGCACTAACTGCATAAAGGGACCACGCAGCCTCTGCTATCCAGCAGAAGCAGCAAATCTTTATTCTTATCCAAAGAGGTAAACTTTGAGGAGATTTTATTTTTCAGACCTTTAACATTAAACTGTTTCTATGCTACTGTAACAGGGTCAGCTGCCTCTGAAGTGCCCCCTTGTGGCCTGGCGTGGCTCTGTGGCCCCCTGCCTCATCTTTCTCTTCACTCAGGCCCATCAGTAACTCCACAAAGGCTTGCATCTAATAGCAATGCCCCCCGATAACGTCTGGTTTATTAACATAAAATAACTCAAAATACAGTCTCCTCTGCCCCAGTCTCACAGTGGGCACAGCCCCTCCTCCCTCTGTCTTCAAGTTCCCAAGGTGAGCACAGCTTTTCAGTGCTTCCCAGGCTCTGTGCAGTCTCTGCCCTCAGCACACCCTGGGCTCCTTTAAACACTCCCGTCCCTCTTCTGAGCAGCCACTCTCAGGCCTGCGTACCTGCAGTCATACCCTGCACTTTCTCTCTGCAGAAACTCCTAGGTATTTCTACCTGCAGTTTTTCCACATACTCACAGGCCCCAGCCCCTCCCTTTGGCCAAGGATCTCCTGCAGGAACCTCCTGCACTCTGCAGCCTTTGCCACAGCTTCCTCTGTCTGTTTGCCCTTTTTTCATAGTGACCAGCTGTCCTCTATCAGGCCCCACTGGGAGGGTGTTAATGAGGCACAGGTGGGCTGGACCAGTTCCCTCCTAAAAATGCCAGTCCATCCTGTGACAGCTACAGAATCATTACAATTGGTAGACATGTGGAGAATGGGTACCTCCAATGGCCCTTTGCTTGTCTTCTCCACAACAGAGGGGGTCAAACCCTGTCAATTACAGTCTCTTAGAGTCTCCTTCTTGCATGCAGTTTGGGCTGTCTGCTCTAAAAGAATCCCTTCAGCTACTCAGCATGTATTTCAGAACTTTCAGTACATCCTACTTAGCTAGTTCAGTCGGTTTGACTGAGTAGCTAAAACAATGTACCTTTTGTTAAGCGCCTAAGCAGTATATTACATCCGATTGCATAAACAAGGCTAATATGATTTCATAAATGTTTTGGTTGTTCTTAAATCCTCAAGATCTATAAACTTCCCAGATTTGCTTTAGCAGAAATGTACAAACTCTATCTAATAATTATTAGAATTACAGTGGTGGCCAGAAGCCCCAACAGCGATGAGGGCTGCATTGTGCAAGGTGCTGTATAAACACACACTAGAACCGTCCTCCCCTCAAAAACCATCTTTGCTAAACAGACAAGAGAGGCAAAGGAAGGATTATCCCCATTGCACTGAGGAGGAACTGAGGCAGAGAAAGACTAAGTGACTTCTCCAAGGTCACACAAGGAGCCAGTCCTAAAGCCAGGAATAGAATCCACATGTCAAGTTCCAGTCTAGTAAACTGCATAAAATGTCACTAGATTAAAGTAAACAGAACACCAGCCAAGGGGCCACCTTAACAGTTTGCCTGCCAGAGCCAAAAAATAGAGCTGTGACATTGAGCAGGCAGCTCTGAGTGATGTTTGCAGGTTTAATGTAGCACAGCCCTCTTGCTGCATTCGATTCCTCCCAGGCTGGCAGAGCTGCCATTCAGTTGCCTGCAGACAGATAGTGGGTGCCAAGTGAAGTCATAATGAGCACTTAGCATTTGTTCAGTACTTTGAACGTGTAAGTAAATGTCAACATCCTTTGGAAGTAGGCAGGCAGATTTAGCCACATTACTAATGGGGAAACTAGCACTGGTGAGTTAATCTATCCATGTGTGGGCAGGTATTAGGAATGGAGATGGGCCAAGAAGCTCATTTCAGAACAAGAACTTCAGGATTTTGATCTGGGGTTTTGGTTCTGGCCCAGTTCTAGCCGATACCCCAATTTGGGAAGTGCTAGAAGGCCTCTCAACCATTTAAAGTTCCTTTTGGATTAAGTACCTGCCTACAATTCACTTCTGGTATAGAATGACACTCCAGGCTGAGAGCTACATGCTAGAGAGTCTGTGTGGGTAGAGCACTGGACTAGGACTCAGAAGAGCTGGGGTCTAGTCTTGGCTCTGCCACTGATCTGCTGTGTGAGCCCAGGCAGGACACCTCCCCTCTCTGTGCCTCAGTTTACCCATCTGTAAAATGGTGTAATGACACTGACCTCCTTTGTAAAGGACTTTGAGATCTACTGATGCAAAAGTGCTATGTAAGAGCTGGGTATTATTACAGCCTGGGGGCGGAGAGAGGAAAGGAACTAGCTTCCTGAAGGACCTGGCACATAGAGTAACTTTCCTCCCTGTACTCTTCTGCACATCTCTCTGCCTCAGAAATACTTGAGGAACACAAGATCGGCCATAGTTGGTCAGACCAAAGGTCCATCTAGCCCAGTATCCTGTCTTCCGACAGTGGCCAATACCAGGTGGCCCAGATGGAATGTACAGAACAGGTAATCATCAAGTGATCCATCCCCTGTTGCCCATTCCCAGCTTCTGGCAAACAGAGGCTAGGGACAACATCCCTGCCCATCCTGGCTAATAACCATTGATGGATCTATCCTCCATGAACATATCTAGTTCTTTTTTGAACCCTGTTATAGACTTGGCCTTCACAACATCCTCTGGCAAAGAGTTCCACAAGTTGACTGTGCATTGTTTGAAGAAATACTTCCTTTTGTTTGTTTTAAACCTACTGCCTATTAATTTCCTTTGATGACCCCTAGTTCTTGTGTTACAACTCCTAAACACAAAGAACTAGGGGTCACTAAATGAAATTAATAGTGTTTTTCTAACCTGAATTTCATTCCCTGTCGAAGCTTTCACTACCATACATAAACACTCAAGAACCACCAGCTGCTCTCCCCCTCAGCTAGCTGGATTTCATGAACGCTCTCTGAGAATTATAGGAAGATGTAATTCTGAGTGTAATTTTTAAATTGCTTCTAAATGTGTTTTTAACTGTAAACTCCAACTCCTTACTCAAGCATCTTTCCCCACACCTGACTTCTAATGATTTTACATTGGAGTGTGCTAAAAACATTTGCCCAACAAGCTTGCAGGCAAGGCAATGAAAATGTCCCCTAGAACTTGTGCTCTTTCCACCCCATAAGCTAAAATGGAAGTTTGAAAAGATTTCAAGCCATGTTTGAGGTCAGCGGAGTGACCTGGCCATGAAAGGGTTGTGTGACCCCTTGAAGAATTCCCCTCACAGCCCTTTACCAATCGGCAAAGGTTTCGCCCCCTTAGGCCATCCCAGAAGGGAAATGTGTACCAATCAGAATAGGTATAGTAGAAGGGTCTAGACCAGAACCCCACGATCTCTGGAGCTCAACAGCTGGCCAGCCAGCAGCACTGCCCTGGAAGTCCCAACGCTGCATGGAAGAATCCATCTCATTTCAAGAACACATTTTTCAGAAATAATGAAAACACAGAGGAAACATGGACTCCTTCACCACCACTACGAGAATTTCAGGGGAGGTCAACCTGGCACGAGCCCTGTTTGGTCAAATCCTCTCCTGGGGCAGTCCTACGGGGCTGAAACCTTCGCTGATTGGTAGAGGGTGGTGGGAGGAGTTCTCAGATGGGTCACCCTGCCTCAGAACTTCCTGTTTGGCTGAATCCGCCCTTGGGATCATGTCACATGCCACCCCTTGCAGCCAATCATGTGTCCATCTTGGCCCGAGAAGTAATACTCCAGGGGGGCGGGCCCTTAAGGGTCAAGGGACAGCATCATCATGTGATTGACGTTGTACCCCTTATATTACTACGTGGTGATAGGGACCATGTGAGCATCTACAATCGAAGGATGGCAGTCTCTTTTTGTGTCCCTCCAACAACTCTGCAACCCCAGAAATACTCCGTTATTTGATATTCTTTTCCCAAGTTCTAGCACAGCCTTTCTGTTGGGTCCCAGGGTGCTACTGCATTTAAATTTCACATCCAAGTTTAAGGAAGGGTTCCTCAGGGAGTAAATACACCTGATGAATAATTGGCAAATGCAGAAGGGACCTGGATCTGTTATTGTCATGAAATGCTAAATGAGTTCTTCCAGACATGTCCACTGGGCAGAAACCATGACAACCGCTTCCTACTGGAAAGATGCCAACCAGGTAAGGAGAGAGTGCCAACATCATGGCAATATTTCCTTGCTATCTGTGTGTTTTAAAAGGTCACTGTTAAGATGTTGATCAAATCTACTGCAATATTTTCCTGACTAAAATAGGAGGTTGACAATGCAACAAGTGGCTAATCTCAGCATTTTACTGACATCTAGTGACAAGTATCCACACCTCCTTTCTGCAGAGGAGATTTAAAAAAAAAAAAAAAAAAAAAAAGCGCTTTCTCATACTTAACAGTCAACATTATCTGCCCTCACAATGCACATCGCTTTGGATAAAGAGCCTGACTAAACACCCTCAAATGTTAACAATGTGTGACATAAGGAGTCTCCTCCAGCTGGAAGCTGGAGAGTGAATAAGGATACTGGGGAGAGGAAAGGAACAAAGATACACCTTTAGGATGTGGTGGGTTTCCCCGAGGAACGTAATAAGGGTGCGACACATAGGACTTCTGACAATAGACATCTTTTATTCCCTGGCTGCAGTCACAGATCATGAGTCAAAGTTAGAATAATTCATTTCTAGTAGGATTAGGAAGGACTTTCAAAGAGAGAGAGAGACTTTCCCATAGCCCACAGTGGCTTTCCACGTGAGTGGGCCCCTACATAACCCACTGCAGCCCACGGACACTGTTCTCTCAACTTATCTGCAACACAGTTCTGCAGGTACAACCCATCCTTCTGCAGCTGCTCAATTCCTAGGCCAAGAGCTAGGAGAAGAATTAGGAGGCAGAAGTATCTGCTCTAGGGACTGCAGTGGACCCAGCACACATATCTTGTAGTGCTGTGCAAAGATCTCTTCTGCTCCAGCCTAGATCATTTCAAATCTATGATTTTCCAGGTGGGCCAAAAGGATCTTTTCATTTCTAGACCAACCCTGTGAGGTACTAAAGTTGTGATATCTGTGGGCCCTCAGAAATACCTAGGTAGCTCTATACTAACAGCTTGTACTTTCAAAGCTATTATTGACCAGAAGATGTCAAGTTGCTCTGTAAAGCTGCATTACGCAAGCCTCACAACAACTCTCTGATGTAAAGGAGGACTCATGTCTCTATTTTGCCAGAGGATAAAGTGAAAATGATGATACACAATATTTGGCCCTTATGGCATCTTGCAGCCAAGGATCTTGGTTACAAACATTGTTAGCTTTGCTCCATATCTGTTGCATGAGGACGAAACAGGCAGAGAACTGGTCATAACACAAACCAGTAGCAAAACTGGGGCTGTGTGTACACTAAATTGATGCAAGTTACGCTGGCATAATGCCATCACAGGTATTATATCACTGGTACATGTGAACACTTGGTTGCTGGCATCAGCAATTTGCATACGCACCAGGAGTACTTGTGTTGATGCAAAGTGTGGCACACCATGGGTAGGTATCCCAGCATGTCATGCACCACTCTCTGGGGCAATACCTTTTGGAGGATTTTTGCAATGTGTATGGAGTAGAATTGAGTCATGCCGGGAACTCTGGGAGGTAGGGGTCAATTTCCCATCATTTTCTTCACCCGATAATGTCATCCGTAGCCCATAATTTTTTCCCTTTGAACCACCTCCCCCCGGCACTTGTCAGTGTCAGCCATCTCTGACCGAGGAATGGAACCCACACAGCTCTGCGCTACTGTCATGAAAGTTGCAGAGGATGAGCACTCCTCTGGTATTTGCAAAGCCTCAGGAAGTACCGCAACACTGGGCACATGATTTCTTTCAGGACAGACTGCGAAGGGACACTGTGAAAACCAATTCAAGGCTGTTGGGGGCATTCATGGAGCAGCTCCAGGCAGTGGAGTGCCACCTCTGGGCCTGAGAAGCAAGCCCTGACTGGTGGGATTGCATCACAAAGCAGGTTTGGGACGATGATCAGTGGCTGCACAACTTCCAGATGCAAAAAGCAACATTCCTGGATCTGTGCGCTCAGCCCAGCCCTTCAGCACATGGACACCAGAATGAGAGCTGCATTGAGAGCTGAGAAGCGAGTGGCAATTGCACTGTGGAAGCTTGCAATGCTGAGCTGCTATTGGTCAGTGGGGAATCATTTTGGAGTTGGAAAATCCAGTGGAGGCTGTTGTCATGCAAGTGAGTAGGGCCATTAATCGTACCCAGCTACACAGAAGTGTGACTCTTAGCAACATGCAGGACATAGTGGATGGATTTTCAGCTATGGGGTTCCCAAACTGCAGTGGGGTGACAGACAGCATGCACATCCTTATTTTGGCCCCAGCCCACCTTGCCACAGATGACACCCACAGAAAGGGCTATGTTTTGATGCTTATGCAAGCACTGATGGGTCACTGCTGACGGTGGGCTGGTCAGAGGTGCATGATGCTCAGACACAGGCGTGTTCAGGAAGTTTCAAGCCAGGACATTCCCCCACAACTGGCAGATTGCCATTGGTGATGTTGAAATTTCAATAGTGATGCTTGGAGAACCAGCCTACCTCTTTCTGCCCTGGCTCACGAAGCTCTACAGCTCCAAGATAAAATTCAGCTACCAGCTCCGAAGGTACAGAATGACAATTAAATGTGCTTTTGGTACATTGAAGGGATGGTGGTGGCATTTACCCACTAGATCAGATCTCGGTGAGAAAAATATCTCAGTGGTAATAGCTCCTTGTTGGGTCCTGCACCATATTTCTGAGACAAAGTGGGAAAAGCTGCTGCTGGGGTGGTCGTGCGGAGCGGGAGCGGCTGTCTGCTGACTTTGAACAGCCAGACACAACAGCCATTAGAATTGCTCATTGTGAAGCTATGCAGCAGAGGGAGGCCTCGAAAGAGCACTTTTAACAGACAGTCATGGTAATGCGCTGTGCTGGACAGCATGGTACCTGGCCCTGAAGTTTTGTGCCGCGCTTGGTGTACATTTGTGACTATCACAGAATCTTTCAATGAACCTGTGAATTATGCAGTGCTTACTGTACATTTATAAATATTACATGTTTTGCACTCAACCTACGAGTTCTGTGGTCCTGTTCAATTACAACTCCTGTGCGCTTTAGACAGTGCTCGGCATTCATTCATGAATGTCATGAAGTAATAAAGATGAATTTATCTCAAAAAAATTATTGCGTAACAAAAAAGTGCAAAGAATGTGCAGGAAAAATAAAACAGTGAAAAACAAAACAGAATATAAAATTAGAATGCTAGAAAAACGTGTCCACTTCAGCCAAACATACACCACGCGTGGCTATCACAGCTCAGCATATGTGAAGCTGTGGTGGTCCTCACGGTCCCCCACAGTGAAGTGGTAGGATAGGAATGCAACCCGTGATGCCACCTGGAATGTGGGAGGGAGGGATGCAGGGGACTGCTGAAATGTGATTCTCCATTGACTGCAAAGGGAGGCACGCATGTGACTGCTGGACCGGTAGGTCAACGAGAGCCTGGAGCATTTGTTTTTGCAGCCTGACAAGCCCCATTATGCCACTCTACCAATCTTTTACCTGCTGGAAAACCTGGATCTCTCTCCTATCCACTCTTCCCTTCTCCAGGCTGTCTGCTATATTCACCCTCCAGGCTCTCCATTCAAGGTCCGATGAAGCTCTGGTTTGCAGGATCTCATTGAACAGGTCCTCCCTAATCCACTTCTTTCTCCTCCACTGCCTCAGGGTCAGGTGTTCCCTGGATGTGGTGCAGGCACCCCTCAAGGCCACAACGGTGGCAGCTATAGATAAAACAGACAGATGCGTCATTGAATTTATAGTGGAAAGCAAAAGATAAATTTCAGTACTCCCATCCCTTATTCCCATAAGAGTTTTAAATAAGACAAGCTTATTGACACTTCAGCTTCTTCAGCCTCTGCACACCACCACTGTCCAGCTACAGCCATGATGAGTACAGCCTGCTGGGGTGGGGGGGAGGGGGGAGGGAATTGTTTGGGTGAAACAAACAAAAAAAAGTTGGCCCCTATTTCCTTGGGCATGAGTAGAGGGCCAGGGCACCGAGTAATGGCACTACTTTCCAAAGGCCCTGGTGATTTTAGTGGATCTCTCACTTCTGAGGGTAACAAAGGCACAGAGAGCACAGCTGCTGTTGGCACCCCACAGCGGCCCAGGCCCAGAAGCTACTATCCCATTTACTGCAGTGGTGTCTGCCAAAGTCACAGGGGAGTGGGATGGGAAAGCGTCCTGCCGCAGACACAGGAATTAAGCCAGCAAGCTGTAGAAACCTTAGGGAGAGGATTGCAGAGTATTTCCATGAAAGTTTCATTGAGATCTCTCAAGAGGATACAAGGGATATCCCTGAGTACATAAGCAAACTGCTTCACATGGCTCTCCACTAACCCTATAGGGGAAAGAAAAGCAGACACCTATCCCTAAGTTAGTTGTACCTCTACCTCTTCTTGTTTGAGTAAAACAATGAAAAGCAGATACCTATGTCCTGCTAACTTGGGGTTGGGCTGGGAGCCATCTTCACATTTATCAGAGGATGCATGCACACACTTATCCGAAGTTCCTTCCCCTGGATCAGGCTTTTCTGTACTCAGCTGGCGGGACTGGCTAGACTGTGGTTCACAGCTCAGTGGGACCCCTCCACTGCATGGCCTTCCTCCTGCTCCTGCTTGTTGTTCACAGCAAGGGTCTCTATCTTAGGGTCCATCAAGGCATCCATGGCAGTCTGTGGGATGCTGGTGACTCCACCACATATAGCATTCAGCTCTGTGTAAAAGCAGCAGGTCTGCAGCTTGGCACCAGATCGACTATTGAACTCCCTGGCCTTGCGGTATGTCTGCCACATTTCCTTCACTTTCATAGGGTACTGCTCCTGATCCCTGTCGCACCCCTTCACCTGTATCCTCTGTGAAGTCTCTGTAATTGTCCACACTTCTATGACTAATCTGTAGCGGTACTTGCCCAGTCTTTTCTCCCCAGAGGCTTGGGAGGTCCAATACTCCATGTAATCCAGGAAGGACCTCATCTGGCCAGCATGGCTGGTGGGGCAGTTGCACACTACAATGCTTGCCAAGCTGAGCAATTAGCAAAAGGCGTCTCAAAAATATTCCCTTAAATTCTTCCATTTCATCTAGCTGAAATTCATTACTCAGACAGCACTGACAGTATTGGAGCCCCTCATTTCTGAAGTCTGACCATTATTACCAATACTTTTATATAAGACCATCAATTGACACAAAAGGGAAATACCCCCGTTTAAATGGAATGGAGATTACACTTGCAGGATAAGCTGCAGGATAAGCTTCAGTCTTTATCTAATCATTCATAGAATCATAGAATATCAAGGTTGGAAGGGACCTCAGGAGGTCATCTAGTCCAACCCCTGCTCAAAGCAGGACCAATCCCCACTTTTTGCCCCAGATCCCTAAATGGCCCCCTCAAGGACTGAACTCACAATCCTGGGTTTAGCAGGCCAATGCTCAAACCGCTGAGCTATCCCTCCATATTATTTTGAGGAAAAAAATAGGGGGAAGATTCAAACAATGGTGCTATGATTTCTTCTCTCTTCTAAACTACTCCAGACCCAGAAATTTTACATTCCAGGTGGGTAACAAAGTAAATTCTGACTCTGAAGAGACTTAAAAAAAAAAAAAAAAAAAAAAAAAGCAGCTTCCGAAGGACTCCCTATTTTGTCTGGCAGTTACACCACGGGAAGGTGGTGCACTTTACAGCTAGGAGGATATTTATCTCTAACCAGCAACCCTGCAAACTCAACCTGAAAATTGAACAGATTTCTGTTCTTCTCATGCCTGGTCACTAGCAAATGACCTCGGTCCATTTATTTATTTATATTTTTACAAACAATGATAAAGCATGTCCATCCAGTGCAATGGCCACTATGAGAAATACACTAATTATGTCCTCCATACCCTCTATGGCACTACCACTGTCCCCGAGCTGTGCCTTCAGTTGTACCTGTGGAAGCTAACCAAAGACTAATAGGTTAGCACAGATTTTATTGAGGACATGTTTCCCTATAGGATACATTTAATCTCATTAATAAATATCCGTTCACACTCAAACCTGAACGGTGTTCTTGGTCTTTCAGTTGGATAGACTTTTATAATTGAGGGTGCAATCTTGAGAAAATGACTGTGCATGGAGGTTTAATTCTACTGCTTTCGGGAACATGCTACAAGTAGGATAGGGAAGTTCCATCAGTGAAGTTCCTGACAGCTTGTAATTTTTTTGATGACTTAGAGCTGATCTATTTTACATCAGATTAACTAATGGTGTGTTTTAAAACTGTTTCAGTAAAATGGGTGTAGGTTTGCGCATACACATAAGAACAGCTATAAGACCAAAAGGTCCATCTAGCCGACAGTGGCAAATACCAGATGCCTCCGAGGGAATGAATAGAACAGGTAATCATCAAATGATCCATCCCCTGTCACTCATTCCTAGCTTCTGCCAAACAGA
Organism: Natator depressus; assembly: GCF_965152275.1. Taxonomy (NCBI): domain Eukaryota; kingdom Metazoa; phylum Chordata; order Testudines; family Cheloniidae; genus Natator; species Natator depressus. Next base: position 25,385,504 of record NC_134243.1, on the reverse strand, counting down.
GGCTAGGGACCCCATCCTGGCTATTAACCATTGATGGACCTATCCTTCATGAATTTATCTAGTTCTTTTTTGAACCATTATAGGTTTGATTTGTTTAGCTTACTACTTAAAAAATCCCCAATACTCTATTCTTCCACCAAAAGAAGATTGTCTATATACAAACTTACACCAGTTTAACTAAAATCTCAAAAAATGTACCTTCAGTTAAACCTGTGCCAGTTTGTAGGTATATAAGGCTTATTTATATTATAGCAGTCCTAGGGACCCAAACTGAGATCAGGTGCTGTACAAACTGAGTAAAACAATTCGGTATCCCCAAGATCCTACAATGTTTAAGGTCTTAAAGCCAATCCCCTCCTGAATAAAATTAAATAAAAATAAAAATAAAAATAAAATAAAATAAAATGAGCAGACAGGTGACAGAATTCTATTCTTTTGCCGCAAGGTAGAGGAAAAATCTAAGTTTCTATCATTTTTAGCACAGTAGAAATGACTTCAGAGGAAGTGCCATGAGATTCTAGTTCATCTGTCATTCTGCAGGCCTTTGAGTTTCGAGATCCTAGGTCTAAAGGTGAAAGGGGATCTTCAAGACCAGATTAGCTAAGTTAAAAGCATGAGACACTCTATTAAAGTTCCTGAATCATGATTTATGGGACCACTCTGGCAATACGAGCAGGCAGGGTAGCCTCCTTCCCATTGGACCTTCCTCAGGACTTCAAGGAATGAGAGGAAATGTGACAAAAAGGCCTGGTTAGTTAGCCCCTTGTGCTATAAAACAACTGCTTGAACAGAGGAATCTCTTTTAGCATGATCAACATCAAAGGTAGTGGTAGTGTTAAAGCACCAGGAAACAAAATACCCACTCTACCTGGCTGACTATCTTCATATCCTATATTTCTCTCTGCTCATGCAGATAAACTATAATCAAATACTGTCCGTTCTTATTAGAACTAAATTATTATTGTGATTTGAGAACTAAAGGAGCCCTGAGCAGTTCAGGCTAGTTATGCACCTCTCTTACCCTCATCCTAGATCATCTGTCATGATCCAAGTGAATATTCTATCATGTCAGGGAAGTGTCTCATGATAAAACTTCTCTCTCCTCCCCCTTTCTTTTGTAAACTTAACGGGAGATAATTTTGACTGATTCTGGTATTTTAAGTTCTTCAGAGCAAGACTGTTTGCTTCCAACTTCTTGAGCTGCTGAGCATGACATCAGGGAATGCAAGTGAACACAAGCTCATTTAAATAGGTGGTTCTATGTAAATAGAACTTAAGGACTCTTACCACATCTAACTTGTGCCAAAGCACAGGATTTAGGAGATGGGCAAAAACTCGGTAGGGCAATTTCCAAGTGATAGATGACTTGAACACCAGGCACTGAATCCTCATGGAAGATCTGAAATGGTTCCTCTTAACAGGTGAGAGTAGCTCTTTCTCCCAACTTATATGTGGAAATAATCATGCTGAGAACGGCAACAGCAGCTAGGGATGGACAGGACCTGAGGGGGACCATGAGGTAGAGCTTTGATTTGAGGAGAGCTATATCCAAATATGTTTGATAGGTGGAGGGTCCCCCCCACCCCAATTCCACTTTCCTGCAAACTGCTGAGTTTAAAAACTTTTCTATGAAGGGTGCTAGCTGACAACCCAAAATTCAGCTGTGCTTGAAGAGCTCTGAGATCTAAGGGATTGGGGATGTTGTGGGTGAAAAGTTTCTGTCCACAGCAGTAAGTTGCCTATACGTTACTAGAGACTGGAAGAGACTAGATTGCTACAGGACATTAAGGGTATGCCTACACTGCAGCTGGGAGAAGCCTCCCAGCCTGGGCAGACAGACATGTTATCTCAGCTTGTGCTAACGTGCTAAAATTCCTGTGGGGATGTTGCGAAACTGGCAGAGGCTAAGGCTAGTCACCAAAGCTCAAGTCCACCTGACACACTGGGTCCAAGCTCTCTCCATCAGTGGTGCAACAGTCACACAGCTGTTTTTAGCATGCTAGCTTGAGCCTCTCTAGCACAACTCTCTACCCAGGCTGGGAGGCTTGCTTCCAGCTGCAGCGTAGACATACCTTAAGGGCTTAATTACTAATTAATTAGATAGCCCCATAGCCACTAGAGCCTGTGGCTCAGACTCTATCCAGGCTGCTAGAGAAAGATCTAGACTGGATTGGAGAAGGGATTCAGAAGGGCAATTTGTGGTATGGGAAGAAGAGTGGAGTACCAACTTTTCTGAGAGTCCCGGGAAGAGGTGGAATGGGTGTGTGTGCATGGAATATATTTTTCAGGGTCCCTGCTCATCCTCTGGAAAAGAAGCTCTACAGAGAGACAAACGTGGGTTGAAGTGAAAAGTCCCAAGAGCACCTTGTAAGCACAAGCAATCCTTCTTGCTACAGAACTGCAAGGCAGATTTTTGTGAATAGATATGCATCAGCTTGTATATAAGACAAAAAAGCGAGCTGCAGAAGAAATACAATTAACTGCTTTTTTCTTCCTCCTTGAATTTCTGGGCCAAAGTCACCTTTTCAGTCATAATTGCTTTGGAAGCATAAGATGAGTTTCTAGCATCAGTAGGAGTTCTCATAACACCTGAGACTTGTATCCATCTTCCTGTGACTACGCTGTTTCGATCCCAAAATGTTTCAGGGGAAAGGAAATTGCTGAGGCCAGGAACTGCTGAGGCCAGTTTTAGGTAAAGATACCCCGTCTAAAAAGCTTGATTTAAGCCAGCTGCATCTTACGACCATCTTTAGGTGCATCTCCGCTAGAATGTGCTCACTTTCCAGCAGGTGCACTTGTGCTAGCAGTGGAACAACGGTTAATGCAGACCGGGCTCCGCGGCTTTTACCACCATGCCATGCAAGGATGCTCAGAGCAGCTGGTAAAAATGCTTAAGCCCTGTCTACACTAGTGGTTATGCTATTGACAGAATGTAGGTACAGCATTTTCTATTGCAGACAAAGCCTTTAAAAACGCAGTGTATTTAAGTTTGGGATGCTCAGATGCTAGGCCATGGTCAGAATACTCTTATGGGCTGGGGACTGTTTTTCTTATCTCCCCGTCCATTGGAAGAATGATCTAGGTGGAACAGGGTGGTACCCAGACCTTCAAATTTTGCCCATAGGAAATAAAATACCAACAAGAGTCTATTTTTAGAAATGGATGCATCTGATTGAAACAGGTGCACTTACCCCTCTGCAGAGATGAGTGAGAGGGAGGTGTATAGCTATCCAGCCTCAGAAGATCCAGTGTACAGAGAATTTGGCCCCAAGGGAAATAGTCACCACAGTGTTGATTATATCACCATGGAACTGCAGGATGGATGATTGTTCTTCCCTTCCTCTTGTTTCTACGGTATCATTTTGCCTGAAAATCACCTTAAATCCTGAATTGAAAAATTTGCTTTGCAGAAGAAAAACACAGACCCTCCCTTTGCTTAAGAGATAAGCTAGAATGTAAGAGGTAAGCTTCTAAACAGCCCAATTTGTTTACTTGTGACAGAGCAAGTGGCAGAGCAGTCCAGCTGCCTGAATTGAAGTCATGGGTTGTACAGAAATACTTTCATGACTAGGTAACATTAAAAGGCACTTATTGAATATGATCTTATGAGCTCAATAGGAATTGAAGTGTACTGAAAAACTTGCAGCTGTGAGCTCATTTTCTGCAGATGGACTATCCTAAAATTTTACTTCTGGGCTGAGAACAAAGCATGAGAAATTTCAGATCCAAAGGCGGTGGTGATGTTTTCCATCTTTTGGGGGGGGGCAAAAGTGTAGGCACTGGAAAATAGCAGGCAAGTGTTCACAACCTCAATTTAGATAAAACATTGAAAATGGCATTTAAAACATTTTTACTCCTATTCATTGAGCTGGCACTGCTTAATCTTTGTCTCTGTTGCATGGGTTCTTCAGTATTACACAGATCACACTGTAGCCAGAGCAGTTTCTTATGGAACCAGCAGTCAAATGAATGGGAAGTTAAGACATGCCAGCTGTTTTCAGCAGCACTGCACAAGCTTTGTGCAATATATTCTATGTAAGTCACCTGGTAGGTCATACACATTTAGAGTGCGGCACTCATTCTGTTTTCATTTTGAGACCATCTTTGAAGTCTCACTCATGAAAAGGATTTTACAGTATCTTTCACTAAGACATTTAAAATAGGATTCTTAATTGGTCTCCTTTACAAAATCCTGTTGTGAAATAGGAAACAGTTTTTGCTTTCAAAAGGTTATAGTTCAGTTTCGAAGTTACTCTCTTTCCTAGCAGGAAGCTCTGTAAAATGGGGAGAAAAACAAGAAGTTTCTCACATCTGATTTTAGACTCATAACAGCCATTTTCCAGAGCTGGTTGGAACATTTGCACCAAAGTGAAACTTGGCTGAAATACGATGATGCAAAGCAGACACATTTCATGGAGATTTATTTATTTAGACAAACTTTTTATTGGGAAGTTTTTTTGAGAAAGAGATTCACGCTATAGCCTGATGGTTAGGGCACTGGGATGTGGGAGATGCAAGTTCAAGTCCCTTGCATCGGGCAAAGAAAGGATCTGGGACTCCTATGCCAGGCCAGTGCTCTGACCTCCAGAACAGACATACACACCCCTCCTTCCAAATCACAGAGCTAGTTTCGACCCAAAATATGAATGTTGACAAGTCCATGTTTGAGAACGTTTGAAAGGCTTTGGTTTTGTTCCCATGTGGAATAAAAATATATTTCAAAACCTCAAAAGTTGCTGTGAAAAGGAATTGTCTGTCCTCTGGCCAGCACTACCTTTTTTATCATGAAGACCATTTTTGATAGAAAAACACTTCAAGAAATGCTTAGACTTTCCAAGGGATTGTGGTGCATTCTGAAAAATCCAAGTCTACAATCAAGACCAAGTTGTCATGACTTCTGAGCAGTTCAGCAGCTTTTGATTCAAGGTCATTAAATTTCTAATAGAAAAACAAATGAGTGGACACAGACACAGGTTCAGTGTTATCCTAGTTATTTTATTTACAATATGTACAGTTCCTACAGAATATGGTTTCTATCAGGATACTAGATAGCAAAAACACAGCACAGCTTAGATCTACATACTGACAACTACAGCCAGCACGAAACCCAGAGGACACACTAGTCCAAGCCTCAGGTCTGAGACACTTAAAGACTCTCTGGAACTACAGGTTCACAGCCCAGTAGCGTCAACTCAGAAGGGTGAAGGGCTGAGATAGATATAGCATACTGAGTTCCATGTAGTTTACTATGCATGTGTGTCAACACAAACCCTGCCTGATTTGTACCAGTAGGGGTTTGGCTGGTGGGGCTGGCCAAACCCCTCCTCACCACTGTTAAGTGTGTTCACTGCTTGCCACACCAAACTCCAGATGTGATGCTATCAGTGGTGCTGTATGTATAGAACTGGTAAAGCACTTTGGGATCCTTTGGAATGAAAAGCACTATATAAATATCAGTAATATTTTTTTCTATTTTTATAGAAGGAATTTAGGTTGCCCATTGTAATAAATATGTGATCCTGCGTAACAGTGCTTGACTTATCTTCTTGTTTTACCACTGTAATTTAATGCAGTCTGTGTCTACTACTCATCTATGATCCAAAATACAAACTCAAAATTGAAATCATCCTTATTATGAAGATTAAAGAACTGTAAATTCTTAAAAAGAATTAAACAAGGAGAATGCACCTGAGATAATACCCTACCATACTCTGCTCTTCATAGTGTTAGGTACTTCAAACATTCACACCTTCAACAAAGTCTCTAAACCTTTCCCTCCTCAAATAGCAAGTTACTGTGCTCCAAATCTTCTCAGAAAACCTCAATGACAGAAAAAGTTGGAAGGAACAAAATGCTTTACATATGTGGGGCCCTTTCAAAACTGGTGCACTAGTGCTATCAATAAGTACATGATAGTGAAGCAAGTAAAACTACAGATCTGACATTAAAAGGCACCCAAGAACTTACTACTACAAAAGTGAAATGGATGTTCTCTTCTGAAGTATAAAAAGCAGTTATGATTACTTGAGATATCTTCTAAAACAGGCCACAGTCCGTGCTACTACTTTGTGTGACTTTGAAGGCTCAATGATTTTCAAGAGCAAGGTGGATTCTATACTAGGCTATCCTAACATTTACATCCTAGAAACGTAGAGCGTGTCCATTACTTCTGGATGGCACAACTAAAGAACATCTAAAGTACAATCTGAGCTTTCTGTAAGCACCAGTTGCCCTGGATTACAGCACAACCCTCACCAGTTAACACAAACATGAAGCAAAGGAAATCTTTACTTACTCAAGGCATGCTATTTAAACCACTTTTATCCACCTGAAATGGATAAAATGGAGGACAAAACTAATATAAACTTGGATTTACCTTGATTGGAAATACAAACATAATTAAAAGCAACACAACATACAATTACAAAAACAAACAAAAAAAATCTCCCACTACACGGATAGTTAAAACCAGAAGCAGGAAATTAAAATTCATTTTAAAACTGAAATGGGGGGGGGCACTATAGATTTAGTTAAAAAACAAACACTCCTGCTGTTTTTGACAACCACCATATTCAATTTCAGAAAAAATTATAAAGGCCATCACGTATATAACCCCTATTAAATGTTTATTGACAGGTCTAATGAAAGTAAGCTTCTAAGAATGTTTTTGATTATGAATACAAGGAACACATTACAGCAATAATCTATAAATCTATTGAGAGCTTACCTTTAGAGACTCCAAATTTTACTTTACACCGTTTATAATATTAGATTTGAGATTCTGGACAACAAAAAGTTTTGTACAAGGCAGGCAGAGTCAAGTCTACTACAAAGACTCTACTACAGCTTTACAAACAAACTAGTAAAATAATTTTTCATTCATCTTATTTGTACATGGTTCCCTCCTGGAAAACCTTTTATTTCCTAAGCTCGAATGTGACTAGTTAGAGGCAAAACACCAACAAAAGAAACAGAATCAAAAAAATTCACAAAACAAAAACAATCCCTCCCAGACCGCTCCCAAACCCAAAAACCAACCAAATCCAGGGATATACATTGGCAATACTGGAAAAAAAAAAAACATCTCAGTAAAACCTTATTATAAATGAAAACTGTACTTCCAGGGAGAGTAGAAATCTTCTTCAACCTCCACGTCATCACTCATTGAAGTAAAATTTTATAGAAAATTTTATTCAACATACAACATTTTCCAGCAAAAAAGGCAATATACAGGAAGAGTTGTTGTACACTGCGGCTACAGAAACAAAATAAAGTACTGGAAAAGAATGTAAAATTAAAAGTGTGAATTACTGATTCTATTTGTACTGCACTCAAAACTAGACACTCAGCTGGCATTAGCTCCAAAATAAAAGGAAGCAGTCTGGGGACTGAAATAAAACTACACACAATGAATATCAACATCAGTGAAATTCACTTGCAGACTCACCCAACAAAATTAACCTCCAAGTGTTAAATTGTACATGTTCATTAAATATACAATTTCTTTTTTTTTGTTTTGTTTTTGTTTTGTTTTTTGTTTTTATTTATTTTTTTACAAAGTCAACAGCTTACTAAAACACTAGTGAGCATGCCCTCTGTGCTGAAAGGCTATTTCTTGTGTTTTTTTCCCATTTCTTCCCATGTTAACTAAATTAATTATATTTATAATCCTGCTTTTGCCAACTTTGAGTGTCATTCTATTTGTCAAAAGGCAGCATAGTAATCCGCAATGGTATTTGTCAATGTTTTTAAATTGAATAAAAATGCCCTAATATCTTTTAGGACCCAGAGCATCCACTTGGCAAAATGGGATGCAAGTAGCGACTGAACAACATAGGAACTAGTTTATTAAAAAAGGATCCTATGAAGCTGGAGGAGACAAAAATCCCAAATAAGTGCCAACAATGTACACAATGAAGTAGAGATTGCTATTTATTGATGATGTGAGGTTTTCTGCATTTACAAATGCACAAAAATGTCATTTAAAGTATAACTGAAGGAAATAAATCTGATGTGAGTCTAAACATAAGACTTACTAGCTGCAGTGATGGGGAATACCACACCAGGAAGGGCAGCCAGACAGCTTATGCCATCTATAAACGTACTACAGACAAATATTTTGCCAATGTCAACTGTTCTACTAACTCTTCCCTCATTATGCTGACAATTGCCTTGCATTACGTTTACCATAAAATAACTCTCATTGGCATCCAAGCTTTATAAAAACACCTTCATTTTGCTCAAAAAGGGCAGTCAATAGATACAGAGAAGCCAAACTGAACAGCCTCAACAAAATAAAATTAACATCAGCAGCAAATCCTCTTGCTGAAGACTTCAGATATAGTGCACGTGTACCAAAGTTCTACTGTTGTTAAAAAGGTGCACACACACACTGACATTTGTCCCTTGCCTTGAACAAACTGGTTGGGTAAGTCAGTTATGGATTTTAATAGCTTTTTCAAGGTAAGTGTAGCGACTTCTCTTTGGGGCTTTATTGAAATGGTCAAGCCCTAGCCATGGCCTTGGATGAGACATGTTGCCTAGAAGAGGAAAAAAAAACCAAATAAGCTTTTAAGACACAGTAGCAACCTTACATTTGCACAAAATATTTGCATGCCTTACACGGAACAGCCTGACTCTTACAGTACTGAAGCACTCCAGAAGTCTGTAGAATGTTTTCATAGCAACCACTGCATTTCCACTAATACCCTAAACTGTGTCCTTGGATCTACTGGATACATACACACTACTTAGCTGTTGCTACCACAATTTTACAGACAATATGCTAAAAGTGAATAATTGCTGTACTACTTTATGCCCAAAGACATGAGTCTGAATGCATCAGCTTTCATAGTTCTCTGAATAAAAGAAAAGTTGGGCCTGTTCTGAAGAGGAAAATACCATTTAGAAATACCAAGTATCGGAGGCTGTACTTTATTACTACCATATTTTAGGTTACTCTTGCCATGTGATTTACTTGGGGCTTGTCTACATGACTGCTAACTTATGTTGCTCAGGGATATGAAAAAGCCACCTGCCAAGTAACGCAAGTTACATCGACTTAGAGCGGTGTTCGTACCGTGCTATATAAGCAAGGAAACGCTCTCCCGTCGATGTAGCGCATCTTTACCAGACATGCTGCAGTGGTGCTGATGTAGCACAGTAGTGAAGACAAGCCCTTAGACTTAATAGCATTAAAGTACACTCATGTTAATTAACTCTAGTTGGAGTTTTTGAAGAAATCATGCAATTGAGCCCCTGATTTTAGTCATCCAAAAAAGTTTACAAACATTTTGAAAGCATTAAAAATACAGGAATTTTGTCAGCTGTCCAATTCAATATTTTGTGTTGCCAATAGTTAGTTTTCATTATGCACTGTAATATCTTTAGAATGCTGTCTGTCTATTTCTTACAAATGGAAGAGAGCTCCCTTTAAGGTGTCCAAAATGCATCAAATGTTCTTTGGAGTGAAATGAAGAAGACAGTAGCTTAAAAACCCTATAGCAACAAGGATCTGACACTGGATTCAAATCAGCCAACTGTGATGACTGAAGTGTGAAATACTTGACCTTTTTCCTCTAGAAGGTTTGTGTGCGCGCACTTCGGATACATTTTCCCCATTGAAAAAGTAAATTCTTTTTCATCTTGGCATAATGGACAGTGTATTATAAAAACATATGTAATCAATGCCTTTTAAAGAGAGATACCATCGCACACCATAACACTACTCACCACTGATTAATGACAGGAAACTAGTATTCTTTTTTAGGTCTTGTCTAGAGTAGAATTTAAAGGCGTGGTATAAGAATGCTAGCTAACATGTTTTAAAAGCCTACTTAATCGCTGTGCCTTGTCTACACATGTGCAAAACTGGTCCAATTAAAGTCTAGGACACAGGTTTAACATGACCTGTCTAGCATGTGTAAAAGTCTAAACACTGGCTACATCTTAGGCCAGATCTACACTATAAACTTACATTGGTTTAACTACATCGATCAGGGGTATTAAAAATTCACATCCTTCAGTAATGCAAGTACACCGATCTAACCCTGGTGTAGACAGCGCTATGTCAATGGGAGGGCTTCTCCCGTCATCACAGCTGCCACCTCTTGTGGCAGTGGATTAACTATGCCAACAGGAGAAGCTCTCTTGTTGTGCAGTAGCATCTTCACTGAGAGAGAAGAGAGGGTCCATAAAAATGGGTAGCAAGGCCAGGGAACACATTCATTGATTCACCACAACTTACACTGGAGCTTCAATTGTAAATTCAAAGCTACCCTTTCCTAGTGGGACCCCTAAGAGAAGGCTGTGGTACAAACACTGCTTGCTTTCCCCTGGGTAAAAAGCCCACAGAGTGTATTGGCTCTGCTTCTCTCTGCAAACATGGTGAATGGAGCTCTAAGCATTAGTCAAGTAAAGAACATGGCGAACAGGGTACACAGACAAATACAGATTAGGTTACATTTCAGCACAGTACTCATCTCTTAAAGTATATCTATACAACATCCCTAGTTAACGTTCTGTTCCTGTTTGATTCCACCTTCACTGAACCTTATTATGGTCTCTCTTTACAACAAGTGGGTGAGAAGAATCTGAGTTCAACCACCTTTGGGGGAGTCTTAAAATTAAGAAGCTGATAAGAATGGAGCTTTGTACTATATAGCAATACTACATCTATGTTATTCCAATAAAAATGAGGAAATCAAATATTTATATGAACTAGAGTAAGAGGAGCAATATAGCAAAGCTTTTAGCTTACATTGCAGCTTTCTTCTCTTGTACAATATGTTGTGTGTGTGCGTGTGTGTGTTCAACAGTACTCAGCCACTTAGGCGCACATCCTTTATTTGACTCATGGGGGAACAACAAGTGGTTCTGTAAGTGTGAGAGTATACATATTTGCATTCTTAATGTATATTCTCCCATGGTAACTAATCTGCACACAACACAGTGTACATATACATTTTATATTTATATACAGATACATGAGTGAACTACATAAAAGCATATTCAGTGTGTGGACACTAATGTACCTTTTTATTTCCTGAGTCAGGGATGACTGCATAACTAACAAATGGCAGAGCAACTGCTGCAATTTAAAACAATAGTGTCAAATTAACCAGCTACTCACCAGGTTGGGGCTCAAAATCTTTCAAGTTCACTTCATACTCATCTTCATTTAGGTATTGGTGTCGACCCATCATTACAATGGCAAACTTAAACTTCAAAAGGAACAAACTGTTAAGAGTCTGGATGGAAATAAAACGCTACAGTCTTTTCAGCTACCTATATTTGGTATAGTAATGCAGAAAGAGTACTAATCTGAAGTGGCACATATTGCAAACAAAGGAAGGGGAAACCCTATAAAATATTATTTCCAACGTTCCCACATGGCACCTTCTTCCCATCCCATATCCCATAATCTGATGAAAACGCAATAGTATTTGATCTAAACTGAGTCTCTTATGGTAAAACAGCTGCTCTATAATCCTTAAGTACACTACATTAGAGCTTTTTTTTATTTTGAACTCAGGATCAATAAATTGAAATATGAACTCTCCCCAACATGATGTTACCTTTTCAAATTCTTTTTCTTGGATGTCCAGCATTGTTTGAATCCGCTTCATCACCTCTCTGAAGTGTTCACCCTAATAATTTTTTAACAGTAGATATCAAAAAATATAATTTAAATCATCATTATAAAGAGAAATTGGTTTAGTGACTGTTGTGATTTTCCTGCCAAATCCTGCACTGCAGTACAATTACATAAATTATCCAGTTATTTTCAGAAACTATTACAGAAATTTCAGTACCACCTACTATGACATGGTAGTAAGTGAAATCTACATTTTCAATTCACACTGGGTCATCATTGCCTTGTATGCAAATTGTTCCTAATTTGATTGATGTGTTTGCACAACTAAGGCCAAGATACAAAGTAAGAAGTATTGCAACCAGAAGAAAAACAGTGTTATAAAAAAATAGAAATATCTTCTCTAGCACCTTGTCATTTTAAATTCCTATAACCTGTGAATTTTTTCCCTCAGCTAGCATTATCTTTGAAATTAAGTAACTCTGCCTTGTATTATTTTATAAACCCACAAAAGATGACGTACTGAAAAACACAAAAAAGAAAAGGATCAATCAAAAGTCAGCCATCAAGAACAGGAAAACACAAAACAAACAGCCTCCCTTATAAATAGTACTAAAGGTTTATTTGGCACTGATCACAAATATGAATACACCACAACTAGTCTCTCTGAATTCTGTGACAATACACACATTTCTGGGTCCAAAAATCTTACAGAATTAGATAATATTTATATGAACTGGCAGATGAGAAGAACAACAGAAAAAGATGCTAACTTTCAAAATTCTAACCCAATTGTTTTCAATCTTGCAGGGTTCATTGTCCTTGAAGATAAAGTGTATGCTAAGTGTTAAAAACAAGCCCTTTGACGTAAGAGCTATGAAGGTATGTTGGAACGAGGCTTGTAGAAAGTTAAAAGTATTCATTTTTCACATCCATCACTAAAAAAAGAGAGCCAATTTTCTTCATATTAGCCACAAAATTAACCTTTTGGCAAACACTAATCGTGAGAAATTTCAAGCCACAAGGAATATTTTAATTACAATTGTGCCTTGAAGTCCCAACTGATATCAGGGTCTCATTATGTTTGGCACTGTACACACACAGGAATACAGTCACCACCTCAGAGATACTGCAATCTAAACAGAGGTGTGGCAATGTTATAAATATTGTATATTAAATTTAAATATACGATATTAAAATAACCACAGGCAAGAGAGGAAGTTTCTCAATTTTTACAAATGGGGAACTGAGGCACATAGATATTAAATGACCTGACCAGGGTCACACAGGGATTCTGTGGAAAACGCAGGAACTGCTGAATCCCAGTTCGTTGAGTTAGTCACAAGATCACCATTCTGCTTGAATTTTCTTCCGTAAGTCAGAACGGATGGAAAACAAATGTCAGAATAGAATAGTTCCGAGAAGCATTTCTACAGAGGTGATGCTCTAATACCTACATTGACACCTATCACACATTTGTTTGTATAGGAAGTTAAAGAACTGTTATCTAAATACCACCACAGGGGAACAACAGAAATATGCTGTACCTGGTGTATCCTCAGCAAGAATGGAATTCCAAATGTCCCAAAAACCTCTTTGTGGAAATGTGCTACTGTGATTAGCATCTCATTTTCCTTATCTATATCTACCTGGTCCAGAGGGATTTCCTATATTAAGATATAAAAATGGTGATCATTTTTAGTTAAAGTTAAAACTGCCACAATAAACATTAACTTCAAATATCAGAAAGCAAAACTGACTAATGGTCTTTACATAAACAACAATTTGACCAACAACATACTTAAAAAGCTAAATGGAGTTTCCCATTTGACAAAACATCATTTAGAAAAGTCTTCTCTGTCGGGGTGTGGAGGGTGAGGGGAGAACTTCCCCCCCCAGAGAGGCTTTCCATACCCCATACAATTCCTTCTATGGCTTGTCTGGCAGGGACCTAGAATTGTAGGGCCTCTGTAGCAAGATACTTCACATTTAGCTTGAAGTTCTGTAAGAGGTCAAATGTTGTCTTTTCTTTTTACCATTGCTTCTGAAAATAGCTTTTGTTTGACATGATATGGAAGTGGTCCTATTTCTAATGGACTTCTGTTATTTGCCATTTTTCTTTAACTGACAGCAGAAGCCGGGAGTCCTCAGGAGCACTGATTTGCTCATGAACTGCTCATGATTTGCTGCCAGAGTAATAACACAATGCTCTCTTTCCTGCTTCCTTGCAATACAAATTTGCATTGACAGCTTAATTTCATTTTCTACTTAGGAGTTCTGATGTACGTGAAGTTCTGAATGCTTAAATTATTTCAAGTAACAAAAAAAAAAAAAAAGAATTAGCGGCATTTAATGCAAATCTTGAGAAAAGTCACACCCAACCTATCTAATTTGACTTAAAAATCTAACCTTAATTAAGAAGGAAAGGAATAAAGTATGCAGGCACAAACAGGCTTATAACTTGGGAAATAGGGCCTAAGCATAAAAATATACAGTATGAGTCCTCATGTCAATCTTGGAATTACTGATGACGAGGCAATTTTCTCACGGATAGCTCCTTGCAAAGCTTTCATTTTCTGTTAACATTTTATGCTCAAATGTTATTGTAAGAATGGAATTGTTACAAGATCAAGAACTTCAAGGTATTCTGAAGTGAAGGAGAAACTAGGTTCTACCATTTTTTGAGGGGTTCTCTTGAAGAAAAAAAAAATCATGTCAATTAGCTAGTTCATTCAAATGGCCCCAATACCTGAATATCAGAATCTAAGGATGGATAATGTAGCCCTCTCAAAATCAAGTGCCTCGTATTTCTTTAATGAACAAATAAACGATAAAACATTTACCTCTATTCGAAACGTTCGACTTGTTGCTGGTGATAAACACTCTAACAGCTCATCTTCCTGATGGACACCAATTATTTTGTAGCTTACAATTTCTAGAAGCCTTAAAACCAAAATGAATAGGAAAAGAATTAAAAAACAATGCAACATGTATCTACTAAATCTTTAGCATATTACTATATCCAGAATTAAATGTTAATACAGGTTATTTTAAAAATGTATTCCTACTTTGGAATAATTAAGCAGTAAACTCAGTCCTGAAGAGTGAGTGTATCTGCAGCATAAGCCAACAGATGTTTATTTAAATTATCTTCTGAAGTCTCTCCAGTTATATGACCGTCTTTATTTTGGAAAATTAATAGCATGAAAATGCAGTAAATCGTTGTAATTTTTTTGAATTTGCAGTTGAAATCTATGAATGTTAAGTGTCGCTAGGATTTAATTCTAGGAAGTGGCATAATAATTTTTTTAAATGAATTTAGCTCATATTAAGAGCTCTAAAGCCCTTCACAGTTTTTAAGCCCACAGTGACAGACTATGTTAACTTGCATTTGATTTTTCACTGTATTTTGAAGCACAATATTGTTCATTTAGGTGAAATCCACAGTGTCATATCCATTGATCTATATTTTAAAATAACTGTGATTTTAGCTACCTTTTTTACTTACCTTAGTTTTCCTGAACCTTTCTCACAGAGTTCTACTGCTTTTTTACATTCTTCTAACAGGTCCCGTACACACCCATGTTTATCTGGATATAGTGTTATTTCCTTTACAACACAATAATTAAAATGAGACAATCAATGATTAGAGAAACTGAAATCAAAGCACAGAAAACACTGAAATCTGACTTATTGCTAGACCTTGCTCAACAGATAATGATCACTAATGTGTACACAAAACCCACGTTTTTTTAAATTCTTTTTCCTAGAAACAGTATTATGGAAGCCATATAACATTTTCAGGGCACTGCTCAGAAAGCAATGGATGGATGCAACTCTTCTTCTTAATGAAAATTTCAAAGAGGAACAATTACTAAATACATAACAAATCTTATGTTTTTGGTTTAGTCCTTAAAAGTCAATATTATATAAGATGCCACATGGTTATCACAATACTATCCAAAGGCTTATGAGAAAAGAAATTACAATGAATCCAGGGTGGTAGCTAAAATTGTACTAACCTCTTCCCTAAACTGGCTATTTAGCCATATGCACTTAAAACTTCTCCTGTTTTCAAAGTCAGTAATTTTCATTTTAAGCTAGAAAAAAAAGAGATACACTTCAGACATACTTGTAAAGGCAACAAAAGCACAAAGGTATAAATAAGGACTCATACCTGCTGATAATAAAGTTTTTTAGGTTGTCTAGGTTTGAAGAACTGCAGGAGATCTCTTAAAGTACCTTCATAATTATGTCTAAGAGGATTACCTGGGCCATCCCTATAACTATACAAGAAAACAACATATAAATATCACTTCATAATCCATTGCCATGAAGTAAAATCTGTTGAGAATGCAAAATAAATTTAACTTCCAGTACGCAAATTTACAAAATTTCACTTTGGTATGAAACTCGCATGCCCAACCTATGCAGCACTATAGTCATAGTGATTTAAGGGGAGATTTTCAAACACACAAGAGATTGAGAAAGTTCTTGGAAAGAAATATTTGGTGATGTTAGCTGAAATAAAATTTAACTAGGCAAAGAATTAATTTTGTGGCAATGTGGAAAAAGTTATTAAATGATTAAATGACAACCTAATTCTAATTTGTTAGTTTTAAATTATTTAAAATTAGTTTAAAGATATTTTGCAAATAATGACAAAGCTAAACTAGAAAGTTATGTTTACAGGAACTCATCTTACCCTTGGGACTTGAAAAACTGTAGTAGCATTGGGTCTGTATTAAGTCTTTGTGCAACAGTCTTTGCAACCTGTGGAAATAAAAGTTTTTTAAAACTTCTAAATGACAAACCATTTATGACACTGCTTTGTCTAGGGTTATGCATAATACTACCTTCATATTAGGTTCCAATAATCCAGTCACAGACATATAATACACACTACCTACATGAATGGTGACAGAGTCCAAGAGCAGATGTATTTGGTATATTAAGTGGGTGGCCACCACCAGTTCTTGAAGATTCTAGGCCCATTAACACCTTGTAGGAAAATTAGGTTGCATAGGTATACATGAGGGCATAATTTGGCTGAATCTCTATTTCTGGTGATGATACAAAAGAATCAGAACACACAGCAGACTTTCAGATCCCAAGGTTGATGGGCAAAACAGTCTAAAAACAAAACATCTTTTTACTTGTAAGTGAGCAAATTTTATTTGGAAGTCATTCTCAGAATGTAAGCAATCCTACTATGTCATTTTTAGAAAGTCACTTTTCAAAGCAGAATAGCATTTTAAAGAAGAAAGTTCTTGGTTTTATACAACCAGCCGCTATTAGTAATAAAAAAGAAAACACTCTGGAAGGGAAACAACTGAAATCGTGTTAACATAGGCAGAATTTATCTAAATATATTTAAGATTTTCTGTGAGCAGTAAGTGGCTCTTTAAGGAAAACTTTAAAAAGGCAAGGTAGAAAGTATGAAAAGGAGACTGGAATTATTTATTTCTAATAGAACACACAATGTGCTAAGTGAAAAAACAGAAGTGAAAGCACAGCCCAGGCCCTGAAGAACTTCATCTAAGAATATTTCATCCAAAGAGTGGTGTCTTGACCTACTAATTAATCTGAACCTGATTACGTAACACCCCCCACATGGCTGTGAATGGGAAAACAAAAGGAGAGGAAACAAAGTAGAGTGGAATACATACCTGAAAGTAATTCATTCTATTGGATAAAGTAACAACAAATCCGGGATCATTGGGGATAGTCTTATCACAGAAAATGACATCAACACGGTGGTAAAGGTCTCTGAAGTATTCTTTTGCTGTTGGCAATTCACTGTTATCATTTTCTGGGTCGTCCCTACAAAAGCAGACAAATTGTACCATCTACATCATACAAGTAGTTAGGGAGTGTTAAATATGTTCTACAGTGAATCAGAAATATTACTGAGAAATACAGAAATGAAGTTAGGAAACCGTTAAAGAGCCACCCTTTGTATACACCAGGACTGTAATTGTCAGCCGTGATTCATATCTTTTGAATATATACGTGCTGTGCAAGAACTTCTAACACATTTGCACACCATGCGTACTTATTTGGCAGCATGCTGACTCCATTTGTTTCAGAGACATGTTCTAATGGCACTCATTCCCCCTTCCCTCCCCTGGTATGCTACCACATACCTTTACTACATTGCTGAAAACATCTTACATTCTCATGAAAGGCTTTTATTAGTCACTTTGCACAATGGCTGGATGTACAGTAGCATCCCTTGAACCACAAGTGTGAAATGTGTATAGACATTAGTATGGGTCACTACTGACTGGTACCCCTATCTTCAATAGCACCAGTGTACAAGCTGTGCACTTACCCAGAAGTCAGCAGCCAGCCAAAGGTGCATAACACCAACTGGGTCAACAGGGAATGCGAGTTCCAAGGCATGACATGAGAAATACATTCATCTCACATAATCTGGGGTAAGAGTGCTGAAGATAGACTAGCTGGCTTCCACCCACTGTCAGCCCATGGAGAGAAACAGAGCAACACAGTTGGGTGTGACCATCAGGAGTAAGAGCACAGAAATGCTGATTTATAGTCCTGACAAACTTAAGTAAGATCCCTTTACTGGATATAAGCTGCAGGAGTTCTCCCTTTGCCTTGGAGAAACCTCCAATAAGCACCAACATCCCTATTATTTGAACATGTGCTCAGTTAAGTCAGAAGCATGTCATCACTGTAGGCCAATGTGTGACTAGTGAGGAAGCACGAGTAAGAGGAAGGCAGCTTAGTTCTAGGCGGAAGTTATAGTAGTTATAACACAGAGACTTAGATTAGAATTACAGCTAGGCTCTGTTGTATAGTATTTCAGGTACGGTGGCTCCAAGGGCAAAGCTGCAGAATTCAGACTGCCTGCTGAACACAGATCTTAACATTATCTGTGAAGAACTATGTCAGTATTTATTGGTCTTCTAATTCAAGGTGAGGAGTTTTTTTTTTAAATCTTACAAGTGACAGTTTAATAGTCTGAATAGTTTAATTCCCCCGCCCCTCCAAACCAGTAAGTTGATACTGCTGACTATGTCTGTCAGTAAGCAACCATGCTTTTGAATATTTGAAAATCATTGTTAAAACTGCTAAATAGAAAATCTTTCTCCACTTAAATTTAAGGAACCAGGTGATGTAACCATGACTATAATCATCCCTTCAAAACACATACTTCTGAAACACTATGATGTCACCATCCATGAGTTCATCAAGAGCCTTATCAAGAGATACATCATGGTCTTGAATTCTCTCTGTTAAATTCGGTTTAACTTCCTGCAGTAAAAACAAAAGGGAAAACAATCAGAAGAAATAAATGACAAAATAGGAAATTTTCACCGCTGAAAAAATATCGCAATGGAAGATGACTCATTTTCTTTTTCAATCAAAATTTAAATGAATGGGGGGGGGGTGAATTTTGATGATTTTTTAATTCACATTATATTTCATTTACAAACTTCACTGCTCACAGTAGAGTTCGCTATTTCTACTTTACCCATGAAATTTGCACTAGATTCTCTTTTAGTTAAATTGAATCCATTTTAAAATGTTTTACACCGTCCATCACATCTTCTCAATAGCCAGCCCCAATTCAAAATTCTTCAGTGCTCGAAGACTTATTTTTCAAATCACGCAACTTTCAGAATAGTAGTAGAACCCAATTAATACTAGTTTGTTTTTGGCAAGGTGCAACGGATTCACTACAGCAGGCTGCCTCTCCTTTTCAAAAGGAATGGAAAGCCCCTAGAGTATTAAATACACACTATTTTAATAACTATAATACACATATATTGTGAGTTGTTTACTGGAACATAAATATCTTTGTTTAAACAAACAGGTGGCAGAAACTTTTGTGGTCCTCATCCATACTATTTGAAAGAAGGAGCTTTTATAAGTTTAATGTAAATTTGGAAGTGACTGTATATATGGAAGTTCCCTGGTAGCAGTTCTGCCTGTTAATACGGAACTCTGTAATGCCCCAGGAAAGACCAGTGAGAGCAGTTGGCTGCTAGCAAAGCAGGCACCTAGTGGCATTAAGAGCTCCTAGTCCTACTGTAGCAAGGGCCTCACTGCAGATTCAAATCCCACTAGAGCAATTTAAAGTGGTTATAAACATGTATTACTCCTACACTTTGATGAAAGGGTGTGGGAGCTCTCACTTGTTGCCTGCTGCCTCATACAGTGTGGTGGAGGCAGGAGAGGATGCAGCATTCCCTCCCACAGCTGGAAACAGGTCACTGCAGATTCACGTGCAGAGGGTCAGGCACTGAGAGCACGTAGGCCAGCCCTGTTAGCAGCAGCAGCTGTGCTATCATGGTGACTCGGGGAACATGCATGGATTTAGTGCTAACAGCACATAGTGTGGCTCACACAGGAGTTCCATGCAGATAAATGTATCTTTTAGAGTTTAAAAGTTTCCCTTACCCTTTAAAACTTCTGCTTGCACAGTCTGAGGTAAGACTTTTTAGTCACAAATTACTAGTGGTGTTTTTGATTGCTGATTTCAAAGTTAGGATTCCAATGATATTCTCTTGTGCCCAAGTATTCAAAAACTTCAGAGCCATAGCTTTTGGGGTACAGCAGATTAACCAAACATTCCTGTGCACAACATCTTTAACAGTGAAAGCTCTGTTTGTTAACTGTAGGATGCACAAGCTGTAAAGTTTGTTACTTTAAAATATGTGCTAGAATATGTAGCCAAATCATAACTAACAGCCAGTCCTGGAGCAAAAGGAACGCTAACAACCTTGAGAGAGTTTAACAGAGTTTTGTGGCTAAATTATTAGTCACGCTGATGCAAAAAACAACAAAATCTTATAAAGGATTTTGGCTTTTAATGTTTCAGAGCAAGTGTTCAGAATTTAAGTTTCTGTGAATTTAGCCCCAGATTAAAGGAAACGGTAATAATTTTTTGAATAGCACAGAGAGCTACATAAGTATTTATTAAAATAAATATACATAATCAGATGCATTTTATAAATTAATTTTCAATAGTTCAGGAACACTGATCACTCTGAGTATTTCCATTCAGTGAATGGCACCATTTTATCTCAGTGAAACTTGTCTCTTGGTGACACAGCATTGTACCTAACCAACAAGAGGAGGCTAACATCATGTGGCTGAGTAGACTTCACTGTTAAACCATCACTGTTTGTTATCAAAGCTAGCTATTAATTTTTTTTTTTAAGTTATAAAATTAACTTTACAAGCACTTTGAAACTGACTGATTTTCAGAGTTTCCAATGGGACCGAAGCCTCAGTTGGCTTTGTGTGTGGTTATGGTTTCTTATGTTTCTAAATGTAATATCTAAAACTATTTTATTTCTCACTTAAAATGTTATTTTAGTGACATGTTCTTTGTATTTATATGTAGTAGTTAAAATCTTTATAAACATTACAGTTTTTCCTTAGAGGAAAACTTGCTAATGGACACACAAATCTAGATTTATTGTAGGAATAATAATCAATCCAAACCTCATAGAGGATAAGGTTAGTTTCTTGGGGAAATCCTGCTCTCTCACACATAACTGGAAGCAAGTCACCTATTGGAAAAGAAAAGAAGCGTGAAGTATGTTATAGCTTTCACTAGTAGCGAAAGCTATGATTAAAGTTGAAAATGGTTCCATTATAACCCCCCAAATTTTCAGATGTCCAACTTTATGACAAATTTCTCCTTTAAATTGAAACTTCCCATCCTTAGGTTTAGCCCAAAAGGGGATTTTTTATTTTAATTTGAGGAAATTTTGCACAGCCATCTGAATTCTGCTAGCATAAAATAATGCCATAGTTTTAACCACACACACAAAATAAACAGAGCTAGAGCAAAACCAAAAAGTTTTACGCATAACATTTTGAATGTAAGTTACTGTTAATGTAGAGCAACATTTGCTTTGCTTATGGGCAGAGACGTTATTAACAATAAGAAATCCGAGTATCACTTCTGAACAGGTTCAGTGCACATCCGCTAAGGTTTTTCAGTGGAGCTTAATGAAGCTCCACCCTCTTTATGATGTCACATAGGAGTGAGGCACATTAGAACTTTACACACACAGTCTAACCAGACATGCAGAGGGGCTGCAGCTGCTGGTGGGACAATTTTCCAGAAGTCATTTTACAAAATGTTGCAGCAGAACACTTGGCAAGAACACTATAAAACTGCAACATTCAGGAATAAGAACATTTGCTGTAGTCACCAACACACTGTAAATCCTAAATTTTTAAATAAAATTAGAAAGATACAGCCAGCTCAATACAAAAATCCATAGACTGCTGCCCCATTAACCCAGTGTTGCAGATAACTGTCTACAGCTAAATCTCAGCAGCAAAGATGGAACTCACAATTCCCACACCCCATTCATTTCAATGACATGTGAACTTCAAAGCCTTGCTGGGGACATTTAAATTCTACAGTTATTGAGCAAAAACAATTTTCTCTCTTAAAAAAAGGGGGGGGGGTTTAAGCTATATTAATGAACCATTAAGACTTCCCAGTTAAATTTAAGTTAGGAAATAGAAATGTTAAGGTTCCTGCAGACATGTTGCAAACCTTGCATATTTCATGCCATACTTCTAACAATATACCAAATTATATGTTTATCACAAACACAGGAATAGAAAATATTAGGCACGTCTAACAGACGGGTTAATGCTGCTGTAGGAGCCTTCATTTTTGTATTTCCTGAATTTTGCTTTCAACAGTATAACATTAAATGCAAAATGTTATATTTATATAATTGATCATATTATATTACAACTCAACAAGAGTTTAAAGACTTACGTATTTTACAGGATATAGGTGTATAGATATGTCCACAGTAATTCAAACTCCGAGTCTTTGGATCATACATCTTCAGAAACAACATTACATCATCTACAAGTTAAGAAATAAAAAATAATCTGAAATAAAGCCATAATTTGAGCACATCTGAAGATCACCTAACCGTAAATTTCATTTTCATGCTCAAGGCCACAGTAGTCACAAAACAATGTCTTTAATGAATGAGCAAACATGTAACCTGGTAACAAGATAATTTCCTTAAAATACTTTTTAAATACTGAACCCAAACACCACACACACAGCTGATTAAATTAATTTCATTCATTCTAGAACATCTGAAACCCCACTCTCTCTCCACCTTGGAAGAGGACAACACAAAATGAGGTCAGGTGATCAAAGTGCATTGAGAGCCACAGTCTGACAGACATCTTGTACATCAGGCAGACCGAGCGCCAAAGAAGGAGCACTCAGTCATTTTCAGGCACATATAGAATGAGAGATTTTGTATTTTCTGAAATTTTAGCATATATACTTACGATCTTTATCAAATTTGGGTAATGTTGCTCCAGTAGCTGCCATCTCTGGATCTACTGTTTCCAGGAATATTGTCCATGGATTTTCATTGTCACTGAGCTCAATCATCTGTTTGTTTAGGAAGCAGAACACACAACATGAGCAAAAAATGACTTTAGATGAGTTTCATATAGGCAGAAAACTTAGTGGAGTGGTCAAACTGCATAATTTAAATTAAAACAAAACAAGAAATTAAAAGGAATCTTACACTGTTGGGAAAAGTCCCTCATTTTTAGCTATGTTGGTGAGAGTTAAAGATTATATGCAATCCTTCACCATCTTGCTAAAGTAAGCAAAACAATATCAAATATTGCTTTGATGTGTGTTTTTTAAAAAGTTACACAAGTTTTAAACTGCACAGAATTTTACTTAAAGTGGGCTCTCTTGTATGTTTAAAAATATTTTATTTCCATCCATGTCAATTATAGTAGCAAGAACAAAAATTAAGGATAAACTTAACACAGGGGTTAGTACAACTTTTTGTATCCCTAATTTTATTAATATTTATATGCAACACTTGCTATTTTATGAAGTTTCTAAAGCATTCATGGAACTCATATTTGCCCTTACATTTGATATTACGAGTAGTAAAATTTAAACAAGTTAGTGTCAGTGACAGATGACTAATGATTGTGTCTCCTTTCATTACAGTAAAAAGATCTAGATCTGCTAAATCTCAAAATCAATCCACCAAATCTCAAATCTACTCTAAATCAAGGGCTACTGTACACTGGTTCTAGATTTCACAAGTTTTTCTATGTCCCCTGTAACACCATAGGTTAGTTTCCAGCACTTAAGATTTTGATGTCCTGAGGCCACAACTTTACTGTTGGAACTGTAAATGAGACAGACTTAGAATTAACTTTTCCCCTATTAGTAAATATTTACAGTTTTATTGCCATCTGCTTCATTATCTAACATCGCTGGTCGTTTAGTTCCATTACTTCTAGCTTGCATCGGCCACAACCGTATTTGATCCTGTGGAAATCCCTAAGTTAAAAGAAAGTTAAAATGATAAGAAAATACAAATAGATTAAAATACTTTAATAAAACCAGTCAAAACTAGTCAGTGTACAAACACTCAAACTATGACAGAAAGAAGTTACTCACCTTGTGCAGTAACTGTGTGTGTCACTATGGGTGCTGCACTGCTGATCGGAGAACTTCAGTAACGGTGTCCATTAGACCCGCACATGTGCTCTCTCTCCTCATGCTGCACCACAAGGCTAGTCAGTGACGCGGGCTAACCCCCCTCAGTTCCTTCTCTACCGCAGTGTCATTCACAAGAACTCCGAAGTAGAGGGGAGGAGGGTGGGTTGTTGGACACCCACAGGGACACATCTCAAAAAACCATTGTTACTGTACAAGGTGAGTACTACTACTTCGTGTCGTGTCCCTATGGGTGCTCCACTGTAGGTGATTCCTGAGCAGTATCCCTTCTGGGGGGCTGAGACTTCTTTAACTGACCCAACTCCAATGACAGCACAGTGGAGCCGAAGATGGCATCAGTGGCGGAGTCCCCAGTGATCCCATAACGTTCCACAAAAGTGTGGACTGACACCCATCTTGCCACTCTACAGATCTCTGATAGGGACATTCTTGAATAAGGCAATGGATGAGGAGATCGACCTTGTAGAGTGTGTACAAATAGTATGTGGAAGGGTTATCCTGAGAACCTGGTAACACTGTCCGATGCAGTTCAAGAGACACTTGGAGAGCCTCCGATATTCCTGAACCCTTGGATCTTTCCGCAATAGAGAGGAAAAGCCTGGGGGACTTTCTGAAAGTCTTTGTCCTGTGCAGGCAAAAGGCAGATTATCTCCTGATACAGATTATCTCCTGACATCTAGAATGTGCAATATAGCTTCTCTCTCGCCTCTGTGAGGCTTGGGACAGAAGGCTGGAAGATTAATCAATTAGTTCATGTGAAACAGGGACGGTTACCTTGGGAATGAATTTTGGATGTGGCCTAAGCATAACTTTGCCCTGAAAGAATACTGGTGGGGAGGGGAGGGAGGGAAGGTGCCATGAGAGCTACTATTTCTTCTGTTCTCCTGGCTGAAGTAATCGCTATCAGGAAAGCTGTTTTCATTGAGAAACAGGTGGCTATGGGTTTGAAGGGAGGCCTAGTCAGTTCTTTCAGCACCAGGTTTAAGTCCCATGTGGGAGGAGGAAGTTGAGGTTGTGGGAAGAGGCTTACTATACTCCTGAGGAGCCTTTTGGTGACTGAGTGTGACTGCACCGAGTACACCTCTACTGGAGGTGGAAGGCTGTTATAGCCGATAGGTGGACTCGGAGAGCTTACAGACAGATCCAATCTTTTTAGGGCCAGAGCAAAGTCTAAGATGTTGAAGAGTCGCGGATGTCAGGGAGATCTGTTGGGAAATGCACCAAATCCGAAACCTGGACCATTTTTGCACGTAAGTATGCTGCGTTGAGGACTTTCTACTGTATAATAATGCCCCTTGCATGTCTTTTGAACAGGAGCTTTCTAGTTGTTTGAACCAAGAAGGAGCCATTCTCTAAGGCAGAGAACCCCCAAGTTGGGATGCAGATTGTCCTGGGACAGCAGGTAGGGAGTGACTGGGAGAGGGACTGGCGGGCATGTTGCAAGCTGACAGATAAAGGAACCAGGTTTATCTCGGTCAAATAGGAGCGATCAGAATGATGTGTGCTCAGTCTATTTTTAAATTTTCAGCAGGACCTTCAGTAGTAGGGGAAAAGGAGAAAAGGCATAAAGAAGGTCCCCATCCCACGGGAGGATGGCATCACCTAGGGAGCACTGTCTTATCCGTGCTCTGGAGCAGTAGCGGGGACATTTCTTGTTCAAGTAAGTAGCGAAAAAATCTGTGGTTGGTGTCCCCTATTGCCTGAATAGATCATAAAGTACTACTGGGTCCAGCTCTTGCTTGTGGTCATGTGGGAATTAGTGACTGAGACTATCCACTATCAAGTTGTGTGCCTCAGGGAGGTAGTCTGCTGACAGTGTGACATTGTGGGAGACACACAAGTTCCATAATCTCATTACCTCTATGCAGAGGGAAGGTGATTGGGCTCTCCCTTGTTGATTTATGTAGTACACGCAGGCTATGCTGTCTGTTAGGACTCTTGTGTGTGATCCTTTGATCAGCGGGAGGAAGTGGGTGCAGGCATTCCTGACTGCCCTTAGGTTGAGGAGGTTGATGTGAAGGGATATCTTTGTGGGTGACCATTTGCCTTGGGTATTATGGCCATTTAGATGTGCACCCCACCCTATGAGCGATGTGTCAGTGATCAGAAGCAATGGTTGGGGGGATCTGCAAGAAGGGGATCCCTTTGAAAATGTTGGTTGGGTCTTTCCACCAATCTAAGGAGATTTTGACCTTGGTGGGTAGCGAAAGGGGTTTATCTTGTCTGTCCCTGTTTGGGCTGTAAACAACATCTGGAGGCACCACATGTGAAGCTTTGGCATGTAGTATTACCGTTGTGCCCGCTGCTATGTGCCCCAAGTTGTAGGCAGTGTCTGGCTGATATTTGTAGGCTGTTTTGAATGGTCTATATGAGTGTGGTTAAACAGAAGAATCTGTTTGAGCAAGGGGAGTTCTGGTCTGTAGAGTCGAAGCCAGTGCCTATGAATTCCAGGTGCTGCACTGGAGTGAGGGTTGATTTCTAGGCGTTGATCTGCAGACCCACTTCTGTAAACAAGTGTATTGCAGCTTTGGTGACTCGGTGAGCCTCTTGTAGAGACTGGGCTCTGAGGAGGCAATCGTCCAGATACAGGTAAATCATGATCCCTTAGGAGTGTAAGTGGGCGGCCACTACAGAGAGAACCTTGGAAAATACTCTTGGGCCAATGAGCACCCTGTACTGGTAGTGGTCTTTATCCTAGAGAGGATCTGAGAAATTGTCTGTGAGTTGGTAAGATTGAGATATGAAAGTATGCGAGGGCTGAAAACCAGTCTCCCTGTTCCAGCGCTGGAATGACTATTGCTAAAGTGACCATCTTGACTTTTAAGCCTTGACAAACTTGTTCAGAGCTTTGAGGTCTAGTATGGTCTCCAACCTCCCTTCCTTTTGGGTATTAAGAAATAACAGGAGTAGAACCCTTTGCCTTGTAAATGTTGAGGTACTGGTTCTACGGCTCCTAACTGGAGGAGACGATCGACCTCTTGTCCCAGTATGGCCACTGGGGTGGTGGCATAGAGATTGTTGTTGGTGCCCATGCCAAGATGGTGGTGGTGGGACCATCTGAGGATATCCTTGAGGCTCTGCTGATACTGGGCACCGTAAGGAGCCTTTGAGGAGTACTGAGATGCCACCTCCTCAGGTTCACTGTCCGAGCCCTCACTGGAGAGCAGGGGAGCATGGCAGAGCAGTGGGGAAGACTCCCGTGCCAAGTGAAGACTTGGTACAGAGGTCCCAGCACTGAGAAGAGGAGACCCCGATGCATGGAGTGCAGGAATTCCAGTGGTGCTGTCCGACTCAGTGCTGTTGGCAGTACTGTGGGGGATGGGGATCTTGCCCATACCGCTTGCTCTGGTGCCAAATGAGGTGTCGAGGATGGTACTGATAAGGAATCACGTACTAATGTTTTCTTAGGAGGAGTGCTTACTTTGTCCCTAGGTACCATTGACTCAGTGCCTGTGCCCATTGGCTGTAGGTCTGTCAACAGTATCTGCCACTGAGGACTTCCATGAGCCACACCGGACTGAGAAGGTCTCTGTGCTGGTGGTACCGAGGATATCGAGTGTGCCAGAGAACGTTTGCGGCTATGTTGGGGCTCACTGGGGGGACTTCTGCTCTTTTATTGATGATTTGAGAGAGGGGTCAGCACCTTGTTTCTTTGACTCACAACTTTTGGATGTTATGGACTATGGGGAAGACTCACATCTGAAAGGTGACTCATGGCATAGGTCTGGAGATGGTCGAAGAGCTGCTTCCATGAAGATAATCTTCTGCCTGAGTTCTCTACCTCTAGGAGACCGGGGCCTGAGCTGTTTGCAAAGACCACACTTTTGTTGAATGTGGCCTTCCCCGAGGCAGCAAATACACTGAGAGTGCTTGTCTGCAATAGGGATTGCCTCTTTGCAAGAGAGGCACTTCTTGAAGCAAGGGAGCTGGGCATACCCCATTGGGGGAAGGTCCCCAACGAGGAGAGAAGTGGGAAAAGAAAGTTTTTTTTTTTTTTAAAGGGGAAAAATAAGGAGAAAGAAAAAAATGACAACTAGAACTACAACTAAGAACTAGGAGGCTACCTAACTATAGAAAAGCAAATAGCTCCGTTTCTAGCTGGGGTGGCCGAGAAGGAACTGAGGGGGGTTAGCCTGAGTGCGCCGACTAGCCTCATGGAGCAGCACGAGGAGAGAGGGTGCACGTGCAGGCCTAACAGATACTGCTACCAAAGTTCTAAAATCAGCAGCACAGGGACGCACGCACACCTACAGTGCAAAACCCACAGGGACACTACACAAAGAAGCAGTCACATATACCAAGAGAATGCTAAGATTATAAAGTGAACAAAATATAATAACAAAAACATGTATAGTTAGATACTGTGCTACAGAAAAAGCTTACCATTGTTTGAGAGAGGTTTTGAACAAATTCTGCAAGTGTGGAGTTTTTTAATACTTTGAACACAGTATATTTCACTTTTTCTTCATCATACATATCATTGCCTTGGTGGCCACAAAACTGGTCCTCTGTCACTATCTGAAATATTTTATAAACATTACTTATATATAGTTTACAGCTGAAGAATCAAAAACACTGTTGATGTAAGCTTTGCCTCTGAATTTAACTGTTTATTGGTATCAGTGTTCACACTTAAATCATTTTGTGTTAATAAGTTTTCAAATATATAAGCTATCTCTGAAACAAGACAAACTATGCTACTCAAAACCATGTTTAAAAACTCACAAATATTCTGACAAAACATAGCACAAAGCCATTAACATTTAGGCCCAAATCTTGCAAACACTTACGCACAATAATAATTTTAGCATTAGAGAAGTGCCCCTGCATTCAAAAGGAATATTCACCAACGTGTTTCCCGGAATGGGGCCTAAAACATTATGGACCAGTTTCTGATCAGTATACCAATTCTACTGGGTGTGTTGTTCCTGTACTCCCCTGCAGATATTGCCACTGTGGAAAAGCCCTGGTTTAAGAGGAATTTCATTCTGGTGTAGGGCCAGCACTGCCTCTATTAGCAGGACATAATGGGGTAGACGGAGGGAGGGAGTAGGTGCTCTGCCTATTTGGTGCTGCTGGGTGGCTCCATAGGAAGCCATAGCAGTACAGTGTATCAAACAGCAGCCCCAGGGCTTGGGGACTGCTCTGGACCCTGGCCATCTAAAAATGTGAGAGATGCAAAGGTAACAGTTCTCCTCCACTCCTACATGGTGAACTCGGCACAGCTGCAGTCCAGAATTGGGCGCTATAGCTAGCTATATTCCAATTTCAGAAAGTTATTTATGGGAGATATCCTGAGTTACCCTAACACTGCACTGTAAGAGTTCAGTCCTTTTCCTCTAATACAATAATTTAACACTCTCTAAAAAGCCATGAAAAGTTATATTCTTGTATAAGTACAACAACCAGTGGACCAGCAGAAATGCCCATGAATATACTGTTATTTCCCACTGAGTACTATTAATTTCATCAGGATTCAAGGTGACATTTGCAGGTATAAGAAATGGTAACTTTCTGTAACTGCGGTTCTTTGAGATGACACAAAGACGTGTATTCCACTTAGATGTGTGTGCACCCAACTCACTGGAGCTGGAGAATTTTCCCTATCAGTACCTGTAGAGAGATGGCACTCACACCTGCTGGCCATAGCGCCTCCCAGGACTACATGAGGCAACACCGCCACGACCCTTCTCATTTTCTTTGCACCGAACGCCCAGACGCTAGACTCTGATGCAGAGGGGACAGAAGCTGGGTCATGGAATACACTTCTGCATCATATCTTGAAAACCACAATCACAGTAAGTCACCGTTTCTTCTTTGTCAAGTAGATGCAGCTGAGTATTCCACTTAGGTGACTCTCAAGCAGTACCCATCCCAGGACACAGGGTTTGGAGTCCACCTAAACAAGGATTTCAGGGCCACCTTACAAAAACTTGCATCCACCCTTGAAGATGCAATAATGGTGTAATGGTTCGTAAACATATATATATGGACAACCACAGAGCAGCGCTGCGAATAGGCAATATTGAGACATCACTGATGAATGCCTTTAACTATGGCTGTGCTCTCGCAGAATGAGCTCTCACCTGCTAAGGAGGCGTAGCTGAACCCATTTCATATGCAGTCTGTGTTTTACATTTAGAGGTAGTCTGTGAAGAGACTGCTTGACCGTTCATGCGATCAGCATATGAGACAGGTGAGGTGAAGCACAGAATGGTTTAGTCCTATCCAGATAGAAGGCTAGACATCATCTGACATCTAATGCATGGAGAAGCTGCTCCTCAGGAGATGAATGCAGCTTAGGAAAGAACACAGGTAAATATATCACCTGGTTCAAATGAAACAGAGACCACTTTAGACAACAATTTTGGGTGTGGTCATAAAGTCACTTTGTTCTTATCAGAATTGTGTATAAGGAGGTTCAGCCATCAGAACCTGCAGCTCTCAGACTCTTCTTGTGGACGTTATTGCTACCAGGAATGCAGTTTTCTGACACAAAAGCGGAAAAGAACAAGATGCCAGAGGCTCAAATGGGGGTCCCATTAAAACTGCTAAGACAGTATTAAGGTCCCACAGAGAAGCCAGCTCTCAGGCCAGATGAAGAAGCCCTTTTAAGAATCTTGCTACCATAGTATTGGAGAAAACTGATCTTCCCTGAAAGGGGGGATGAAATGCTGATATTGCTGCCAGATGCACTTCCAATGAGCTACACTCAAGTCCTGACAACTGAAGATACAGCAGGCACTCCAAGATGCCCTGGATAGAAACCAGCATCAGCTGAATTCCAAGGGCCAGGGATCACAACAAAAACTGCTTCCACTTAGCTGACTAGGCCATTCTGAGGGAAGGCTTTCATAAGTTGAGTAGAACCTGTTGAACAGCTGCTGAAAACTGTTCTTCCTCCTCATTTAGCCACAAAACATCCATGCTGTGAGATGCTGGGAGCTGAGCATGGGATGCTATGTGTGACTGATTCTCTGTGAGTAGGTCAGAATGGAGAGGAAGGAGTATGGGAAACTGAACTGACAGCATGAGGTCAGAGACCCAGCACTGCCTTGGCCATGCTGGGACAATGAGAATGAGTTTGGCATGATCCACTTTCAGCTTAAGGATGATATGTGGGATGATCAGGATCTGGGGAAATATGTACAGGAGAGCTGATCGCTAGCTGACATGGAAAGTGTTGGAAAGGGAGCCTGGACTGAGGCCCCCTTGAGAGAAGAAAGGTGACATTTCCCGTTGTCCCTTGTAGTAAGCAGGTCAATCGTCACAATGCTCCAAGCTGTGAAGATGACCTGGACAACACTTGTCTTCAGAGTCCACTCATGACTCAGTGAAAAATTCCTGCTGAGATGGTCTGCAAGATGAAACTGGACCCCAGGCAAGTTGTCGACTCTCCTCGATGAACAACTGCCACAAACTGATTGCCTCTTGGCAAAGTGTCATGGAATGTGGTCCCCCTTGTTTGTTCAAATAATACATCATGGTAGCGTTTTCAGTAAGTATGTGAATCACTGAGCCCCTGACAGTCCAGAAAAGCATGACCTGCATTGCACATGGCTGATAGCTCCAGCAAGTTGATATGCTGTGAGGACTCCTGCTCCGACCACATATCTTGAACTTTCAGTGACCCAGGTGTGCTCTCAAACTCATCAAAGAGATGTCAGTGACAATAGCCCTGGCTGGCAAGGGCTGGACAAAGGAAACACCTTAGCATATGTTCTCTGGACACATCTACTACTGCAAGGAGTCCAAGACCTGTTGAGGAAGACCAAACTATCTATAGGGGTTAAGAGTTGGATAGTAAACCACCCTGAGCCAAATGCAGAGGTAGCGAAGGTGCAACTTTGAGAAGTGGGCCACCTGCGTGCAAGTGGGTGGATATGTAGCCCAAGAGCCTCAGGCACATCTGAACTGTCATGGAAGTCTGAGACAGTAGACTGAGGCAAAAGGTAGTAAATCACCTTAAAACGGTTGGTCGGCAGAAAAGCTCTCAAACTTTTACAGTCTACTAGGGCCCCACTTAACTTTATTTTCAAAGTGGGAACCAAAGTTGACTTCCCAGTGTTTAGGATGAGACCCAGATGATCGAGTAAGCACAGCATAATGTCGACGTGAGCAAGTATTTTCTTTCTGAATCTGCCCCTCAATAACCAGTCATCCAGATACTGGAAGATGTGGATTCCTTTCTTCCTGAGATATGTCGTCACGACAACCACACATTTAGTAAAAACACAAGGGGCAGAATAGAAGCCGGATGGAAGCACCATATACTGAACATGGTGCTCTGCTATGACAAATCAAAGGAATTTCCTGTGACCAGGCAAAATCACCACATAAAAGTAGGCATCAAGAAGGTCCAGATCAGCAAACCAGTCTTTCTGAGACAATGTGGGGAGGATAGCTGACAGAGTGACCTTTTGGAACCTCATGTATCTGATATATTTGTTGACGCCACAAAGGTAGAAAATGGATCTTATCCCTCTCTTGGATTTGGGCACCAGAAAGTACCAGGAACAGAAGTCGAGACCTCAGTGTTCCGGAATAATCTCCTCTGCTGCTCCCCTACCCAGTAGAGAGCAAACCTGCTCGCGGAGCAGCATCTTGTGGTCCCTGAAGAAGGATGGGGATGGAGAGGAAATGGATGAAATAGCCCGATCTGAGAGCGTCCCAGATGTCAGTGGTGATCAAGCCCCAAGCATCATGAAAGCAGGCCACCCGGCCCTCAAACGGTGGGGATAAGGAGAAAGGAGCAAAAACTAGAACACTGCTCTGGACCAAGGAGTCAAAATGGGTGCTTGGAGGGTGACACGGAAGGGCATCTGAACTGACCAAACTCCGGACCCAAATGCCTCCTCCTCATGTATGGGGATCACTCCCCTACATGACAGACAATGTTTAAGCCCTGGTGAGGGTATCACCCAGGAAATACTTATATACCACCTTATATAATCAGGGAGGGGCTATGGCCACAAGCGCCACCTCTCTACGGGTTACTGGTACAGTATCTCTGCACTTAAAGTTGTCCCGGTTAGCGTTACATTGCTGATCAACTAGGGAACAGGCTCGTTTAGTCGCACAAAGCTCCCTTATAACATCCTTTGGCAACCGCCTGCTTTGTCCAGTGCTTGCAGGAAGAGCAGCTCGTTGCAGCTAGCTGATGGGAGCTTGGCATCAGGGCAGACCGGCAGCCCCCCATCAGCTCCCCTAAGTTCCCCATGCGGCAGCCTCCCAGCAGGCTATTAACTGCCAGCAGTTCAGCTGTCCCTCCCACCATTGCCATGTGTGCTCCTGCCCTCTGCCTTGGAGCTGCTCCCGGGAGCCTCCTGCTTGCTGTGTGCGGGGGGGGAGAGAGAAAAGAGGGGCGCTAATGTCAGGGTGTCCCCCTCCCCCCGCTCCTGCCCCCCACTTACCCCTTCTCCATATAGAGCAGGGTGGGGACACAACAGGGCTCAGGACGGAGGGAGCTTGCTGGCCGCAGCTGCTGTCTCAACTTCCCGATCTACTTAAAAAGGCAATGTACTTAGAGTGGTGTCAGCGTACTTAAAGCCGCAATGTGCATCTCTCTCTCTCTCTCTAACACAGGGTGTGTCTGTCTGCCATGCTGTCTCCCCTCCCTCCATTGGTGCTGCCTTGAAGAGCGTGAGGCTACATTAATAACGTGTTAACCCTTGAGAGCTCAGCCGAATGCTAGTTCATCATTTAGCAGTAAGGCATTCCCTGGGAAATATCCCACCCCCTAACTCAGGGGCAGGCAAACTTTTTGGCCTGAGGGCCGCATTGGGTTTCGGAAATTGTATGGAGGGCTGGTTAGGGGAGGCTGTGCCTCCCCAAACAGCCAGGCGTGGCCCGGCCCCCAACCCCATCCCTCCCCTGAGACTCCTGCCCCATCCAACCCCCACTGTTCCCTGATGGCCCCCCCTGGAAACCCAGCCCCATCCACCTCCACCCCGCTCCCTGTCTGCTCCTGGAACCCTCACCCCTGACTGCCCCATCCAACCCCTCATCTCATTCCTGACTGCCCCTGCCGCCCCATCCAACCCCCCGTTTCCTGACTGCCCCCCCCATTCCTCGCCCTCTGACCATCCCGACCCCTATCCACACCCCTGCCCCCTGACCACCACCCCCTGAACTCCCCTGCCCTCTATCCAACCCCCCCGCTCCCTGCCCCCTTATCGCGCTACCTGGAGCACCGGTGGCTGGTGGCGCTACATCCGCGCTGCTTGGCTGGAGCCAGCCATGCCACTGCGCAGCACAGAGCACCGGGTCAGGCCAGGCTCTGCAGCTGCGCTGCCCCAGGAGCTTGCAGCCCCGCCGCCCAGAGCATTGCGCCGGCGGTGCAGTGAGCTGAGGCTGCGGGGGAGGGGCCGGGGGCTATATATATAAAAAATAGTTTTTTGTCTGGTGAAAAAAAATTTCCTGGAATCTTACCCCCCATTTACATTAATTCTTATGGGGACATTGAATTTGCTTAACATCGTTTCGCTTAAAGTTGCATTTTTCAGGAACATAACTACAACAAAATTCTCTGGCTCCAGTGTGCTGGGCATGCACACGCGTAAGTGGAATACATAGCCGCATCTACTCGAAGAACTGTTTGTTGGATGAAGCCCTAAGCTGGTGGTTCACACCAAACAAGAAGTAACAAACAACTAGAGAACCCAGATTTTGATTTGGGTGGTTTAACATTAGAAATATTGAATTAAAGAAGATGGACATGTCTGTTTTCTAGAATTCTGACTACTATTAAGCCAATATTACTATCTTCAAATTTCAAAGCAGAAGTTCGTTTTAAGTGACTCTGTTTGAAAGCTGACCTGCACTTGCATGTAGAGGTGAGCTTCCTGCCTCTCCTTCCTCTTCTGAGCTTCTATTCTCTTTTCTTCTTGTAGCCGTTCTACTAATTGTTGAGGAATATCATGGTCTGTGACAGGTTGCAAAACTTCACCTAAAAAGAAAGTGGGTTTGTGATGTCATATTACAATAATTTATATCTAACAGGGCTTTCATACACACTCATGACTATTCCTGGGGCAATGGGGACACAACTATTTCTGATAAGCAGCTAAGGAAAGCTTTTACACACCTTTAAAACCACGGTTTATCTGATATAGCATCATTACATTTTGGAACAGGATGAACTTTCTACTCTAGGCTAGACTATGCCATTTTCATGATTTATATCTTATCCTTATGAAAGATTCAATTAAATGTCAGATTTTTAGGATTATAAATCTTTACTGACACTCAAATGTACATATATCAAGCCAGATCTAGTTCTCGTCACTAAGGTTCAGTTACATTAAAATAATGGTACTCCATTTCTGCTGTTCAAAATACAAACAAGGCTATTACACAATTACTGTGAAGAGAAAGTGAAGTACTGTAGTGTACACTTATGACACCACTATGTCAGCTAAAGACATTTTTGATTTTGAAGTGCAATAAAGACTGGTCAAACACTAACATTTTCCGAGGTTAACTGCAGCTTTCTGAAGCTTCACCATATGGTGAAAGATGACAATAACTTAGGATTCAAAGATAACCACAAACCTCTGCATTTAAATATCTGGGTTTAATCAACATTCACACACAAAAAGACACACAAATATATACATACTTAATTTTGATTCCCTGATGTAAACCAACATGTAAGCATTAGTACAGTGCCGAACGGATAAGTCATCATCATGACCTCCATAATTGTGTTCAATTGCTTCTTCCTTTGTACATCTCGATACAACATCATCATCAAATTTACACCACTGGGGAAAAAAAGTGAATTATTTAAAGATACAAAAAAATTATTCTTGACTCAAATTAACTCACACCTTAACTGACTGAAATTACATGCAAGAAATGGGAAGTCGGGTTTTTTTGCTCTTTGAAGTAACTGAAATATAAAACGCTTTTCCTCCAAGCAACAGAATAATTTTTTAACAATATCCCACTGACTCAACATAAGTTGTGCAACCTTCTGTTCTTACAAAAAATAAAGAGGGCCTTACATTTCTGATGTTTTATTAATTAAATATTTGAGCCTGTTTTATGTAAAACAGCAATCTTTAGCCAAACTATTCAAATTATTATTTACCTTAACAGAATCTGATCTGTTATCCAAATATATTTCATTACTACCATGAAGTTCAGATATCTGATGCTGATTTATTGTTGTAGAATGAAATATAAAGCAAGTGGTGCACAAAAGTATCCAACTACTACTTGTAAATTTTAAACATACTGTGGCAAATATGAAATAAAACATCCCAAAACTTCATCCTTATCTGTAAAATATCTGTTGTGAAAATTAAAGGGGAAATATGAAAAACAGTAAATTTACATTGAATCTTTCTCCTCTTAAATATAAACAATTTAATTGCTCAAAAACATTTTATGGGGCACATAATGCAAATATCTCAAAGAAAGATGTACCTGACCTATAAACTTCCAGTTATATCAAGTCATCAGAGTGTTGAATCAGAGATGTTAGAAACATTTCCCTACCTTTTTCCTGGATTTAAATATATGTATTACAGACAGTAAAGACAGAAGACAGGCTGGGCAGTCTCCTGCTGCACACACTGATGTGTGTGACTGGAAGGATTCCCCTAGCTCAGGGGTGGCCAACCTGTGCTTGAGAAGGAGCCAGAATTTACCAATGTACATTGCCAAAGAGCCATAGTAATACGTCAGCAGCCCGCATTACCTCTGCACTTCACCTGCCGGCAGTCCCACTGATCAGCACCTCCCCCTCCCTCCCCGTGCTTCCCACAGTGTGCAGGAGATTGTGAGGGGGAGTGGGAGGAGCAAGGGTGTGGCAGGCTCAGGGGAGGGAAAGGACAGGGCCTTGGAGGAAGGGGTGAAGCAGGGGCAGGACCTGTGAGAGAGCCAGGGGTTGAGCAGTGAGCACCCGCCCCTGGCACACTGGAAAGTTGGTGCCTGTACCTCCAGCCCCGGAGTCGGTGCCTATACAAGGATTTTCATATTAACTTCTGAAGAGTCACATGCAGCTCCGGATGCACAGGTTGGCCACCCCTGCCCTTGCTAAATTTTTTGGCCACAAGTCAACCAACAGCAGGCAAGCATGAGGCTGCTCCTCCCTAAGTGGGCGAGAGGCCCCGAATGCCTCAAACTGTCAGTACCTTCACTAAAACAGAAAAAGACAAAGATTTTTTGTACAAATTAAGTTTCCTTAAGTCTGTGGGACTAGAAGCTGAGTGAGATAGAAACAGTTTAATAAACTCTTCCAAGAACAAGCATTGTATGGGAGAAAATGAACTTAGTTTCGAAGACAAGTATTCTAGTAGTCCCCACTCCTGGAAACCAAAAGGTTCCTAGGGTGACACTAAACAGCAATGGGAATCTTAATTGCAGGTTTCTGAGTTACTCCACAACAGAAGCTTCAACTGCCTCAAAAGACAGAATAAGACACCTCTACAAACAAAAAAAATAGTTTGGTTGCTTTTTCAATACTTACTTTGCCATCCCCTTTAGGATTTAAGTAAACAACATAATGTCCGCCATGGTTATCTCCACTATGTACTAGTACTGCATGAAGGATGTAATTTGCAGCATCTTTGGGGTCTGTTTTTTGTAAAAATTCATCAAGTGGCAACTGCTCAGGAAATTCAAACCTAATTTTAAAAAAGTGAGGTATTTTTACTTGCAGTTAAAAGAATAATACTCTTATGCTGAAATGTATTTACACTTATAAACTTCACTAAAGAAAGTTACAGTACATAATTGAACAAGTCAAATTACAACATCATTTTTATCTGAGATTAACTGCAATGACTGGGTAAAGCAGCATATTTTACATTGTTAATATGGGATATAAATAACCTTTGTTTCCACAAGGGATTAGATTCTGCTCTCAGTTACAAAGCAGTGTAAGTTCAGAATAACTCAGCTGAAGTCAAGAAGTTACTCTGGATTTACCACAAATGTAAATGAGAACAGAATCTAGCTCAACAACCCATTCCTTGCAGGTGCTGCAAGAGTGCAACTGCTAAATTAGGTACCTTTTGACTGGAACATTATTGTTATTTTGCACCAGACCATACTACATAACATTCTCCAATTATTGTAACGTATGGATTTCCTCAATTTCTTTTTTTGCTGGAAAACAGTAAATTAATTTGCAAACAATTTTGCAAGTGTCCAGAACTCATTTCATAGAGGTGTACCTGGCTGGTACAAAATCCACATAATAGAAATTACAGGTTTTTTCAAACAGTACATCTACTTGTGTTAAGAACATCTCAAACTAGAGCGCGTGTGGTGGAGGCAAAAGAAAAAGGTGACATGAGTGGGGGGTAATTCTGTTTATCCTTGCAGCAGGAATTTGGTATGTATTAAAAATAGTGGCATACTACACTATTGCAACTTCTCTTACTTTTTTGATACCCATATGTAAACAAGGTTCTATATAAAACTGCATCATTTAAAAAAAAACTAAACAACTTGTTACTTATTTCACATCCCAGTAAATGGTTAACAATATTTAACAAACAGCTGAATCTGTCAATCAGAACACTAAACATTCGTAAGTCAACAATGCACGTAATCAGAACTATTTCTTGGGAGCTTTCTTCAGCATATGTCTTCATGTACCTCTCCCTGCTAGTGTCAACTGAAAACCCAAAAGCCAGACTTTGGGCAAAATAGTTTCCATTTCGTATTTCAACAAGTTCAAACTTTATTATGGCAAAAGAGTTACCTATCATTTATCTTGATGTTTTGGTCAGTTTGAGGGTCATACATAAATCTCATGAGTTGAAGATGTAACACTGGTGGCAATGTTAGGAACTTCACACCTTTCTCTGCCTCCTGTATGTTTGAAAAAGAATGCAAGGTTCAGACTCTAAGTTTGTCTTCTTAAGCTACTCAAGCAAAATAATTTTTACCCATAAAATTGCATTTCTCAGATTAGTTTGTACGATATGGGCTTTCATCTACACCACACAATAGACAGATGGGGCAACAAGGATATTTCATAACTTTTTGGTACTTTCGTACCTTCTTGAGCTTCCCAGGTGCTACTGCAGTAGCACTTAGAACAAAATAGTTAATTATGTAAAAGAAGAGCAACAAGTAAGGCAAATGCATTGTAACATCACAATGAACTACTAAGAATCAATTAACAAAAGTTGTCTATGAATAAAAAAATGTATATAGATGCAATATAGCACCAGTGAAACTTCTAAGTTCAAGAAGGTTGATCCAGCTAGTGCTGGAAGATTGCTGAGTGAAAGGTCCTCCCATTATAGCTAGCTTTTCTTTTTACTTCTTGCTACTGCAGTCTTGGGAGAACTCAGGTAAAACTTGTGACTTCAGAGAGGCCTTACTAAACAGGGAAGACAGAAGAGTCAAGATGTAGATCATACAGTGGATCGCCAAAGACACTGTTTTCGGACATAACGTAACAAGCATAAGAAGAGGGCAGTGAACAAGTCAGACATTGTTAGGCTGCAACACCTTACCACAAGAAGAGCATTTACATATTTTTTGTTTTTCCAATTTATTTTTAACTATTATTGACAAGAGTTATGCTTGTTGTTAAAAAAAAAAAAATCAGCTTAACCAAACCAGTTTTAGACAAGGACTTCTGCTTTTCATCCTGTGGTAGGCAAAGTGAAACTGAAAAGCCAGAGAGAGATGGACTGGTGTAAAGAGATGAATGGCTAAAAATATTCTGCAACTTCAGTTGGTGCTCCTTCCTGTTTGTTGGTAGCATATAGATACGCATGCAAATGAGGACTAACTTTACTGAAGTAGTTGAATGGATTGTCACCTCGAAATCAAATATCAGTTGAAAAACAGAATCTAAATTTAAATGCAAGTTACAATTTCTTCTTTGGGAAAAAAAATTTATAACAAAATCATAGGGAAAAGCAAATTGCATTGCTGAAGCCTTCATTTCAAAGTAACTTAACAAGAATTAACAAAATATACACAAGCTTGCTTCGAAGGAAGCCACCACAATCAGTTAATGCAAGTTTGCATGAATTTCATAACACTTTTGATCAATGTAGTTCAATAGCTAGCTCTCGTTGGAAATCCTTTATCAAGGATCTGGAAAGAAAACTCGGTAATTCCTCTTGAATTTTATACCTGTAAGCCATGTTCTCCTGCATCGTATTTGTTATCACCATCCAGCTGTTCTACTGCAACATAATCAATGAAGGACTCAAATACTAAGTGAGAAACAGAAGGAAAAAACAGAAGTTTACTAAAACAATGTGCAGACTCAGTGCAAAAACCAGGGCTTTGGAGCTGTGCTCCGGGGCTCTACTCCAGCCCCAGGCAAACACCTGCAGCTCCGCTGCTCCGCGCTCCAGTTCTGAGCTCTGCTTCAAAGCCCTGGCAAAAACATTTAAAAAAAGAGCAAAATAATTTGCAAAATTTGCTCAAGTCTAATTGAAAATTTCTGTCTTTGTACAGTGAAAAAATATGTTATATTGCTTAAGAATTTCAAACAATAGATTGAGACTTATTTGGAATTAGAGGGAACAAATATAGATTTTAAAATGTATTTTAAAATGACAGATTTAAAAATCAGGTCGTTAAATGATCCACTAGCTTTCTACATTCACTTCACTTTGTGAGTGACAGACAGTTACTTACCCGTGCTGTAACTGTTCTTCGAGATGGGGTGCAGATGTGTATTCCACTCAGGTATGCAAATACCTAGTGCACTGAAACCAGAGAATTTTGCTCAGCAGTACCCATGAGGGTGATGCTCGCATCCTCTGGCCCTTGTAGCCCATCTTATCGCTATATAAAGGCGGCACCACCTCAACCCCCCATTCAGTCCTGGAATCTAGGACTGGAGACTCATTAGCACAAGGGATGGAGGGGTAGGTCGTGGAATACATGCCTACACCCACATCTCAACAGTTACTGCACAGATAAGTAACGGTCTTTTCTTTGAGTGGTTGCTGACATGTATTCCGCTAAGGTAACTCACAAACAGTACCGGTAGGAGTTGGGGCTTGGAGTTTATTTAAAGAAAGACTACATAACTGCCTTCCCAAAGTTTGCATTTGATCTAGATACCAAGGTAACAGCATGTTTGGTAAAAATACGTATAAAGACTGGGTAGTAGCCCTACAAATGTCAAATATTGAAAAATTACTGCGAAATGCAATCAATGTTGCTCACTTGGGCTCTCACTGAATGAGTCCTAATTTCTTTGGGGGTGTGGTCTGAGTTACTCCAAAAGCTATGGAAATGCAGGAAGTTATCCACCTGGAAACAGTCTGCGCAAAGACTGGCTGACCTTTGTTCTCACCCTCATAAAATACAAAAAGTCGAGATAATGAACAAAATGTTTTGGCCCTTTCCAGATAAAATGCAAGGCACCACCTGACACTTAACATATGAAGACACAATTCATCTGCATTTGAGTGCAACTTAGGAAAGAATACAGATAAGAAAATAACCTAGTTAAAGTCAAACTGTAAAACGACTTTGGACAAAAACCTTTGGATGTGATCTCAAGGAAACTGTCTTTGAGGAACTGTGTATATGGAAGCCCTACCATTAGGGCCTGCATTTTGCTGACTCTTCTTGTAGATTTTATAGTAACAAGAAAGTCTTTCTTCCGGAAAGGAGAGAGAACGGACAAGTTGCTAGCAGCTCAAATGGAGGACACACGAGGACAGGCAGTACTGTACTAAAGTCCAACAATGGGACCATTTCCTTTCCAGGTGGAAACAGGTGGACTATACCTTTCAGAAATTTCACTACCATGGAGTTTGACTTCCCTGGGATTGGAAGATGGAATGCCAAGATCGCCACAAAATGAACCCTCAACAAGTTAAGAGCCAAACCTGAAGGTTCAAATGTAACAAGTAATCCTAAATGTCCTAAACACCGGCTAACATTGGTTGAATTCCGTCA
This sequence comes from Natator depressus, assembly GCF_965152275.1. NCBI lineage: Eukaryota > Metazoa > Chordata > Testudines > Cheloniidae > Natator > Natator depressus. The sequence continues at coordinate 25,343,481 of NC_134243.1, read as the reverse complement.
CCAAAAACCTCTTCCACTTGGCCAAATATGTAGTCCTAGTAGATAGTTTTCTACTATTAAGTAAGACACACCAAACTGCTTCTGAATATTGCCCTTCCTCCTCATCTTACATGTACCATCCATGCCGTGAAGTATAGATCGCTCAGCACCAGATATGCAACCTGGCTGTGGTGTCCGGTCAGTAGTTCGGGAAGGAGAGGAAGATATCTGTGAGGTTGAACAAACAGACTCAGAAGGTTGGAGAACCACTGTCTTGGCCAAGTCAGTGGAATAAGAATCAGTTTAGCACGGTCCAACTTCAGTTTGAGGACAAACTAAAAGATTACAGGAATGTGGGAAAGGCATGCATCAGGGCCACTCCTCAATTCAACTGGAAGGCATCGGTTAAAGACCTTGGGCTGAGTTCTGCTTGAGAACAAAACTGATGGCATTTTTTTGTTATCCTTTGTTGTACAGATTGACCGATGGGATGTCCCATTCCCTGAAGATGGACCTCACCACATTGCTCTTCAGAGACCACTTGTGGTTCTCAGAGAAAGTTCAGCTGAGATGATCAGACAACTGGTTTCAAGAACCCGATAAATGTGTGGCGGTGGGCATGTCATCCTGGATGCAAAAGTGCCAAAACTTTATTGCTTCTTGACAAAGCTGGTTGAAGCAGGCTCCTCCTTTTATCCATACTACATTATAGTGGTATCATTGATAAGTATGTGACTGCTTGCCAGCTGCAGGACGAGCTGGCTGGTTAAAGTTGGAACCAGAGGGCATTCTTCTGAGAGATTTGTGTCTTCTCTTAGAGAAGTCCAGTTGCTTTGCAGAATAAGAAGGTTGTCTGAAATACTGTTGGGAGCACCAATGGAACTGCTGTTGTTGTTGCTGATCCCCATAATGACAACTTTTAATTGCCGGGGTATAAATCCCTAAGACCTATAACATAGTTCTGGCACCCTTAAAAGAACGTAATGCCTCATCTGTCTTTTCAGATAACAAAAACCATCCATCAAACAGTAAGTCTTCTATGATTTGCTGCATGTCTGGAACAATGCCTGAGTTCTGCATCCAAGGAACCCTTCACAGCTGAGGACATAATCTTAAATGAGGTGTCCGCCACATTGAATGCTGACTGTAGCAATATCTTAGCCACTATGAGGCCCTCTGCCAGGGAAAAACTGTGATAAGGGACTGATGGGGGTCAGAGCAGTCTCACCCTTACATAAGCCATGGGAAGGGTTATAAGGTCCTGAGGGCTCAAACACCTCCCCAAAGGGTACTGTTAAGCAAAGTTCTCTGGCTTTGGGGTGCATGTGCACACAAGTGGAATACATGTCTCGAACCCAGTGAACCATCTGCTTGGTTTACTGAAGTCTTTGGTGGCTCTATATTTCTTGCCTTGCATGCCAATGACTTGCTTGTGTAATTAACAATTAGCAACTGCTACAGTGCTTGACTCAGTTAGCTGTTCTCTTGATTTTTATTAACATGACTGTCTTTAAGTAAAAATGGTCTGTGTTACTTAAAAGTTCATCTGCTCCTGTTGATCATGCCTATAATACTCCTGGGGGAATTCTGTGCCACTGCATGTGTGCAGAATTCATGGCTCCTGCAGATTTCTTTGCTTCCCCGAGACAAATGACTTTCTCACAGGGACACAAAGGGAAGCTGCAAGAGCAGTCATGCACTACTCCCCAGCTGTGCAGGTACATCGTTTCAGGCACCCGGAGCAGCTGGTGAAGAGGTGAATCACCGCAGGGCTAGGGAAACCTCAGCCAGTTGCTCCTACACGGAACCAGGATCAGCTGCTAGTCCCGGCTGGGCTGGAGAGGACTACTTCTTCCCCTGCAAGGAGTAACTGGGGCTGTGTCAGACCTACCCCCAGAAACCTCCCCGAGCTGCAGGAAGCTCAGCATCCTCCCCTGCTTCCTACCCCCATCGCCCCTCAGCTGCAGGGGGAGGAGTCACTGTATGGGAGCTGCTTCCCCATCTGCCCAACCCCCATGCATCTGGACCTCCCATACCCAGAACCCCCGCCAAGCCTCACCCCATACACCCAGAACCCCCCTAACCCTCCAGACCTGAGCCCCACCCCACTGAAACTCAACCCCTGCCTCTGGAACCCCCCTGCCTCCAGACTGCCACCCCTGCACCAGACCATGCCCCACTGAGCTCCCTGCACTCAAATCCCCATCCTGATGAGCCCCACCCCCCACCTGCACCAACTTGAGCCCCCACATCCAGACCCCCATGCCACTGACCCCCAACTAGCTGCACTCAGACCCCCACCGCCCCACACCCCACTGTACCATCACTCAGACCCCCCTGCTGAGCCCACCACACCCAGACCCCTCCGCTGAGCCCCAACCACTTTCCCCCAGAAGCCCCTGCAGAGCCCCATTGCCCCTGCACCTGGAACCCTCCCTCCTCCTACCCCCGCCCCAGGTCTCTGTGCATCTAGATCCCCCGCACACCTAGACCCCCCACTGCGCTGCCTGCACCCAGACTGTCCCACACAGAACCCTCTCACCTCACACCTGGATCCCCCCACACTGAGCCCCTCCACACCTGGATCCTGCCTGGCTGAGCCTGCCTACCCCACACCCGGTGTGCCTGGTGCAGAGGGGGAGAGCCCCATTGTGTTTCTGGGGCAGGCCCAGGCCTTGTGCTATGTCAGGGTCAGGTACAGCCTCACCACTGAGTCTGTGTCCCAGGGGCAGGGAGGCTGCAGGGTGATCTTCCACCTTCATGCAGACAGTGGCCTGTGCTCCCCCTGCCATGCTGGAGCCTCTGCATTTATTTATTGACAAATAAAACTTGCAGAATTTTAAAATATTGTGTGTAGAATTTTTTTTTACTTTTTGGCACAGAATTTTTAATTTTTTGGTGCAGAATGCCCTCAGGAGTACTATACTTAAATCATAATCCACTGTGGCATTATTTCTATTGCAGAAGCAACGAATTGAGGGTATTACAAAATATTATGACATCAGAAGAGGAGTACTGTATATACTCGTTCATAAGCGGAATATTTTTGGTAAAAAAGTGACACATTAAAGAATGGGGGTCGGCTTATAAACCAGTCTACACCAAAATTTGATGATTTTAAACTCTATGAAATCATTGAATTGAATATCTAATACATTGTCGTTTTGTTTACCTGGAGCGTCTGCAGGCATGGAGCCCGCCCCTCAGTTCCCTGTGGCCGCAGTTCGCCGTTCCCAGCCAATGGGAGCTGTGGGAAGTGGCCATTGGCTGGGAACGGCGAACCGCAGCCACAGCGAGCTGAGGGGCTCCGTGCCCATGAACTCTCCAAGTAAACAAAACGTTCCGACCCACCAGCAGCTTACCCTGATGGGCCGGGAGCCAAAGTTTGCCAACCCCTGAAATATAGGGTTGACTTATGAAAGGGTCATACAGTTTTTACTATTTTTACCTATCCATCTTGGGGGGTCGGCTTATAAACAAATGGGCTAATGAACAAGTACATACGGTAAGTAGGAAAAAAATAGATGAACTCTTAAAATACAAGACGATCCTAACAAGAAATGAGGGGAAAGGAAAAAAGAAAAAATGGCCAATGCAAGCAGGAGATCTCTAAATCTGGGGTTCTCAAACTGGGGGTCATGACCCCTCAGGGGGTCGCGAGGTTATTTACATGGGGGCGTCACGAGCTGTCAGCCTCCACCCCAAACCCTTCTTCACCTCCAGCATTTATAATAGTTTTAAATATACAAAAAAGTGTTTTTAATTTGGGGGGGGGGGGCACACACAGAGGCTTGCTGTGTGAAAGAGAGTCACCAGTACAAAAGCTTGAGAACCACTATTCTAAATAAAAAAAATCGGTGAGGTATCTTCATGCTAAGACACCTACTTATGAGATCAAGGTGATGAGCCCTTGTAAATCTATTTGAAGTCAGTAAGGTAGGTGGGTGCGAAGCATTTCTGAAAATCAGCCCCAAAATTTAATTTGTGCATACAGAATACATATCACTTACTATTTTTCTTTCCCTTTATACTTAGCTGGATGTCATAATAATCCTCTATTCGTTCAGACCGATAGTCTACGTGTTTGCACTGAATGTAAGACTGCAAACAAAAACAAAGATAGGATTTCAATATGTATAAATAACAGAATTATTTGTAAAAAATTGTTAACTGACTAAATACATACCACCATCTTTCCTCTGAATAATTTAGGGATAGTGCCCTCTACACACGTGCCTTTCATTTTATTTTCCACATTATCAAGCAACTGAAAGAAATTAGATTTGCACTGTTATACAGACTGAACTACCTTTTTCTGAATTTGTTTACTTAAAGTATATAATTTTAATTTAATGATGAAACTTTGGGGACTTCACTTTTTCTTGTGCTACTCATGTGACCATGAAATATTAATCACTTGACATTGGCTTCTCCTTTCTATTAATCCTTTAAGTCCTCCTTTCCCCCCAAATCCTTTCAGGGCTAGCCCCATGCCATTTCCCCACAGATTTGAAGAGCTTTGCAAAAGTCTGTGGTGGTCTAGAACAGCAGGATAAACTCCACAAGCAGAGTAGCTTCGAACTCTTCCTGGAAGGTGGAAAATGACTATATCACTGGCAATGCATGTAATCTCCAACTGCTTATGGAACAGAAATGGATCTTCCTTCTCAGTAAACAAAAAAGTAACAAAACAAAAAAGAGGAGTCATAATGAGGCTACCGTAAAGGTGACCTGCAAAAGATTTTTTTTTAAATTGGGCTTGTGCCTTTTAGAAATATTAGGAATGTAAGGTCTGGACTTCCCTGGTTTTGTTAGAGGACCACTGTGAACATTTTTCATTTAATTGAAGGAGCAAAGATGCTGAATCTTAACAGATTTCTATCCACAATGTTAGTCACTGAAGTTGTATAGCTTTCCCCAAATGCAAACATAAAACAGAGTTTTAAATAGGCTACAAATACCTTTCCCCTCATAAGTAAACTAATTTGTTTAGCTCTTGTGTTGTCACCATTTAACGAACTCTGCAGTCAGAGTCTTTCAACCCAGAAAGAACCTGAATTTCTAATTTAAAACAAGGGGAGAGAGAAACTATTCAAAAAAGCATCAAATTCACTCCCACCATCTTTATTCATCAAAGAAACAATGGCGTAAATCCAGCTGTTACGTTCCTTTCCAAGCCACCTTTAAATGGCATTTCTCCAATGCGACCTTACAAGGAGAGTCAGCACATTTGAAAAGTTTTCTATATTTTGTTTCTAAACTTTGCTTTCCCCAACAAATTGTGTCCCCCTATCCCCCAGTCCATAAATATAAAGGGCCACATAAAGCTCATGCTATATTTAGAAAGGAAGATACCATGTAAAATGGATCTCTCTAAGCCTTGGTTTACTCCAATATAAAGAATTAATTTCAGTATTAATAGGAATACATGCCAGCAGGCAACACCATGTATATATGCAGATATCAACAAGAGATGCTGGAAACTTACCACTCGACATAATTCCTGAACATCATGTTGCATGAAACTGTCTAAAGTTTCCCACCTTTATAAGACAAACAAGTAATAACATCACTATATTATAAAAGTGCAGAAATCCAGCATTTAAAAAAAATATTCTGATAAAATCAATTTTAGAATAAGAGTTTAAATAAACAATCAGATAAAGGAAGATCTGAAACTGGCATCCTGAATAACTCCACTTTCAAAACCAGATAGACTGGAAAAATGCTCCCTTTTTGTTACAAAAATACTCCATCGGGTATTTCACGCAAGTGTCTTCTACAAAGGTAAACATCTGCTGTTCCTGTCTTAAAATTACCAGCGCTCTTAGCACTTAATATTTACATCTTATTCTACTTTCTCTTGTTTTAAGATTGGTGAGGGTCTGGACATAAGAGGATATTTGCAAAAAATTTATTGACAGTGAATTACTTTTTCTCTGAAAAGAAGTCACTTTTAGAGATTCTTTTGCAGACCGCACATCTAGACATATATCAAAGGACAGACATTAAGACTGGAATTTTGAAAGTACTCTGTGTTGGCCTAACTCTGCTCCCATTGACACCAAACATAAAACAGATGGAAGCAGAGTTAAGTCAAAACTGTGCACTTTTGAAAATCCACCTTAAAATATCACAACTTCTTTACTAGTTTTACTTTAAAGTAGAGGAAACATGGAACAACTTGTAGTTTTAACAATTTCAGAATAATATACCGCTGTATACTTCTATACCCCTCTACCCAAATATCTCAAAGAACTTTACAAAGATTAAATTAAAGATGAAGTTAACTGAGATACAAAGAGGTTAAGTGACTTGCCCAAGGCCATATGGGAAATATGTTGCATACCTAAGACCTGAAAACAGATTTCTTGCCTTCCTGTTCTGGGCTTTAGCCACTAGTCAAATTAAAGGCAAGTGAAATAGAAAAGGATTAATTACATCTCTATAGATATCTGATTACTGTGTAACATTAAAATGAATAATGCAACACAAATAGATGTTCCAAATTAAGAACTAATGGGCAGTACTGGCTTCTCAGGTCAAAGACAACACTTGCTACAGCAGAAAGTCAAACCTAGATTCTGCAGAATTACCACACCGCACCTTAAAGTGGGTGGAAGAGAGGAAAAAGTGCTTTATGGACAGGAGTGGGAGTGAGGCTCAGAAGCTGCTGCAAAAAGGGGGAGTGGGGTCAGCAAGGCTGACTCATTCCCAGGGACTCCCCCAAGAAGGTGAATAGGGAGAAGTGAGTGGCTCTAATACATGCTTTGCCTGTCCCCAAATACTTCCGAGTCCCCTCTGCTCCACGTGCCCACACTGGAGCAGAGCTTCTAGACTTCAGAAGTGGAGGGTTAGGTAGCAAGTACTCTCCAGGTCAGAATTCCCTTTGAACTTGGTGGAAATCCACTACGAAGTCACAGTTGGCATAAAAAGCAAAAATTCCCTCTATTACATTGCCTTAAAGAGGAATGTTATAAACACCATACTAAACTTCATTGACCTCATAAGAAAGAAGCAAACCAAAGCTGATAGCTAGTGTCAGAAACAAAACGAGCCATATCTAAGTGCTTATGTTGCAGCCAATATCACAGTATTTGAGCGACCAAGTCTGTTACCAGAAGCAGTGACCCTCCAGATGGTAATTTTTCATACTTAACCCCTGCGCCTCAGTAGCAGTGGCAGATTAATGCATAGCCCTACAGAGCCCATGCCAATTTGGGGGCCTCCCACAGAGTGCTAGAACCTGTGTAGAATTTTTGGGGGGGAGCCCACCAGCATTGTGGCCCCACCCCCTGCTCCTGGTCTTCCCCCCAAAGCCCTGCCCCCTCTGCTCCACTCCCCCATCCCCACCCATGGGCAGGACAGAAGCCGGAGCTGGGCTGTGGTAAGAGCCACCCAGGGAGCCTGGGGCTGCTGTGGGGAGCCCTGGACGCTTCACCTGCCCTGGGCAGAGGGCCAGGGTGCCAGAGAACAGCCCCCCGGCCCATGACCCTATCCCCGGCATTTTGATTTATGTCACAAGAAACAGTGTGATCAGGGACCTCAGTTTCCTTCAGTAATGTTGTTAAGTGATGAAAATGTGCTGTGGGCTACCATCAGAGATGCAGCTACCTGAAAAGATACTTGAATATCTGAACCTATTTTAAAAGCCACAGATGCTTCTATTTGAATGGGCAATCTAGAAAGCAATAAAGCAAGAAACTAGTTGGCTAATACAATGTAAAACAAGGAAAATTAATCTCAATTTCTTTATACCATAACTACAAATATGGTCCCAACACACTGAAAGAAGCCATAATTGTGACGTAAATGCACAAGCACAAAGCAGCAGACTAAAAGGTTTCTGTTGGATTTTGACCTCTAACTTCCATGTGTAGACAAATCTCTAATCTGGAATAAGGTAGGGTATGAATTTAAAGAAGATTATCTACTTCTGATCAACTCCATTTGTGGATGCTCTTATTCTGGAATAAGTGTGCGCCTAATTGTGAATTATTTTAATTCACTACCAAAGTGGATTTAGGATAGATATATTTAGGATAATCTTAGATTTAAAATTATAATTTGTCAGAACATATTACAACATGGTACTAGACTGAAAAGACATTAGAAACTGTTCACTGAGAGGGACAAAAATCAAAGAGAAGGAAATAGAAAGGGGTGGATACAAATTAGGTAATTTGTATGATGTTGCACATCTACTCTGTGCCAAAGAGATACATATTTCATGTTTTAAATCACAAAACAGGATATAGTGAGACGCGACAGAAATGGGATGTTGGTACTGCATGTGTGCTCTGTACATGTTTAAAACCTTATCTTGGTCACAAGTAAGTTTTATAATGGTCATCAATGCAGAGCCACTAAAGGTTTAGAAAGACATTATTATTATTTTTCATTATATTATATAGATTTGATAAAAAGGGTACCTGTCCAAGGCCCAATATGCCATTTACAATTTTAAGTACACAACTCCACTCTGTATTCTGTTTAGCCAAATACATCATCCACTAGATAAATTATAAAACCACATCTTTATTAATGTAGATGCTGATGGTTACGTACAAGAAAACATTTGATTTTCAGTTCAGCTGACCTCAGTGCTGTCAGTTAGAAAAATGTGATTTTTTGGTAAACTAAGAAATATTAATAAAAGTCATATTAGGAAAGAATAACCATGGAACGCTATCAGATTATTTTCTATAACTCTCTAAGCTATCCTTAATTTATTTTTACACAAAGCAAAGTACTTTTTAGCAGAAATGTGGAAAATTTTTATTAAGAACTTTGCTACATCCTAAAAAATATTTTAAATTTCTGACACTTACCCAAAGGATTTTGTTAGCTTTTTAGTTCCTACTGGTTTGTCACTGTGCTGAAGTTCATAGAATACTCTCTGCAATGCTAAAGGAACACTTTTGGATGAGTCATCTCCTTCTGTGGGCATCATGTACACAGCCTACAAAATATTTAGTTCAATTAGTACTTAAGAAAATGTGTTTCCTGCTCATATTGTTCAAGTCATCACTTGTTCCTGCTCAGATTTGTTTCGTAGACCTAATCAATTAACACAGCAGAATAATCTGACACAAATTTCCTACTGTGGTTTATTGTGAAGACTATTACTTACCTGTATTTGTGGTTCTCCAAAGCACAGTAGAAAAAGAAAACCAATTGATTATGCTCACTATAAACTCTTCTAATCATTTATAATTGTTTTAAAAAGGAAATATGCTAAAGAGTTCAATAATTCCTTCAAACAATGACCATGCACTGTATGGGTATGCAATCATCACAGTAGGATTTGACATATACCGTACAATACTACAGCCTATTTGAAAAATGACTTTTTTTTCCAATTTGATTGTATATGTTTGAAAACTATGTGAAGGTAGAAAGGACAAAAATAAAAGCGTGTGTACAGTGGAGGCTTTGGGGATCAGTGCGAGATCCATTCTTATTTAACATCTTCATTAATCATCTGGAAGAGGGTCTGAACAGCATGCTAACTAATTTCACTGATTACTCAAAACTTGGAAGGGTCAAGAACAACAGAGAAATTATAAAAAGGAACCAAAAAGGATTAGGAAATATGGGCAGGCAATGCGATTCAGTTTAGAAAAATGTAAAGTACTCAGGGAAAGATAACTCCCAAATGCAGATATTTAACGGGGGAAACAAATTTAAGAAGCATTAATGTTAACAGAGAATAGGGGCAATAACAGAGAGCAAATTAAACAAGAGCTTGTAATAGGTTAGGGCCACAAAAAAAGCAATTTTGGGCAGAAAAATGAAGAAACATCACCTCAAGAAGCAGGTAGATGATAGACTGCATTCACTTCTGGGCAGTACAATAAAAAGGTGTAGGGTCTTGTGATTAAGGCACTGAACCAGGACTGAGAAAATCTGGTTCAATTCCTGGTTCTGCCACAGACTTCCTGAGAGACCTCGGGCAAGCCACTTAATCTATCCTGTGTCTCAGCTCTGCATATGTAAAATGGGGCTAATAATATTTCCATATATAACTAAAGAGTTTGCAAGGCAAATTCATGAATGTTTGTGATGCGCTCAGATACAGTGGTGAGGGGAGCCAGACTAAACAAATTTAATAGATTTGATCGATACAGACAAAATAAGGAAGTCTAGAAAAGAGCAACAAAAATTGTTTAAGAATTGAGGGACCAATTTAAAAAGATTAGAAGATCTGAGGAGGTAACAGCTACAGGGAGGAGCCCAACAACAGTCTTCAAATATACATAAAATGTAAATATTTAGCAGGACCAGGAATTTAACATGGTACAATGAGGAGAGTAGCAGTAGAATAACTAAAGTAATGGGATAAAAATAATACAGGAAAATATTCCTGAATTCTGGAAAACTTCTGGACAGTGAATCTATTAGACTGTGGAATAGTCTCCACAAGAAAGTGAAAGTCCTACCATACTGGATACAAGAAATGATATTACGGATAAAAATTACGGACAAGTAGGCAACAGTATAAATATGCATCATGATTCCACACTATCATGTCCCCTCTTCCAGTTCTGATTTACACGATCTGAGCGTATGGAAGGTGACAACTCACTAATTAAACTCCATATCATAAGGCAACTAGATGTAAAACAGCATTCTGATGGTAAAGAGGGACTATTGGCACCTTTGTACGGTAAACACAAATTACTTAGCTACTTCAAACAAGATGACTAGTTATTCTGCTTTCCTTATTCTTAACTGATTTCTCAAATTTGAATTAACTTTCCCAAATGAAGAAAATATTCTTTCCAAACCTGCTGCTGAAGACAAAAATCAAGAATAGTAGTTCAAAACATTTTGCATCCAGTTACTTCCACCAATTCAGTAATTCAATCTTCTTTATAAAACTCTGAGAATGAAACATGTATTTTGGGAATAGCTGTGCTCCAAACTTGATAGTAATTAGCACTAGTATATGCCCAGCTCATAGCACCTAGAATTTTCTGGAAGAGTATCTATCTAGGTATTTATACTACACTTTTCATGTTGGTACCGGAGTGCCTCACAAAGTAATCCCAGAGAGAGAAGGTTCTGGGCAGTGTTTCTCTACGCTCCTCACTCAACCAAAAAGCCATATTTTCTAGAAGCATTAACCCTGCTGTTCTGTCCAAATTCCAATTCAGGTATCAGTAGCCAGAATTCTCCCTCCATTTTCAACTGCAGAAGATGTTTTTCAGTTTAATGTTGGGAGCAGAAAGAGCTCAGCATCTTGTAGGTTCAGTCCATATAATTTATGTCACCTTGTTATAAGTCAATCTACCCTGGGCAAAGGTAGTAAAAGAAACAGATCCAGGATCTTGAGTCTTACATATTACAGGCACATAATATTAGCAGTGATTCATGACACTTTTTTAATGTCTACGAAAACCTCCTTCTCACAAAGAACACACAGAAAACTGGTGGATTGACACCACTCACACTGTTTAACCAAAATAAAATATCTATATAAAACACAATTTTATCAAATGCAGTGCAGACAAATATAAGATAAATCACCAGAACTAGGTTATCAAAACATGTTTTGGGGAAAAAATATCAATATAAACACACACAATATTTAGACGGGCAGACAGTGTGTGTGTATATTTTACCCCAAAAAAGTGCATACTAGGGATTCCACAACTATCCCAGTACTTAAATATCCTTAGAGTTAAGAAAATCTTTCTAATATCTAACCTAAATCTCTCTTGCTGCAGATTAAGCCAATTACTTCTTGCCCTACCTTCAGTGGTCAAGGAGAACAATTTATCACCATGCGCTTTGTAACAATCCTGAACATATCTGAAGACTGCTATCAGGTCCAGTCTTTTCTCAAGACTAAATATGCCCAGGTTTTTTAAACCTTTCCTCACAGGTCAGGTTTTCTAAGACTTATCATTTTTGTTGCTCTCCTCTAGGCTCGCTCCAGTTTGTTCACATCTTTCTTGAAGTGTGGCGCCCAAAATTGGACATAATACTCCAGAGTAGGCCTCATCAGTGCCAAATAAACTGGGACAGCTACTTCCTCTGTCATACATACAACACTCCTGTTTACACCCCACAATGATACTCGCCCTTCTTACAACTGCATCATATTGTTTAATTGTATTCAATTTGCCATCCACTATAACCCTAGATCGTTTTCTGCAGTACTACTGCCTAGCTAGTTATTTGCTATTTTGTATTTGTGCTCTTGATTTTTTTCCTTCTTGAGTGTAATATTTTGCATTTGTCTTTATTAAATTTCATTGTGTTGATTTCAAACCAATTCTCAAATGTGTCACGGTCCTTTTGAATTTTAATTCTGTCCTTCGAAGTCCTAGCACCCCTTCCAGCTTAGTGTCATCCACAAAATTTATAAGGACATATTCCACTCCATTATCCAAGTCATTAAGGAAATTATTGACTAGTAAGGACCCAGGACAGACCATTGCAGGACACTACTAGATAAAGCCTGTGAGCCTGACAGTGAATAATTGATAACTACAATTTAAGAATGGTTTTTGGTTTTTTTCCAATCAATTGTGGAGGAATCTTCCAGAAATTTCATCTAGACCACATTTCCCTAGTTTGCTTATGAAAATGTCATGTGGGACTGTGCCAGACAACTTACTAAAATTAAGATACATCATGTCTACTATTTCCCCCTATCCACCAGGCCAATAACTCTCTCAAAGAAGAAAACTAAGTTGGTTGGGCACGATTTGTTCTTGACAAACCCATGTTGACTAATACATACCCCCCTATTATCCTCTAGATGCTTAAAAATTTGTTTAATAATTTTTTCCAGTATCTTTTCAATAACTTAAGTTAGACTGGTCTAATTCTCTGTGTCCTCTTTGTTTCTCTTTTTAAAAGATAGGTACTATGTTTACCTTTCTCCAGTCCTCAAGGACCACACCTGTCTTCCATGTTTTTGAAGATAATTGCTAACAGTTCTGAGACTGCTTCAGCTAGTTCCTTAAGTACCTAAGGTGAATCTTAGGCCCTGCTGACTTGAATATATCTAACTTACTTAAATATTCTTTAACCTGTTCTTTCCCTATTCTGGTTTGTTTTCCTTCTTCCTTGTTGTTAATATTAATTGTATTAAGTATGTAGTCACAATTCACCTTTTTAGTGAAGACTGAAGCTATTATTTCTATCCTTCATTCACATCAGGATAGTTTCCTGTTGCGCCTTTAATATTGCCTCTGAGAAACTGCCAGCCCTCCTATACTCCTTTTTCCTTGGGACATTACCAATCAGTTTTCTGAGTTTGTTAAAATTTGCTTTTCTGAAGTCCATCATCCTCATTCTGCTGCTCACTCCTTCCATTCCTTAGAATCATGAAATCTATTACTTCATCATCACTTTTGCCCAACTTGTCCTCTACCTTCAGATTCGCAACCAATTCCTTTCTGTTAGTCAAAATCAAGTCTAATATATATATACACACACACATACACACACACATACTTTTACTATATATAAATACAAACACAGGTATGAAAATATCAGACTTACGCATGAAAATTTACATCTCCTTGATAAGTCAAAATTATCAACAATAGACTTCAAAGCAAAAGACGATTGTCCTGATTTTCAATAGTGCTGAGTACCCCAAAATCAATAGGAACTGTGTGCTCAGCCCTTCTGAAAAATCAAGCTCTGTATATTTATTTCACATTCCATTTTCAGAGGCATCTATGCAAAGCAATTAGTTCCTTTTTATATATCCAATCATTATACTGATGGATAAATTTGAAATAAACTCAAACGGCCATTGACTAAATACATTAGTATATACATCGTTAAATGCTAAATGTTTCTATTAGACACACAAAGTGGGTGAGATAATATCTTATTTGATCAACTTCTGTTCATGAAAAAGACAAGCCGCCCACAGAGCTCTTCTTTACCTACACAAATCTGACTTGAAGAGCAGCTCTGTGTAGCTTGAAAGGTTGTCTCTTTCACCAAACGAAGCTGGACCTCATCCCCCTTGTCTCTTTAATGTTCTGAGACCAACACAGCCACACCACCACTGCAAACAACAAATGTTTCTACTGTACGTTATCACAAAGTGATATTTAATTTATATGCTTCCCTTGCTTTTCCCCTCTGCTTGTGTAATTTAGGGTAAATCAGCCAATTACTCAAAGTTCAGTCTGAATTTCCAACCAAGATAAACAACTTATATAATATTTTCCCTTGTAAACCATCTCACTGAAATGTCCAGTTCACCCAAAACTGAAAAACTTGCCTCAAGATCAAGACATAAGGCATTTAAATACATTTGGCAAAACAACAATCTCAGATTAACACCTGAGATGTTCCCCCTCTGGGGATGAATGCAAGAGAATAGTAAAGACATGTGGGGACAAAGTCTGAAAAGAAGAGGCACATAATCAGGCAATATGCAGAACACATACAAAGAGGAACAAGATAAACTTGTACAAGCAAGACAAAGTTAAAGGAAAGTTTAAATCCATTGCTTAACAGAGGAAAAGCAAACACCATGACAAGAAGGGGGATGAAATACTTCATCCTTTTTTGTGAAATCTCAGGCAAAGTAACTACTGAGTAACAGAATACATTGGATGATGACAAGGAAAGGGAGAGGTCAAAGCAGAGCCAGATCAGGAAGGAACAAACCTAAATAACTTCGGCTGAAATTACAAACATCTGTCTAAGGCCCTAAGACGTGATCAAGAGAATTAGCACAAAGCTTGAAAAAATTACCATATACGCTCTAGCTGGAGGACTAAACCTACTAGCTAGAAGCAGAGATGGAACACTGGGGTGGAGAGGCTCCAACAGTAAGATCCAAGGGCAAAGCCCCTGTGAGAAGCTCTGTCCCTGGGCCTTGTTTAGATTTAATCAGACACCTCCCAGCCACAGGCCAATACGAAAGCTGAAAGTTCTTCCCCTTCTAACTGCTATAGGAGAGGAAGTGCCTTGGTTCCTTCCCACACCTTCTTAACCTCATGGCTGCTGTATGGGGGGGAAAGGGTCTCTGCCATTTTAGACTGCTGTTGGGAGGAGAGAAGAAAAGGGAAGAAAAGGTCTTTTCTCCATTAGCCCTCCCCCAGACTCCATTTTAGTGTCTGATTCCCCATAAATAACTCAAATGCTTGGCTTTCCTAATGCTCACTGCTTTTCCAGTTGGATTATTGAGACAATTTCATTTTGTTCACAGGATTCTGAACAGCATCAGTAAAAACAAATAAAGTTCTGTTAATTTTGCTTTGCTCAGAACACTACATTGGTTTTTACTCAGTGTACATAAAAAGCTCAAATTTGCTTAGAAAATAAAAACTTGAATTCTGTAGAAATTGATTGGCTAGGTCTCCAGACTAAGAATTTGTTCTGTTCAACAATGGTAGGAAGAAGACTAGAAGAAATACAAATCTGTACCATTCACAATTATTTCAGGTTGGTTAAGCGATTTTACTCTACAGTGGGTTGAAGTCAGGACCTAAAGGAAAAAGGAGTGTCCAAGAGATTCCAAGGCCATTGTGGATAGTGTCCAATAAGTAGCAGGCCAAGAGCCCCTATACTTCTCTTCCTGCTACAGGTGATCTCTGAGTCCTGACAAGGAACGTCAACATGCTACGACATTGATGATAGCTGAGAAGCTGATACTGTCTCCAGTGCAGACATAGGGCTCCTGGCTTGCTCCATCAGGTTCTGCCTGCATATTAAATCCCTTGCCACCTGTGTCATGTTCTTAGAGATGGAACCCCTGTCCTTAATATACTGCTCTCCAAGGCACAATAAACATTGCATGTGGGGATCACTATTCAGTATAGCCCCTCCACATGACAGGCAATGTTTAAATCGTGGTGAAGGCATTCCACCAGAAAACTACAGCTAAATAACCGAACTAACCAACCTAAGGTACCACTAATAAACACCTTAGTAAACTATTTGCAAGAAGGTCTCAATGACAGAGGGAAAAGGGGCAGTGTGAAGAAACACTACCTAGAGTGATCCGACTCTAGCCATGCGCTGTGAGAAGTAACTGATGGGGGTTGGGGCAGAGCTGCCCTTCTGGAGCTAGGGCAGGGGCTATAAAGCAAAGGGTGTGAGTGCCATCTCTGCAGGTACTGCTAGGCAAATTTCTCTGGCTTTGATGTGCTGGGTGCGCACACACACCTTAGTGGAACACATATCTGCAGCCACTCAAAGATGATAAATTAACTGGTGTATCATGCAAAAACAATCCAGGTATTTAGAGGCATGTGTTCTATTTTTGGTACAATGTTTCAGAACAAGCAGCACAGTGCAGAAATAAAGGAGAGAGAAACAAAACCACAGAAAGCATAGTGGGGTCCTGGTCCATCACTAGGGCTCCTGGGCACTATGGTAATACTAATATTAATAGTAATTAAAAGATTGGAAAATAGGCCATACCATAAAGGAAAAACTGAGCTGTCACGAGAGAATATGGAATCTCCCATCATTGGAGATATTCGAAGTTAGAGCAGACACTTTTTTGTGCATTGTTGGAGAATAATAATTTTAAAAAAATAAAATAAAAAAAAATCATGCCCTCAAGTGGTAGGATATACTAAAATCAATGGAGACCTTCCCTAGATCAAATGATTTTGAAAGTCAAGATTTCTTAATGCAAATGCCCTCTTCTGACTAGCAGGGGTTTAACACGAATTTATTTAGCAAGTAAAAAAAAAAAGTAAGGTGTTGTTATCCCAGGCACTATTTCACTATACTAGGATTACATGCTACATAGCATTTCCATGTTGCTTTCTTGAGATATTTATAAGAACAAATATTTTGCTAGCAAGAGCTAGTTTTCTTTTGATAAGACATTTTAGAATATACAAGGAGACATGCAAAAAGAAAATAAAGCATGTAAGCAAAAATAATGCACTGAAGTTAAAATTAAATTATGTTTAAACCACCCAAAATACAAGTCAATACTGCTTTAGTACCACCATTATGTAAGGGAAGATACTGGCGGTAACTACCAATAATTTTACTGCACTATATATAAAAAAAAACAGGAAGCATAAATGAACACACAAGCAACGCTGGAAAATAAATATGTGTAACTTGTGAAGCAAAACAGAAAAGATGACTATAAACTGTTTTAAATGGCCAAGTCACTGACAGATATATAGACTTTACAAAGGTGGCTATCTATCGATAGATAGATATGCACAACAGATTGAAAATTAAGAGTTGAAAATTATTCCTTTACCTTGCCTGCTGCAAAGGGCTAAGTTAAAGTATCCTTTTCCTGAAACAATTTTTGGCATCACTAACAAACCAAGCAGTGCAGCAACGGACCCTTAACTCAGGCTTTGGCATGTACAAAGATATTTAGCTTATTTTTCAAAAAACAAAAAAACAATAAACCCATGTATAACACACCTAAGTATTAAGACAAGTTCTCAGATCTGATCTGATACAAGGTGTACATCATGGCATAAGCCATGTAGTCCACTAAAACTGGATTTCTATTACCAGAAGTTAATTAAACTGCAATTTATCAGGTTTTGAGTACACTAACTACACTGATGTTGTAACCACCTTTTCTAGCTACTTGACAGAGCCATTTGTTTACTGAGTTAAAGAAAAAGGAGGTAACAGAGAGATTGAGAACCACTTTGAAAAAGCAGAATAATGACCAAATCGGGCTATTGTGCTCTGAAGTTTTACAGAATGAAGGGGAATTTTTTGAAAAGGAGGAAACAAAGAATGGTAGTGTGTGTGTGGGAAAATAGAATGGAAAGCTATTTAAAACAAAAGCTATTTTGCAACACATCATTTTTGCTATTTAAATATTTGAAATGAAATTACAATGCTATGTCTTACCTTTCGTAGTTGATTTGTGAAAAATAAAGTCTGTAACAAACTGTTCATGTAACAGGTTGCTCCCTGGTTCTTTAACCCAACATATCCCGTGTGCTTCTTTGAATCCCACCTGGAAAGCAGTTAATGGTTAAAACTACATTTGATTATACATATAAAACTTAACTATAATACAGATATATTTCTATAGAACATTTGTTTTAGGCCAGTGGTTCTCAGACTGTGGGTCGCAACCCCTTTTTAATAGGGTCGCCACGGTTGGCTTAGATTTGCTGGGGCACAGGGTCAAAGCCCGAGTCTCACCGCCTGGGCAGCGGGGCTCAGATTACAGGCCCCCTGCCCCAGGCTGAAGCCCTTGGGCTTCAGCTTTGACCCGCCCATGCAAAGCGGTGGGGCTCAGGCTTTGGCCTCCCAATCTAGGGCGGCGGGACTAGGGTGGGCTCAGGCCCTGGGGTCGTGTAATAATTTTTGTTGTCAGTAGGGGGTCGCAGTGCAATTAAGTTTGAGAACTCCTGTTCTAGGCTAACCAGTTCTATTAACAGAAGCTTTGTGCTCCTTAGTATTACATTCTGTCTAAATAAAACAGATTCCACATCACAACTGCCTGTCACCACATACTCTTAGGATTCCAATACTTCTATAAACAAAGGGCTGTTCTTTTGTTAAACTTCCTTTTTAAGATTTTCTGAAGGCTGCCTGAGTGACAAGCACTTCATTAGTTATCTGTATTTAAAATTCAATTTTTAAATTAAAATTTGCAGTTCATAGCAGCCATCTTGCTGAAAAGTGGCACCCAGTAGTATAAGAACTCAGCATCAGGTTAGGCAGTTTTAAAACTTAAACAGTAAAGCAGGATTAAAACTAGGTGTTCAAACCACTGATGATGGCAACCACTCTGCATGACCGTGACATTAACACCAAGAGTGTCAAGACCACAATGGCAAAGACTGTAGGTCATTTTAAACTGAAAAATAAAATTAGTTTATACATACTGAAAAGCATTTTGCACTAAATGAAGTTACAGACGGTTGCACTGAGCAACATAGGTGGAGAAGCTACTGGCACAAAAATCTCTGCAGCTTTCAAAACATGGGTATATTCCCCTTGAGATGCTTCATCAATTCATTCTGAAAAAGTGCTTTGAGATCTTCTCCTGAACAGTACCATACATTACTAATAAAATTACATACTTCAACTGAAACTCAAATGAATGTTCTAAAGGTTGACTTTTCTGTACATTTGTTTGCTATGCATTTCTGCTCAAGAGAGGTTTTTTTGTTTGTTTGTTTTAAGAGATACTTACGCCACACCATGTGGAGCATCCGCTTGAACATAGACTTCAAAAGTAACCTTGTCATCCTCTATAAATCCTTTTTCAGGATCAGTAACTTCCTATAAAACAGAAATAAGAATATGCAATTTGCTGCAAAACTATCTTCTGAATTCTACAACGGGGAATGTAGTGAAAAATCCAGGCTGGATATTGCTCAGAATCTGCACATTTAAGTAAGCAACCATCTATGCAGTTCTTTTACTCAATAAAGCTAAAAAATTATTGAAGGATACCAATTAATCTCTAGGACACTGAGCTCAATGTATAGATAATTTTAAAAATGTCTCAATGTAAAATCTTGTTTCTGGCTTTTATAGTTTTTGCAACAGTATTTCAACTCCCTGTGGATAACAGAATCAGTAATCAAAAGCTTTGTTTTGACTTAAAGCAGTTCATTTAGGAAACTATTCCAAGCAAAAGAGAAGAATTAAGGACCCAGACGTCCATAATGCTTAAAAAGCTGTCTCAATTTAAGATGAACATTAAAAGTAGTATTAATTTAAAATGTCTGTACACATGCAGAGAACATGGGAAATGAGCAAGAAAACCTAGGCTGCTCTTAAATGACAGTGATTGTGACCAACAAGATTTAAAAGAAACTTGGTGGAACAATTTTTATTATATCAGTAAAGATGGGTCAATGGAGGAATGATGGAATATTTATGTGGGTTATTAAGTCCGGGTAAAATAGCTAAAAGGAATCTGCACTATGATGCGCAATACATTAGCACTTAAAGGTATCTTCAGTAGGAAACCTACTGATACCACACGCATCATTCAGACACTAAAACAACAGTTGTAGGAAGAAATTTATAAATAAAGGTATCTAAGGCAGTATTAGAAGATCAAGTGCATATACTGGACTGACCTCCCAACCCAGTAATAGCCCATTATTATAAAACTAATATATTGTTACTTACACTCCATGCCATAAAGTTGGAAAAGCCCCAGTCATTCTCCTTATGAAAGAACAAGTGACTAATACGACGACTGAATGATTTTTCATCGTCCTTGTAATTTATTATCTTGAGAACTGCCTGTGCATGGCAAGACCATGACCTATAAAATTAAAAGATAACACTTGAAACAAATTTCAATTTTGTTTTCTTCAGTAATAGAAAACACTTTTACAAATTTTACTTGATACACCAAGTCCGTATTTGTACACAGATGTCTAGTTCACCTTTGTTCCTCACTAGATTCTAAGGCTTGTTTAACTGCTGTGAGGAGCATTGGTAAGAACTAAATCTCCGGTTTTTGGGAGCCGCACTGTACAAAGTAATGGTTGTTAAAGAGGCCATACTTTTTTCAGGAATGTGGTTTCAGATTATGTCCCTCTCTGAGAGCAACTGCTACACACAGTCTTAACTGATTCCTCCTAGGATTTTTTTTTTTTTTTTTAAGGATGACAGTGATTTCTCGTAAGCAAGGTCAGAAGTCTTTTCAGAAAGTGTCCATTAATATTGCTAAGAAATAATAGCCAAGAGAAAAATCGCTGTCTCCTGAAGTTTCTTGTCAGAAATCACTGTGGCTAACTATTCACATCAAGCACGGTATACCGTACTTATGTAGGGTATGAGAGATGAAATACACTACTACTTTAAGAGAAAACGAAAACCAAGAAAACAATGTGGAAGAGTAACTGCCATCACTCAGATTGAACCAGAAGTGGTGTGTGATATCATGCAAGAATGAACCCATTGCACTTGACAGGAAACTTGCTCCTCCACAAAACAGCATGTATCAATGCAGTCTCAGGAGACCACCCAGCAAAGAGGCAATGCTTTCACTGATTTCCCCCCCCCCACCCCCCCACACACACCCTTGCTGCCCCTCACCCTCACCCCACACACTCTCCCTATGTCAGAAACTCAAACTCTATAAGGGGAGGTGTGACTCTCTACAAAGTTTCCCCAATAAACTGGTGGGCCTCCTACTTACAAAATCAAATATTTTGTCCAGCAACTGCCAAAAGCTGGGGAACGTTGTCTCTCTCAACACAGAGAGTATCGTGTCTTTACAAATGCAGACTTCCTTTATTAGAGTTGCAGGTGAGTCGGTTTAATGTGCTTTGCCACAAATTATCTATGGGATCCTTCCCTTGGGGTGTGAGCCACTGCTTGCTGTGCCTGACAGTGGGTGATCAAACTGCTAAGGCTGGTGTGGATAAAACCACATATTTATGATGCCTACTCTGGAAATGACTGGGTTTCATCTTCAGGAAGCCATTACTTTTCTTGCTGGACAGGTTCACTTTTCTTGCATGGTTCTTCCCTCCTTCTGTTCAGACTTGGGGCGGCACTGAAGGTCTGAATTCTCAGGTACAGCTATATTCTGACAGGCAAAATTTATGAATATAAAAAATGCCATAGTCAATCAGACCAGTGATCCTTCTATTCTGGTATCCTGCCACTGACCGTGAGAAGCACCAGATGTTTCAGAGAAAGATGAAGGAAATGCGTGTAATGTACAATTATGAAATAACCTGCCACATGGAAAGTTTCTTTCTAATCCTATGGGACTGTGGAAGGGCAGAAAGCCATTGTTTTAAAATATACTAGCAACAAATGCTCTTCCTGCCTAGTTTACCTAGCAACTGCTGTATCACAGAGATGGATTTATAGCTCAGATTGGTTATGGGGATGTTTAGTAGCATTTTAGCATAAAATTGGGACAAATCTTCCTTTCCCAGGCCAGCAGGGTGGCAACGTTGTTGAGGAAGTGTGCTCCATCCTGACTGATGGCTCCTCTCATTGCTCTGAGCAGTCCAAGAGAAGAATGGATGAGTTCCATCAGGGATTTTTGGCCAAGTAGGCCTAAACGAAGGATCAGTGTTGGGATATGGGGATTTTAAGGTGGGAAGCAAAGAGTATATGAGAAGCAGAAAGATCTTCAGAGACCAAAAAGCTTGTAAACCTCCTCTCCTCTGTAGAAAAAACTAGATTAAATAATTTTACCAGATCTTGGTCTTGCAATACAATTAAATAATGCCATATATGAGTTTGTATATTAATTATTTAAAGGGCTTACGTGGAATCAGATTCAGCATTGCACTGAAGAAAGAATCCTACACTTTTTTGGTGTGGTCTGTCTGGGTACAGTCGTGGCATCACCATAATCTTCCATGGCAAATTCCGTACAAAGCAAGGAGGACTGAGCACTGACTCACTGAGCCTGTTGAAACGCTCAACTGTAAACTGAAATGTTGCTTCTGATCGCCAACTTGTGTCTGTAAAACAAAAATATAAGACAACTAAAATAGAATTTAATAATGTGAAGACATTCTTCACCCCACAATACACATTTCAAAAATACAGAACAAGGCGTGCATAAAGAAAAGTTTATCAATAAAAACGTGTAACATTTTAAATATTCACAAAGACTGTATTGTTACATAACCTGGTCCCCGGCAGCACCTGCATATAAACTCTATCGTTCCCAAGTGCGTCAGTGATCTCAAAGTACCTGTTCTTATATTACATTTCTTCCAATAATTCCTACATCTTGATGACTTTTCCCCTGGACAGAAAGGCTTTTCCTTTCACTAGAATGGCATGTAACAGTTGAATCAAACTGTTGCTAACCCATCGATCCTCAGAGAAACTACAGTAGAACCTCAGAGTTACGAACTGACCAGTCAACCACACAACTCTTTTGGAACCAGAAGTACGCAATCAGGCAGTAGCAGAAAATCAAAAGAGCAAATACAGTACAGTACTGTGTTAAATGTAAACTACTAAAAATTATGGGAAAGTTTTAAATTTTTTTTTTTTTAACAAAGTAAGGCAACAGTTTCTGTGCTTGTTTCATTTAAATTAAGATGGTTAAAAGCAGCATTTTTCTTCTGCACAGTAAAGTTACAAACCTGTTATAAGTCAATGTTCACTTGTAAACTTTTCAAAAAACCATCATAACATTTGGTTCAGAGTTATGAACATTGAGTTACAAATAGAATAACCTCTATTCCCAAAGTGTTTGTAACTCTGAAGTTCTACTGTAAGACATTACTAATGACCTCTTTGGCTAACTGATATTAACAGATCATCTAGTATATGAAAGTAACACACATTCCTGGGATTTTCAATCTCACCAGTGTCTTTGAGAATGCTGCAGAAAGTCTAAACAACAGAGTCCTGAAATAAAACTCTTCTTGGTAGACGAGTCACATATTTTCTGTGTAGCTCTTATTCTAGAATGTGTAAAAGAATGCCTCTCAGCTTGGTCAATATCATGTAATGCCCCTGATTTATGAGAGCAGGATAGAGCTTTTGTATCATGAAGCTAGTTTTCCCTCACACATTTATTCTGTCCTTTCAAGTCCAGGACAACACTTACTTCACACACTTTTTATTAGTAGAAAATAAGAGTAAAATCTTCTTGAAGAAGTCTACATCTCTACACCTGAGGTGTTTGAGAGGAATCAGCTGCATTGCCCATGTTTTATTATACCCTGTAATTAAATGCAGGTGAGGGAGATTGATAACAAAAGAGAGATTTTATTAGGAAATATCCTTAATGCACAAACTGCTGGCATTTATTTTATTTGTTGCATTTGTCCATGCTTATAGTTAAAAGATTATTCTTCCCTGCCTTTAGAACTGTTTCCTATAGCATTCACGCAAATTTAAAGCTATTCTAACTGAAGAGGAAGTAGTTTATCTAAGTATCGGCCTTCCTTATCAGCCATGGTCACAATTAGCCTCTTTTAAACCTGACTCTCATATGTACATAGCAGAATAAATCAAGCAAAAGAAAGGTATAATTTTATATAAACTCTTTGAATCCCTTTTGTGCTATTTAGCTAAAGATCAAGAATATTTATTCCCCTCTGTCTGCAGCCTGTGCTACCATCTTCTCTAAGGCAATACTAAATAACCCTTTACTACCACTGGTAACAGTCATTTGACATAACTACCAGCCAGTTATGGTTTCAGCCAAAATGCTCTCTCTTCTTGCCACCACACAGAGCACAATTCTTTAATGTGGTCAGTATCCAAACCATTAAAGGTTTTATAAGTCAAAAGAAAATCTTGAATTGCACTCAGATGAATCAGAAATCAATGCAGAGTATGCATGTAATACGCACCCAAAAGGAAATACCTCTAAATAAGCCGACAGTTGCATTTTGCACTAGCTGAAGTTCCCAACTAGTTCCCGCAAACAGAACATTTGATGTTCTAAAGGTTTGGATCAGCAGAATGAGGTCCACTTCCAAGAAGTGTCACCACTGTGTAAAACTTATAAAAGTTGTCTACAGCAGCTACTTGACTACTTAGCAAAACACCTGGGGATCCCAATGTACACTCTACTGGAAATGCCTGCTGGGACAGCTGCAAGTACAGTGTAAAGTAATTTAATGCACTGTATTTCTCATAATAAGTGGTGCATGATACATTTTAAAGATCATGCATAATATCACACTCTGGCAAGATTTAAAATGAACAGGCATTTACAACATGCCTATTTTTTCTGCTGATAGCTTTTGGGATCCCCACTCTTGAAGAATGACTACTCTAAAAGGGAATTCCCATACAGAAATTTAGATATTGTTTTATTTTCTCCATGGAGAAGCAATAACCCTTTACCTGAAATAACATCATTATTAGAATTTTTTTTACATCAGTTTTACTAGAGCAGCACCAGACGCCCTAATCATGATCATGGTACCACTGTGCTGGGCACTCTACAAATATAAAATAAACAACAAGTTCTGCTCCCAATGATACTTTCACGTCATATTTACTTACCATCTTCCATGTCTTCTTCTGTGTTGTTGTGTCCATCGGCCATAGCTACATTCCCATTGATGACAGGATTTTGAGTAATTCTTGGTGGATCATCTGTATCTCCAGCTAATAAGAAAAAAAAATTATCAGTGACTTAATGCTTGTTTACATGGGAACATTTCAAAATGACAAACATTTTCTGGTACAAAGAATACCCAGAAAAAGGCACTCTTATTCCGTATTCTTACTCCTGAATAAGTGTGTCCACACACAGAGTTATAGCTATAATTATACCACTATAATTCTGCTGGTAAATTTCCCTGTGTAGGCAAACCCTTACTGGTTAAGTGTCATACTAATGCAGAACAGACTTAAAATTATAATTTTATTCCTAACAGATATATGTACTTTCCTATATGGCATTAGTAGTCCAGACTGAGAGTTTTATTAAATACAATACATATATATTTAACAATTTCTAAATGACTATTCTTAGGCCCTTTCAAACTGCATACAGTTAGAACTGAAGTAATACTGATTAATCGATTAACAGACAAATTAATTTAGTCTAAGACTGGCTGAATAAGCAGTCTTATTGATTGCCTTTTAAAGGAAAAGCAAGCACTATAGCATATGTAAGAGCAAAAACTTAGGACATTTCATTAACAAATATTTAAAACTATCCCTTTGCCAACTCTCTCATTACCATTGCTAACTTGTGCTAATATAGCTGTTTGAACATATACAGAGAATTTATGCACCTAAAAAATAAGGTTCATGACGTATAAGAAGTTTGACTTGAAAAATGCATGCCTTCTGATATATACCAACACATGATCACAACACTGTTTTCACTCCTTTCCCTCCATAACATCTCCCCAACTCCCATATGGATCACTCACACATGCTAAGAGTTCACACAGAAAACATTAACCCTCTCTCTCTCCAGACATAAACCACGAAAATCAGATCCAAGCGAGTAGATCTTTTTGGCTATAGGGAGGCCCACTAACTTCAGTAAGACACTAGGCAGGCATAAGTCTCTCTTTTGGGCAGATCTATTGCAGGATCAAGCCTACAGAGTGGCTCTAAAAGACAATGCCACACACGTGCTACAGAACAGAAATGGGAATATCAGACTTCGTATCTGAAGCTGATGATTAAGATATACATTCATATAAGTTTATTAAGTTTAGGATTATACATTTAGCTCAGTTGAGTACTAGTCCAATTAATATTTCTCTTATTATGCTGAAACATAGTTCTCAGGTCACATTTTAAAAGTTGTACAATCTATCACTATCAGAACATGGACGTTAATTAGTAGGATGCATTGGAGACAGGGACTACCTATTTACAATGAAGGGTATTATTTTTTAATAAGCTAATTTACAATTTTAAAACTGCATTTTAAAAAAATCCTTGTACAGGGATACAAGGGAATAGAGGTGCATCTGGCAGGGGGTAGCCCATCGTGAGGAAACCCATAGGAGTTGAACTGAATATTACAGAATAAGACGCCATGAACCAACGGCATCCAAGAGAAGGAAAACTGATTTCAAATCCAAACAGTCTGAGCTCATTAGCCTTGGAAGGCAAATAAACCAAAGGTGGATCCACTGATACCTGTTCCTAGCTGGCCAGCAGGCGATGACATGGCATTCCCAAGAGCTGGATAGGCTGTATTGGTCTAACAAGCCATAAGTACATCTAAAACTCACTTGTTACAGAAACAGTACAGTAAACCAAACAGATTTAAAAAAACTAGGCCAAGCATTTATCATCAGTATATCAACAAATATTTGTGTTGCAGCTCTCACACCCATCATTATTCAGCCATTTTCCTTTGTACATGCCAGACACTGCCAATTAACATACTTAGCAAGCAGCACTATGAAATCAACAAGTCATCCTCCCTAATAAATACTGCAGAGCCCTAGCTTTAAAGAATTCAAAGAAATGCAAATGATTCAATATACATAAATGACAGGAGTTAAATATTCTAGTACTGTTTCTCTCTTGCTCAGATAGCTGTTTGTTAACTTAGCTGCTAGAAATGGAGCAGGAAATGAAAGTCATCACATTGTTTCTTGAATAACCACCAACATGGATTTCAAAATACCCAACCCAATTAACACAGTATAGTGCACACTTGGCAAGCTGGTCAATTGACCGCCTGTTACTTGACCGTTGTCAAATATTCCAGGAAGAATGCCCTGATATAGGCAGCAGCCCACCTTTTTCATTGTTTCATGGTGCTATCTATAAGCAAGCCTAATTAAGTGTCTTGATTACCCACTTCTCTACATTCTAATGCCACCTGTTGGTGAAAAAAGTGAGCTATTTAAAGCTGAACATCTTGATTGGCTTGAATCTTCCAGAACCGTGGTTTTCAAAATTTTGTACTGATGATCCCTTTCACATAGCAAGCCTCTGAGTGCGACCCCTTTATAAATTAAAAACACATTTTTATATATTTAACACCATTATAAATGCTGGATGCAAAGCGACCCACCATGTAATAACCTCCTGACCCCCAGTTTGAGAACCCGTTCTAGAACAAACATTGTAGGTAGGTATGTCTTTGTTTGTATACCAGGCCATCAATGTACGTGGGGTTTACAAAGCACATTAAGCAAATTAAAGCACACAGTCCCTGCCCCAAAGAGCTTACTATCCAAGCTTACTGATTTACCATAAAAAGTCTTAGACCGGGTCTACACTACACAGTTAGGTCAATGTAAGGCAGCTTATGTCAACTTAATTATGTCAGTGTACACAATACAGCCATGTCCTGCTGATGTTAATGCCATCCTACACCAACATCGTAACTCCAATTCCACAAGAGGCGTAGCACTTATATCAGTGTAGTTAGGGCAATGTAGTGTCCCTGTCGGTTGTTAACTATCTTGTCAATTTCAAGGAAATTGATAAGAAAGCCGGGCAGCTAGAGTCCGGCTGCCCCCAGCTCCCCACTCCCAGCCAGGCTGCTGCCTGGAGGCTCCCTGCTCAGAGAACAGAGAAGTCCAGATGGCTGCTGCCCGTTCCCAGCCAGAAGCTGAGAGCCCAGGGGGGCAGCTGGGCTCCCAACAGGGAGCTGCACGAAGCTGAGAGCCCTGGCTCTCAGCCCCCCTTGCTGCCCCTCTTCAGTCGGTGGAAGAGCTCCTGGTGAGGACATGCACCACCGACAGAAGGAGGGTAGTGTGGACAACTAACAAAGGTTGACTTTTGGCTGTAGTGTAGACATACCATTACTCTTTTTCTATACTGTTGTTACTGCTATAATAAATCAGTGCTTTAAAATATTAGACCATTTTTAAGCAATATCTGACCAATTATTTTTTGACCAGTCAAATGCACAACTCTAGTATAGCAGCCATATTGCTGAACTACATCTTCATTTTTGTCCATTCAAAAGCATTTTGAGCCTGGTTGCAAGCCAGTATCATAAGACGCAGTCAGCCATTGAATAAGTACTGAAATCATCTATACTGTTGGAAAAAATCAACCTTTTTTACTGAAAAAATTAAGTAGCACACAAGTCTTACTGTCCAACAAGTAATCAATACATTTTATTTATCAAAAATGAAAATGATCTACACAGATTGATCATCAATTTATGTTTTCTAGAATTAATAGTGTCAGACTGACACCTGGCTTGCAACATTTATCTAAGGACAAACAAAATACTGAAGATCAATACTAAATCTGTTCTTTTTATGTATTTGTTTATAAGTTTCACCTTCATGCACACATTTAATGAGAGAACTCTTGGGACTTTAAAAGCTTATCTCAAAAGGATACAGCTACCTGCATTTGTCTTTACTTTTTATATCTGTTTTGATTTTTATTATACTTTTAACAGTGGATATATTATAATGGCTAAACACACAGTTTCCATATGAAAACAATTAACACATTCAAGACATGGACCATTTGGTGGCTATGGATATCAGGTATACAGTCTTAAGTAAGAGGAACCTTTCCCTTATAACACACTTCTGTTTATACTAAAGCTAATCTCCCACAGTTCACAAGCATGTCTATTACCTTCAAAGGCTATTCAGCACCCTGGACAGAGTCAAAAATGTTTTTCAAAAGAAGCAGAATCCAAAATTACCAGGGGTCTAGACCCAGGTGCACAATGACTTCCTCCCCTGAAAGGATGAACACTTCTATATGGATAGAATTCCTCTTATAAAAAGAAATTACAGCAATATCTGAGGCCTTTCACTTGATAAGATGACTTTTTCAGAGATGTTAAATGAAGCAATGTGCAACATTCATGGTATGTACTTCATCATACAGAGGCTAGAGCAGTGGTTCTCAACTATTTACCATTGTGGGCCACTGTGTTATGTGGGCCGCATCCAATACTATCTGTATGGCTCTGAGGATGTCACATGGGCCACAGTTCTGTGCTGACTGGGCTGCCAGCAGCCCACAGGCCGCAGGTTGAGAACCACTGGGCTAGAGTCTCAGATGCTCACTGGACACAACTCATTCATTACCCCTATCAAATATTAACTTAAATCCTCTGTTCAGTTATGTTCCCTAGTCAAGGAGGAAGTTCTCCAAAACCAAACAAAACCACCTTAAATTAATTAGAATGGGGTTGAGATTTTAAGTTCATACAAGTCAGGAAATGAAAACAATACACCATGATGTTGCATTATCATTAATCTGCATTTAAATATTCTTGCTTTTTATAAAAAATGGGAAACTAGATCGTGCTAAATACACATTTGGAATGTTTGACTGAAAGATTATGCACCACATCTTGACCTCCACAACAGCGGTGCAAACAGGCCAAGAAGTTACCCCATCAGGTTTCCCTTGATATGGGGGGATCCTTGGCTAGTGTATAGCTGATATAGTCAACTTAATGCCAGCCCATTTCTTCCTCTTCCACCCCTCAAAGTGTAGGGAGCATGAATATGGACTGAGACAATTTATGGGGTGGGGCTAGAAGACAGCCTGCACTGCTACTACTGTACTTGCTCTGTGGGCGAACAGAGGATTTCATTATGCAGGGCTCTCAGTACAGCACCTTTCACAAACAATAAATTCACTAAACTTTTAGAAAATAATTTAAGAAGAGAAGACAAGCATTTAGAGCTTCTGTTACACAGGCAGTAGGGCCTAGTGGATAAGGCAGTGGCATTGAACTCCAGAGACTTAGGTTCTATTCCTGGCTCTGCCAGAGGCCTACTAGGTGACCTTGGGCAAGTCACTTCAGCTCTGTGCCTCAGTTTTACCATCTGTAAAATAGAAGCAATCATACCATACTTTTATAAACGACTGAGATCTACAGATGTTATGACAACTAGATATTTTATTATTGTTATTTATGAAGCCAATGGAATAATCAAATCAGAATCACCCTAATGGAGGATCTGAGCCTCCTTGAAAGGTATACTGGATTACCATAAACCTATTTTGGATTCCATTAAATTGGTGTGCATGCAACTGTCTCAGGCGGAACCATTATCTCATCATACACATTCATAAGTGCATTCCACGAAGTAACTTTTATTCATGCAGTGCTTATGTTAATGTGTATGCCTTTGTGAATTTCTCATTAAAGAGACAATGTAAGAACAAATTTGGTCCATAATTCAGGCTTTACCATAAAAAATTTTGCAAAGTGGAAGGAAAGAAATAATCCCGTGTTCATCTGTTTATTAAATTCCAGTACAAACTGTTTCCAAACAAACATTCCATGGCAGTGTTTGGAACCCAAATGTTCCAGAGAATAGGAGAATCAAAAGTTAAAGGTGAGAAACCGACTCAACAGCTAAAATGAAACTGACCAATCAACTAATTTTCAATTTTGATTGCTGAAAGAAATGGCAAAAATAGACAAATAGAATAGCAAAAAGTAAATTATATCACTACAACTCTTTCTAAAATTCTTTCCGTTTTCACATATTAAGACAGAGGTTCTCAAACTTTTTCAAAGTGTGGCCCACATCTTAGTAGGGAGATTGTCCTTGCAGTCACTTCTCTTATTTGCCACCACAGAGCATCTCTATAACAATCAGAGCAACTGCTTATTTGTTCTGAATGCTATTTTAACCTGATAGCATCTCTTATTCTTATAGAAAAAGCATTAAATAAGTTAGGGGGAGGTTTTTAAATAAACTGAGCTCACTACAAGATATTGCTGCCCATTCTGAGAGACCCTATGATTAAACTGAGGAGGGATAAATGGAATATAGATTAAGAAAAGTGTTGGCAGCTTCTAAATCAGTGGTTCTCAAACTTTTCTACTGGTGACCCCTTTTACACAGCAAGCCTCTGAGTGTGACCCCCTTTATAAATTAAAAACACTATTTTTATATTTAACATTATTATAAATGCTGGAGGCAAAGCGCGGTTTGGGGGTGGAGTCTGACCGCTCAGGACTGCCCATGCAATAACCTTGCGACCCCCTGAGGGGTCATGACCCCCAGTTCGAGACCCCCAGTTTTAAATGATCATATTTGGTGACAGAGGTAAAAAAAGCCTGAAATATGACTAAAGGAACAAGTAACAATGACATACATCTGCATATGGACTATATGAAGATTTGATCTTTGGAAATATACCATCTCAAAACATTAGACTAGTACACAGAGTTTTCTGGACCTGTCTTTGGATATTATATTACAATAAAGTCTTATGGAATAGCTAGCTTTCAGAATAGTGATCCAGGAAGCAAGACTTAGGCTTGGTCCACACTACAGATTTACGTCAGTATAACCATGTTGCACGCTCCTGAGCAATGCAGTTATGCTGACTTAACCCCCAATGTAGACAGCGGTATGTCAACAGGAGGGCTTCTCTTGTTGACATAGCTACTGCCTCTCGGGGAAGTAAAGTACGTACAAAGCTCTCCTGTTGGTGTAAACAGCATCTTCACTAAACACTACAGCGGCACAGCCGCATCAGTGCAGCTACGCCAGTGCAGCTCTGTATGTGTAGACAACCCCTTACTCTGTTCAGCAGTAAAGTAATGCAGATAATTGTATCTGGATTGAAGGCATGGAGCCTGACACGAGTATATTCACAGCAGTTTAAGAATTATGACAGAGGAGAAAATTCTTACTGGTTCAAGAGTAGTGGTAATGAGTTGCACCTGCCAGAAATATGGGTAATTTGCAGGTTGCTTGTTTGTTACATATATCACATCTAAGATCACCAGGCATAAGGAGCTAAAAATCAGAGTTCGAACCAGTTACTTTACAGAGAGGAGGAAACCTCAAAAGTAAAAAGAATGTGGCAGGAACCCATAAACTGAGGTTGTTAACTGGACCAGAACTACAGAGCCTTATGAAATCAAGACATGTCAGAAGGAGTTGCTTCTCAAGATGGAAGTTAACAGTGAAAGACTTTATGGTGTTGCTGTAAAGATTATGAGTGAATATAGATCGCTTGCTGTTGGTTTCAGTAGACATCCCATGTCCACAGATGAGAACGTGGAAAATGACTGGCTGTTGTAGTAACTGTACTGGGCCCCATCACATACAGCAGTGGTTCTCAAAGCTGTGGCCCGTGGGTGTCTTGTGGCCCATTCAGCCCAGAGCTGCGGCCCATGTGACATCCTCAGGGCCACAAAGGTAGTATTAGATGCGGCCCACAATGGTAAATAGGTTGAGAACCACTGTTATACAGCATGCAGATAGGGAAGAAGAAAGGTGAAGAATGTACCGAAAGCATGCAGGAATATAAATACTTAATGTGCCCATTTCCACTCAGCCATATCTCTGCCTTTGGGTGCAGGGAGACCTGAAGACAAAGCAAGATTTGCTACCTCAGATGCTGGACGGAATAGCTTGTCTAGACGAGCATGAGAGATTTTCTAGTGTCTGCAGTTCCATAAAGCTTTGATTTTATTTTTTATTTTTTTTTAAATTGGAGAGCGAAGACTGATGGGAAACTGAGGGGCTCAATTCTTGTTCGCTGTCCTAGATAGACAGTTGAAACCCGAAGGTTCCATAGCAGTTAGGCAGGATCCTAGGAGCTGCATTTTTTTTTTAACCTAGAAAAATGTTTTTTACAGCTGAATAAAACTTTCAGTAAACATTGTCTACTAAAGAAAGTAAGTTAAGTAACCCAGTAACAACCCAAGACAGCAAAGACCTGAAGTAGCGGGGCAGGAGAGAACACAGAAAGGCTGAGGAAATATTACTAGAGACTGAAATAAGTTTTTTAAAGGCTAGTCTTCTACAGTATCAGTGTGTACCAGCAGGTGACCTGCAAAATATGTAATCCAGGTCTAGCTTTCTACCTGAGAGTCTAGATTTTGCTGGACCATTTGAAAAGAAACACTCATATTGCTCTTATGTCCTTCTTAAGCAGCCTGAAGGAACCAACAGGTAATGCTGCTTAAGGTATTTAATACTTTTTTTTTTTTTTTAGTTTGGAAGATAAATTTAATTTCACAGACATTATATTTGTTGAAATTTTACAAAGCTACCATGTTTAGAGAACAACACTTGTACATGCTTGTTTTTACTTCTTAAAGCTATCATTTGCTAACTCAGATTGACATTTATAACAGACTTGAGCCAAAATCCCAAATGCTTGTGGAGATGTGAGCACTAAAATCAGTATCTGGTAATTTCAAGAATTGTTCTACTTTCCATCTTTCCTCCTCCCACCAAAAAACCTCCCATTAGGGGAGCTGGTTATGAGTATGACCAAAATATGGAATTTAAGAAAGATTTTACAGTTTAATATACTCTTTGCAAAGTAACTACTAAAGCCCTTACAAAAACCTCTAAAATGAGGCTCTGACTTCCTGATCAAACAAAAGCAAATGGGAAACCCAGAACTGGGAGCCCCAGACTTGAATCAATTCCTGTACCCCTAAACAGAGTGAAAGCTGCAGAGAGAGACCCATTACTCCCTCAGAAGGTAAGAAATAATTCGCTCAATTCCTAAAGGGAAAAAAAAACCAACTATGCCCTAAATTCAGTCAGTTTACAACGCAGTATGTAAGAGATTTTTAAGCAACTAAAAACAGATCAAAACAAGGCTTAGAAGGATGTCCACCTGCTGAAGACAGGAATTGGACTGGCAGAATTTCCCTAACATCACACAGTGGTTGATTTCTTGTTCCTATTTGCTGTTAGAATAGAAGCTCAATTCATAATTAAGCAATAAGTTGGCTGACTTCAGGATCCTGACACAGGGAAGAAAGGTAAGCAGCAGGATACGGACCCTGGACTTCAGGAAAGCAGACTTCGACTCCCTCAGGGAACGGATGGGTAGGATCCCCTGGGGGACTAACATGAAGGGGAAAGGAGTCCAGGAGAGCTGGCTGTCTTTCAAGGAATCCCTGTTGAGGTTACAGGGACAAACCATCCCGATGTGTCGAAAGAATAGTAAATATGGCAGGCGACCAGCTTTGCTTAACGGTGAAATCCTAGCGGATCTTAAACATAAAAAAGAAGCTTACAAGAAGTGGAAGGTTGGACATATGACCAGGGAAGAGTATAAAAATATTGCTCGGGCATGTAGGAATGAAATCAGGAGGGCCAAATCGCACTTGGAGCTGCAGCTAGCAAGAGATGTCAAGAGTAACAAGAAGGGTTTCTTCAGGTATGTTGGCAACAAGAAGAAAGCCAAGGAAAGTGTGGGCCCCTTACTGAATGAGGGAGGTAACCTAGTGACAGAGGATGTGGAAAAAGCTAATGTACTCAATGCTTTTTTTGCCTCTGTCTTCACGAACAAGGTCAGCTCCCAGACTGCTGTGCTGGGCATCGCAGCATGGGGAGTAGATGGCCAGCCCTCTGTGGAGAAAGAGGTGGTTAGGGACTATTTAGAAAAGCTGGACGTGCACAAGTCCATGGGGCCGGACGCGTTGCATCCGAGAGTGCTAAAGGAATTGGCGGCTGTGATTGCAGAGCCATTGGCCATTATCTTTGAAAACTCGTGGCGAACGGGGGAAGTCCCGGATGACTTGAAAAAGGCTAATGTAGTGCCAATCTTTAAAAGAGGGAACGAGGATGATCCTGGGAACTACAGGCCAGTCAGCCTCACCTCAGTCCCCGGAAAAATCATGAAGCAGGTCCTCAAGGAATCAATCCTGAAGCACTTACATGAGAGGAAAGTGATCAGGAACAGTCAGCATGGATTCACCAAGGGAAGGTCATGCCTGACTAATCTAATCGCCTTCTATGATGAGATTACTGGTTCTGTGGATGAAGGGAAAGCAGTGGATGTATTGTTTCTTGACTTTAGCAAAGCTTTTGATACGGTCTCCCACAGTATTCTTGTCACCAAGTTAAAGAAGTATGGGCTGGATGAATGCACTATAAGGTGGGTAGAAAGTTGGCTAGATTGTCGGGCTCAACGGGTAGTGATCAATGGCTCCATGTCTAGTTGGCAACCGGTGTCAAGTGGAGTGCCCCAGGGGTCGGTCCTGGGGCCGGTTTTGTTCAATATCTTCATTAATGATCTGGAGGATGGTGTGGATTGCACTCTCAGCAAATTTGCGGATGATACTAAACTAGGAGGAGTGGTAGATACGCTGGAGGGCAGGGATAGGATACAGAGGGACCTAGACAAATTGGAGGATTGGGCCAAAAGAAATCTGATGAGGTTCAATAAGGATAAGTGCAGGGTCCTGCACTTAGGACGGAAGAACCCAATGCACCGCTACAGACTAGGGACCAAATGGCTAGGCAGTAGTTCTGCGGAAAAGGACCTAGGGGTGACAGAGGACGAGAAGCTGGATATGAGTCAGCAGTGTGCCCTTGTTGCCAAGAAGGCCAATGGCATTTTGGGATGTATAAGTAGGGGCATACCGAGCAGATCGAGGGACGTGATCATCCCCCTCTATTCGACATTGGTGAGGCCTCATCTGGAGTACTGTGTCCAGTTTTGGGCCCCACACTACAAGAAGGATGTGGATAAATTGGAGAGAGTCCAGCGAAGGGCAACAAAAATGATTAGGGGTCTGGAACACATGACTTATGAGGAGAGGCTGAGGGAACTGGGATTGTTTAGTCTGTGGAAGAGAAGAATGAGGGGGGATTTGATAGTTGCTTTCAACTACCTGAGAGGTGGTTCCAGAGAGGATGGTTCTAGACTATTCTCAGTGGTAGAAGAGGACAGAACAAGGAGTAATGGTCTCAAGTTGCAGTGGGGGAGGTTTAGGTTGGATATTAGGAAAAATTTTTTCACTAGGAGGGTGGTGAAACACTGGAATGCGTTACCTAGGGAGGTGGTAGAATCTCCTTCCTTAGAAGTTTTTAAGGTCAGGCTTGACAAAGCCCTGGCTGGGATGATTTAATTGGGGAATGGTCCTGCTTTGAGCAGGGGGTTGGACTAGATGACCTCCTGAGGTCCCTTCCAACCCTGATATTCTATGATTCTATGAATGGGACACAGGAAAAAGGGATTTAAAAATCTACACCACTATTCGAGTGAAAATTATGTTCTATTATTTTATTCTCCAAGAGAATGGTAGCAAAGCAAAATGAAAAAAATGAAAAAGGAATACTGGAACAATTTTTGTAATCTTCAGAGGTCACCACAGAAACAATGTAATACTCCTAACACATTTATTAAGGAAAACAGAAGTACAAAATAAAAGAAGGAAACAAAGATGGGGTGGGTGAGAAAAGGAGTATCTGAACATGCAGGTGCCAAGATAGCTGTAAATCTGTGTCTGGATGTAGACTTATGGGTAAAATTATTGGGCTAGATTACATCCATGATTTATAAAATCTATGTAGTCTGCACACACAATAAAAAGTGTTTTTTCTTGTATTACCAATGTATAGGTCAATTTGCTTTTGTTTCATTTACATATATTTTATTCCTTTGCGACTCCACAGCTCTTTCTGATTCCATGACAAGCAGCAGAATTTGAAGGCTAATCTATTCCTCTAAACAGGAAAGCTACAAGAGAGGATGACTAAGATTCCAGGTGAGTATGCTCAGAGAAAAATTACGAGGCAAGACGCAGCTCTCAGATGAAGGAAAAGAGGTATCAAGAATGTGGTAAAAGGGAATCATTTTCTGGTTACGGAGATACACAGCCAGGTAATTCTTCCATCAGATACACATGATGGTCAATGATGTAGTGTATGATCATCAGGGAAACTAAAAACTCTGTGAGTAATTATTTTTCCAAGAGAATTTTCATAGTGAAGCAAACTTGTGGGATGGGGTGTGTGGGGGGAGCATTTATAAAGGAAAAATGCAATTGGCCAATATATTAGTTTGTACAATGTTATCAAAAAATCCTTTGTATATAGATTTTATACAGTCAGAGATATGTAGGCTGGAAGGGGCCTCAAGAGGTCATTTGGTCCATACTCTCCTCACTGAGGCAGGATTAAGTATACCTACACCATCCCTGACAGATGTTTGTCTAATCTGTTGTAAAGAAACCCTGCAGTGACAGGGATTCCACAATGTTCCTAGGTATCCAATACTTAGTTGGAAAGTTTTTCTTAATGTTTAACCTAAATATCCACAGCATCAAACTAAGCAGATTTCTTCTTGTCCTATCTGCAGTGGACATGGAGAACAACTGACAACCTTTTACGTATTTGAAGTCTTATATATCCCACCTAAGTCTTCTCTTCCTTGGACTAAAAACGTACTCAATTCTTTCAACCTTTCCTCATAGGTCATGTTTTCCAAACCTCTTATTTTTGTTGCTTTCCTCTGGACTCTCTCCAATTTGTCTACATCTTTCATAAAGTGAGGTACTCAAAACTGGACATTACTCCAGCTGAGGCCTCAGTATTGTTGAGTAGAGCAGAACAGAACAATAACCTCTCATTTCTTATATCCTACATTTCTGTTAATGCATCCCAGAATGACATTTGTCTTTTTTGATGAAGCATGTTGTTGACTCATTCAATCTGAAACCCACTCTAACTCCCAGATCCTCTTCTGCAGCACCACTGCTTAGCAAGCTATTCCTCATTTTGTATTTAATTTTTCCTTCCTGAGTGTAGTATTTTCTACTTGTCTTTATTAAATTTCTAAGTATTGACTTCAGACCAATCCTCCAATTTAACAAGGTACTTTTGAATTCTCATTCCGTCCTCCAAAGTACTTGAAAACCCTCCCAGCCAGGTGTCATCCGTGAATTTTATAAGCATGCTCTCCACTCCATTATCCTGAAGTCATTAAAAAAATACTGAATAGTATCGCACCTAGGACAGACCCCTACAGAACCCCACTTGATACATCCTCCCAGTCTGACAGAAAACTATTGATAACTACTCTTTGAACATATGGTTTTTCAATCAGTTGTGCACACACCTTAAAGTAATTTCAGGTAGACCATATTTCCCTAGTTTGCTTATGAGAGTGTCATTTAAGATTGTATTAAATGTCTGACTAAAGTTGAGGTATCTACTACTTCCCTGCATTCCCTACAGGTTACCTAGTCAAAGAAGGGAATTAGATGGATCTGTCAAGAACCAATCATGCCAAACCAACGCCAGCTATTACTTATCACCTAATTATCCTCTCTGCTTACAAACTAATTAATAATGTGTTCCAGTGTTCTTCCAGGTATTAAAGTTTGGTTGACTGATGTATAAATACCCTGGTTCCTGCTTTTTTCCCTTCTTAAAGGCTGATAGTGTGTTTGCCCATCTCCATTTCTATGGGACCGCACTCAATCTCCAAGTTTCAGAGTGGTAGCCATGTTTATGCCCAAATAAATCTGTTAGTCTCTAAGGTGCCACAAGTACTCCTCGTTCTTTCAACCTCCAAAAGATCTTGAAGACAATCGCTAATGGTTCAGAGATTGTTTCAGCAAGTTCCTTATGTACCCTAGGATGAATTTCATCAGGCCTTGATGAGTTGACTATATTTAACTCATCTAAATATTAGTTAATTGTTCTTTCTCTATCCTGCCCCCTCTCTCTTTTTTTTGATTTAATAAAAAAAATTATTATTGCTTCACTGATTGTAGCTTATAAGCACTTCAGGACAAGGACTAACAGCGTAAAAGACTAAATGGAAAATGAGATCATCATCAACACATGACAAATAACTCTGCAGGATCAGACTTGCTATCTATAACTTCTGCCATACCTGCAAAATGACCAGACAGGCAATATGCCATAGTCATCACTGCTTATTACACTAATCACAATCATCCCCCTTGTTCTTCCTGCCTCTGTTGTATCCACTTGTTGTCTCTCACATTTAGACTGTAAGCTCTTTGGGGCAGGGACCATATTTTCACATTGTTTGTGTACACTGCCTAGTACAATAGGATCTGTAGGCACTAGTGCAATATAAATAAAGAATGAAGTCACACATCCAGCATTGTGACTACATTACCATATGTAACAGACTCAGGAGTAAGCCCTTATTTAACTCAAGTCTCTGATATTTAAACAATATAGAAGAAAAAAGTTTACCTTTCACATACTTAAGTTTTAGTCCATGTATTTGAGAGCTTCTCCCACTCAGAGTTATCTTTATTTGAAATTAAAAAGGAAGCAAACCAGATACTAAGAACTTCTGGTTAACAGCAACATTTTGCTGGGAATCAATCCCATCCCATTGAAGTTAACGTTAATGGAATTCGGATATTGGCATGGCATTGGCATTGGCATGTTAACTTTTTTTTGGAAGAAAGGACCCAGGCAAGTTTGTGAGGCTGCAGGCAGGAAAGGAAGCACCGGGACATGCCTTCCATGGCTGCAGTCCTGCAAAGCTCATCCTAGCACTTTGTTCTGTGGCTGCAGCCCAGCAAACCTGCCTGCAACAAGGACCAAACAGGAAGTAAGGGGCTGTGGAGTGGAAGGGAAGATTGCAGGCTGAACTATTGCAGGGAGGGCTCCTCTCCCTTTGCTCTCCGGGCTGCACCCTGCTGGGACACTGCACCCAAGAAAGGAAGCACTAGGACATGCTGAGTCCTGACCCATGGAGAGGGCAGGGAGAGATATTGTGCACACAGGGCCTCAGCACCTTCACTCTCCATAGACTGCAACCCACCCTCCTAGCTGCTGCCCTCCCTGCAGCGCAGCAGCCAGGGAAAGCACATCCCAGCATTCCTCCCCAGGTACAGCCCTGCATCCTTGCCTTCCAGTTACTAGAAGCTGCCAGATAACAGCAACTTCTTGCTGGCTATCAAGGATCTGCTAATAAGCAAAATCTACTGTCCTTTTATTGAACTCTATGGGTGAAAAAGCTCTATACAAAAGCTAGATACTACTTATGTCATTTTTTGTATTTAAAATGTGCCTCATACTTGTTGTAGAAGCACATAAAACATTTAATTCAAAATTCACACAATTACTCAGTGGACCAATGGCCACCATTAAAGTCCCTACCCTCCAAATATGTTAATTAAACTTTGGCCAAACTATTACCAACTTTCTACAGATTTAACTCATTGTATGATTGATAATTAGGCTTCATATAAATGAAATGTTTATCTGAAACACTTTGGTATGAACACTGAACATGGACATTTTTTAATTTGTCATTTGCAGTTTTATAATTTGGCTGAGGCAGTCTCTGGATATACTGACAACTTCATCTTAACCAAGTTTTATACAATCTTAATATGATTTGTAAGCTGTAGATGAAACTAAAAGTCTTATGTCTTATTTACAAGACAA
Organism: Natator depressus; assembly: GCF_965152275.1. Classification (NCBI taxonomy): domain Eukaryota; kingdom Metazoa; phylum Chordata; order Testudines; family Cheloniidae; genus Natator; species Natator depressus. The sequence goes on along the minus strand of NC_134243.1, from coordinate 25,303,009 downwards.
CAAAATTTGTGTGCATTTTTCTTTAACATAAGGTTTTATTAGATGCACCAACTCATCTAGCTGGCTCAACTACACATCAGAACTTTTCCTCAGTGGATATAAACATCTTTTACTTTAATTTGCAGAAATAAATAGTTTGTCTTAGTCACGCTTTCAGAAATGGTAATGAAAAAATGTTTTGTCCACTCTACACCAGCACCTAAGCCGTTTTCAGTACTAGTCAGAGAAGCCCACTGCTGAGGATCATTTACTAGTTTACCGTCTAGTGCAGACTTGGCTCATGTGGCTAATTACATGAAATTGACAGCCCTTGGAAGAACCCAAAGTGAAAAATAAAATTGTTGACCAATTATTTTCTTACATAGTGATGATAGAGAAGTTGTCCCCAACTTTTCCTGTCATGCTCCCCCCATACCAGTAATGGAATCTGTCTGTGCCCCATCACCATTACTGCACAGCCAAGGCTTCCTCGGCTGAGGAACTTGGGCTGAAGGTGAAACTGGGGGCAGAACTAGGATGGGGAAGGAGCTGGGGCTAAAGGCGGAGCTGGCTGCGGGGAGAGAGAGGGAATGAGGGCAGAGCTGGGCTGAGGGCGGAGCTGGGCTGGGTGTGGAGCAAGGGGTGGAGTGGAGGTGCAGCTGGGGCTGGAGCTGATCTCGGGGCAGAGTGGGGCTAGGTGGAGCTCCCACCCCACCTTCTGTGGTGGCTGGACCGGGCCCCGCAATGCATCTCCCCCCAAATGTTCCTCAGTGCCCCGCCTAAGGGTTGCACGCCACAATTCAGGGACCACTGTGATAGAAGCTGAAATACCATTCTTGGACTAACCATCTAAAAACACACAAAAAAGCCTTGTGACCTACATGGAGCTATTAGGTTTGCACTAATGTCTCTTCTCAGATATAGCTATAAAAGCAGCAAGGCTGTTGGAGAGGTTTAACTACTCGTAAGTCTTGCCTGTGAACATTCCAAAGATGATAATGATATTATATCTTAGTTGAAGGCAAGGCACTTAGTCCCAGCCTACAGACAACACCCTAAGTGATGTGTTTTACAGTACCACATCCCTCCTTATGTTCTCTCTGCTTTACTAGATAATTGACCTACCTCTGCAACAGCAAAACCCAGGCTCTGCCCAACAACCATTGCTAGGTAGAGCAAACTATCATTATCCAGTGTGGCAAAGTTCTAGAGCAAGTGCAGGTTACTTAAGAGGAAGAGCGAACCCTTCTGATACAGGGAGAAACAGACTGATACCACCCAGGAGCAAGGCTACTATAATTGTGACAAGATATGCAGTGACTCTCTCTCCCTTCCAAGTCAACCCTACTGTTATGTTTTATTTGATTACATAGCCAGTTAAGAATCAAAGAGAGTCAGTGAAAGCTATTAAAAAGTAATACTGACTTGCTGCTGCTAAGATATTACTGAAAACCACTAAACCCCATCAAGCTGCACCATTTCCCCCACTGTTTTAAAATTTAAAAAGGACAGCATACATCTTGATTATCTGAATCAGCAGAATTCCTTGTAATCAGAGATTCAGCTATTTGAGCGTTCAGTCATCTGTTTCCTTCTTATGTCATGTCAAATGGACTATCAAGTTGACACAGGTAACCCCAAAACATTAATAAGCATAATACCTGGATATTTGCTATGAGTATAAGCACGGGGGGGGGTTGCATTTAAATAGTAATAGCAATACTTATATTAAATAATTTCAGTTCATAGAATCATAGAATATCAGGGTTGCAAGGGACCTCAGGAGGTCATCTTAGTCCAACCCCCCCCCCCCCCCAAAGCAGGACCAATCCCCAATTTTTTCCCCCATCCCTAAATGGCCCCCTCAAGGATTGAACTCACAACCCTGGGTTTAGCAGGCCAATGCTCAAACCACTGAGCTACCCCTCCCCCTAAATGTCATTATATTAATGAGGTAAGAAATTCACATTTAAGATTTGTACATACTAGTTTTAAAACTAAATGAGTTCTGGATGTGGTTTCAAAACTCAGTGAAACAGGTTTCAAAAGATATTTAGCACATCCACATAACACTGCTTTGAGAACTACTTAATTTATGGAACAGTAATTTGTCAGAGTGTAGTCAAAACGGTATTTGAGGTTACTCATCCCAGAGATTTTGTAATTGTAGCATGGTTTCATACTTGGAGAACCATACGTGCAAACTGTATTACTCACTTTTAAACCCATCTTACAGTATAAACTGTTAAGCCTTGTTCACACTAGGAAAGTGTACCATAAGAGTGGCATAGTGGACATTTAAGATCCTTTTTCACTCAAGTCCCAATCACAAATTTTGCAACTTTGCTGGAAAACGGTCTTGTACACACTAGCACTTAAACACCAAATACTGCCCACAGACCGTTAGCAACAGATCAATTTCCTAACACACAAAACTCAAGAACAACAATGTATGTTTCAAAGGCCAATATCTGAAGTTAGAAAACTCTAAAACTAGTTTTGTGACGTATGACAACCTAGAGATAATAGAAAGATTTTCAGGAAAACCCTAAATCTCTGAAGTCTGTTTTTTAACACTCATTGTACAGATGATGTTCAGGCATTTATTTCAATCCTGAGTCTGCATTACTTTAAAAAAACAAAAACAAGAAAACCCCACAGAGTTGCTGCAGAATTTCTGTTTCTGGAACAGACAACTGTAATAAAGAGATGTAAAAAGGTATTTGATATCAAAAAGCCCCAATTTATTTACTTTTGGAAGGGGGAATTTTACACTAACAGTTGGATTTTATCAAAGTCAAGTCCAAATTTACCCTCAGTTACATGACCACAATTCCCACTGTTGACTTTACTGGATGTTTAATCTACGTATCTGAGGGCAGACTTGGGCTCTAAATGTACATAAGGGTCTTTTTTTCTTTTCCCAGATGAGATCTATTTCTTTCAAAGACAATACATTTGTCCAAAACAAGAGTAAATGTTTAGTCAAATCAGTGATCATCTTCTGCACGAGTACAAGTTGTGGCCACGTTGTTAAATAGTGTTTCTCAAATTTCTGGAAACTTACACCTGCTTCAGCAGGGGTTCTCAAACTGTGGGTCGGGACCCCTCAGGGGGTTACGAGGTTATTACGTGAGGGCGGTCGCGAGCTGTCACCTCCACCCCAAACCCCGCTTCACCTTCAGCATTTATAATTAGTGTTAAATATAAAAAAAGTGTTCTTAATTTATAAGGGGATCGTACTCAGAGACTTGCTGTGTGAAAGGGGTCACCACTACAAAAGTTTGAGAGCCACTGTGCTTCAGGAATATAAAACCAATCACACACACACACACAACCCTCCCATCATCTCACCTTGATGTTCAGGAAGGACTGTCCAATGGTTAGGTCACTAATCTGGAACTTGGGACACCCAGGCTCAACTCCCTGCTCCGCTACTGATTTTCTGTGTTACATGGGGCAAGTCACTTTAGCCTCCATGCCTCAAGTTCACCATATGTCCAACAGGGATAATAGTACTTTCCCCACCTCGCGGGGTGTTGTGAAGTGAAATACATTAAAGATTGCGTGGCACTCAGACACTGTGGTAATGGTGATAGAATATATATCTATATATATCTCCAAGATCTTAATCTACAGCTACGCCACTAAAAGGTGTGTAGTATAGCAGCTCTTTGTCAGCAGGAGAGAGCTCTCCCACTGACAAAAATAAATCCACCGCCAACGAGAGGTGGTAGCTTTGACAGCAGGAGAGCTCACCTGCCCACAAAGCACTGTTCACACCAGCGTTTTTCATTTTTGGTGAGGGGTTTGGGGGAGGGGGTAACACCCCTCAACAACAAAAGTTTTACCAATAAAAGTGCAGTGTAGACAAAGCCTAACCTTTTGCCCTTTGAAAACTGCTAGTGTGGAGCTCCATAATATTGTATTCCCCTCTTTTTTATGCCATGGTTTGATGAACAGTGAAATAGTTCACATTTAAAGGGTCATCACTGGCACTGAAGTGAACAGGGTTGTTCACAACTCAGGACTACAGCTCTCTCCAAACTCAGGCAGATTTCTCTGGATCAGTTACATTTGCTTCACACTTTGAAAGTCTTCTTTGAAACTGTAACAGCTAAAGGCTTTTTTTGTTTTAGTAAATGAAAGCTGAGAGTCTGGAATATAACAGAGGTCTATCCATCCATCCAGTTAGCCTGAAGCATACATCCCACATTTTGAAAGACAATGGGTTAAAGACATTTACTTCTCTTAGGACACTTTATAAACATGTTTAAAACAAATTTTCTTGGCCCAATAACAACAGATGCAAAATGACTCCAGGTAGTGTAACTATACCAATTATTGACAACCAATTTTAGAGCACAGCTGACATGATTACGAAGAAAGGAATGGTGAGTTGAGCCATCTTATAAACTAGTTTTGTAATCCTGAACTGAATGCTGCAGCTTCATAGATGTAGCATAGACACTCACTACAGCGACAGAAGGGGTTTTTCCCCTCATGATAGTAAATCCACCCCTGATTGGCAGTAGCTAGGTTGCCAGAAGAATTCTTCTATTGACCTAGCTGTATCTACAATGAGGATTTGGTAAACCTACATATGGCTCAGGGCATGAAATTTTTCACAGCCCCAAATGAATGAGTTAGGTTGACCGACGTTTGAGGTGTAAACCAGGCCTTACTCTTACATACATTGTATGCGAAGGCCTTTCAACAACCTATTAATATAGGTATCCAGGGGAACTGCTCTTTTTGAAGCAAGTTACTGCTTTCTTGTAACTCCTAGTTAATGACCAAAGTCCTAATTAATACAATATACTGAATACCTGAAAAACATTATTATGGAAGGCAGAATCAGATTGATCAATCATTTTTATATGGAAATATTATAGACTACACTCTGCAATCTGACCTGGCATCCTGACACAACTAACTAATAAATACAGATACATATGTATCAGTGTCTGCACAGGAGTCTTTTGGTAAACAGACTAAAAACTTAATGGACATGCAGGAAAGAGGCAAAAAAGCAGGATTCCTGGTTTTAAACAGTATTGGACTTCCTATAAATCCTATAATATAAAGGACGCTAACAATGAAATAAAATTCCTCTTACACTTATGTTTAACACTTTATACTCAAACTAACAGAGAATCAGAATCTATGTAGCTACATTAATTTCCCTCCCACATCAAGAAAAAATTCCTACTGAGAAGCATCTATGACGTATGGAACGTATTTGCAGCCAGTCTCATCAGCCTCAGGCTCCCACACCTAGTGCTACTCCCAACCAGAAGATTTGTGTGTTTCACCCTTCCATCTTCTGCCCTTCTGACAATTTTCTTCCAGTTGAGAACCCAACTAAAATCAAAAGCGCTTTGTCACAGATTAGGCCAGTAACAGTGAAATAGCAGGCAATGCTAAAACTACAAACAGATATATCTGTTAACTAATCCTGATATATGATCTGAGCCAATTTTTACAAACTTTGCTTCCAAGGTTAGTAATCTTGAAGTTATCTTTGTCCTTGGATTGCAAGGAAAAGATCATTTGAACTCTGAGTTATGCAACGATACAGGTAAACTTGGAATGTAAAGTCCACTTTAAAGTCATTTTCAAAGAACCAGCTACATGTGTGCAAAGTAAAATCCAGTAACTTGATGTCTAAAGGAACTTTGTGTTCCTGAAGCATTTTCCTCTGTAAGGATCCCTGTACCTAGGGATTGTTCGAGTTAAGTACCATGTATTAAGTGACACACCAATTGCTAAATAATAGCAATGCCTACACTGTATTAACTATGTTAAAGTTATGTACTGCTTTAGAAGGAATCCTTCTGCAATGCCCCCCTGAACAACCACAATCAACATTTACAAAATACAATGCATGTACATGCTCAAAAGTAACGTACAAAAACTTAATACATTTTAAGATTAAATAGACCAATGAATCTTGCAAGAGGATTTTGTTGGACATCTATTAGGTTTTTTTGGTATAGTAAAGATAACATAGCAATAGGCATACTGCACAAAATTAAAGAGTACAAAAACCCAGAACAAAAAAGGGTTTGTCTTTTTCTAACCTCCAGGTGAGGAGCAGGAATTTAAAGGAAAAACACTTAAAAAAAAAAAAAAGCATTCATTCTAAGTGAAATGCTTTAATTGGGGGAAAGAAAAAAAAAGTTCTACACCTTGATCTGAACACTAAACAAGCTTGGCTCAAACAGATCTCTACTGACAAATCCCACTGCCAACAATATTGTTTCCCAGTTTTCATTAGTCAGAATGTCAGCCTATACAGCTTCATCATCTCTGTGGAGCACTGTCATCTTAGGAAGGAGGTAGGCAAGCACAGGGAATCACAGACAGTAAAGCCTTCTCTGAGGTTTCTAGGTCCTAGTTCATTTAAGTACCCTGTAGATTAAGATATGGATTTCAAGCTCTGCTCCAAAATAAATGGGGAATCAGAGCAGTTCATGAAATACAGGTGTGATGTGTTGTATATATCAGACTTTGTTGTTAACGGAGCATGTGCCGTAAGGGTTTAAGCCTTTTTGCAGTGGTTACATTCAATTCAAGGCAGTATGAGTTACAACTAACCAATCTGAGGAGGACAAAACTGAGAATTCCAAGCCATGGCGATCCACCTCTGAGAGGAATAGGTAAAGCATCCTGGGCAAGCAAAAGGAGGCATTTTTCACCAGTGTGTCAAAATGCATGTTAATGATACTGTGATGGTTAAGAGAAGATAAAAAAAAACATGGCACTGAGTGATTAAATAATCTGTTTATCCAAAAAAAGATTAAAATGTACATAAATACCATATAAACATAATATCCACTGAGAATAACTTTTGTTAACAGCCATCATTTGGCAAATAATTTTTAATCAAGTGATTGTTTTTAATGGGAACCAAATGTTTTCAAACTTCTGATTATAATATTGAATTAAAAATTGTAACCTAAGCCACGGAGACAAGTTACTGGATTTACATGCCCCCTCAAAAATATAATTTATGAACAGGATATATTAAAAAAAAAAATCAACAGCTTTCTTATGCATCCCCCAAAAAACAACTTAAAAATATTTAAGTGGCAGCTAATTTTCCATGACAAATGCATCTCGATGGTATAAATTAATTCAACAACTAGATCTGTTCTTTAAACTTTTCTTATATAAAGATTAATTATAACTGACACATCAAAGAACACAAACGTATATCTACTTTCAACAGTAATATCTTCATACAGTTAGGGATATTTCTGCTGTGGACCAGTCCTTTGCTTTGCTGGTTAATGTAGCTGACACATATTAACATCCATTCCTAGGTTTGCTAAAAGGAGGAATCATAATTAATAGCTATAAGGTCAAATAATCTCTGGCTAATATTTACATCAAGCCACAATAACTGAATGATCTGCTTACTTGCTATTTGCACCTTATGAAAGTACTGAGCCAATTTTCAATTCCACCATCTGATCTCAGAACATGATACTAACAGTTTAAGAAAAAAAAAAAAGCACCATAAAGTCCACTTTTAAAATACATGTTGAGATTTCTCACACACATAAATCTTCCAGTGTGCCAGGGCTGAATGTAATTTAAAGTTAACCTGTTTCATCAATAGCCTCAGACACTGTGTGTGGTCTAAGATATTTCATAAACCAGTGGATCTTTTTTTAAACTAGAATCTATTAAGCTAGCCAGATGGCCTAGCTGACAGAATAAAGTTCTAGCATGCAACAGAATCAAGTTTGAAAGTGACCTTGGGACTTTACTCACTATGCCTGTGAAGACTGAGAATATCAGAAAAGAAGCTAGCTTGGACACCCAGATGGAAAAGAAGGGAATATCTAGATTAGAATTAGGGATAAGGACTCCAGATTAAAATATTTACATAAAAACAAACCGAAGTACCTATGCTTAATATGTGTGAGTGAGTCTTCACGATAGAAAAAGTGAATAAAGAAAAGGCTATATTTGGATACTGCAAAGTCCTGCTGCAAAAAGGAACTGAAATGGGAAATAAAGATTTCAAGAGGCTGATCTGTTCCAGGATTTGTTTTACAGAAATGGTGTGCATTCAAACAGCATTAAATTATATATTTTTTTAACGTTAGGACAGGTTCACTGATTCAACATGTAGCTGAAATTGTGTTAGATAGCCGTTTCCTAATGTGTTTCTTGGAACTAGGTCAACAGGGCCATAAGTACACTTTTTTGCTGGACATACTTCCTAAAATTCAAAGTTCTTCTCCTTTCCTAAGATGCCGTAGTGTCTCTCTGTTTTATTTACTCTTTCAGTTTGTAACACATATTTAGCAAAAATGCCATGGGTTCATATATTATTTACAGGAAAAAGATTCATAATACGAACAAAACAGGGCCACTTACACAAGACTGTCTACCCCTGCCAGGGACCGCATTCACGTTAATACCTCATGGTTCATGGTACCAAAGGCCAGGCTGACACTATAAACTTACACTGGCATAACTACGTCGCTCATGGGTGTGAAAAATCCACACCCCTGAATGACGCAGTACATTGACCTAAGCCACAGTGTAGACCAGTGGTCTCCAAACTGGAGTGCGCGGCAGTAGGAGCACCGCCGGACGGCACTCCGCCATTTTTTTTCTTTGGCGGCAGCTCCGCATGTCCACGGCTGGTGTTCCCCTCCGGCGGCCCGCTTGCGGCAGGTCTTCCGGTCTTCTTCCGACAGCGGCACGTCTGCGGCAGGTCTTCCGGTCTTCACCCTGGGGTTCGCGAGCCAAAAAGTTTGGAGACCACTGGTGTAGAACAGTGTTACGTTGAGAGGTACGGTATACTGTAGACAGTGCTATGTCGAGAGGTGGGCTTCTTCACAGCTACTTCCTCTCATGGAGGTGGATTAACTATGTGATGGGGAAAAAATCTCCCATTGGCATAGCAGCGTCTTCACTGAAGTGCTACAGCGGCACCACTTCAGCGTTTTACGTTTAGACCTGCCCAAAGGCTGCTTGAGTTTCTTGAGGAAATGGTTTCTTCAGCATGGGTCTAACATCTGTTCATTAGCGGAACGCCAAAACTTTGTCCTCTCTTAAGGGAGGCACTGATAGTCTCTACCAATGAGAGAAGGGGGGTGAAGTAATATCTTCTATTGGACCAACTTTTATCAGTGAGAGAATCTTTCAAGCTTACACAGAGCTCTTCTTCAGGTGCATACACTTTGTCTACACCATGCAGCTTTTAGCGACATGGCTGTGCTGCTACAGCCGTGCTGCTAAAAGGCGTGCAACGTAGCTGCTGTTTGTCAGCAGGAGAGAGCTCTCCCGCTGACAAAAAACTTCCACCCCACACGAGCGGCAGCAGCTTTGTTGGGAGGAGAGACCTCCTGCCAACAAAGCGCCCTTCACACTGGCGCTTTTTGTCGGTAAAACTTTTGTCGTTCGGAGGTGGGGCGTTTTTTTTTTTTTTTTTTAACATCCCTGAATGATAAAAAAGTTTTGCTAATAAAGTTCCAGTATAGACAAAGCCAGAGTCAGAAAGTCATAGCTAAATACAAAGTGGAAAGGTTGTTTAGCATAAGTAGTTAACGCATATTTCAAGGAACCATTCAAAGCGAAATGACCAGTTAACAATTCACCCTGAATGGTGTTTTGAAATGTGTGTTAACTACATGTGCTAAACAAATCTGTTCTACCTTGTATTTAGCTGTGGCACTCTGACTACATTTCCCAGACCCAGAGGAAGAACTCTGTGTAAACTCGAAAGCTTCTCTCTCACTGACAGAAGTTAGTGCAATAAAAGATATCATCTCATCCACCCTGACCCTCTAAAATCCTGAGATCAACAAAGCTAGAACACCACTGCATAGTCTCTGTCAAGAACAAATCCCATGTCTCTCCACTAAGCTTCAACAATAAGGAGGTCATGACCAACTCATGGATTGCAAACCAAAGCCCAATAATCTCCAAAGTCTGGGCGAGTAAAATGGGTTGAAACATTAACAATAGACAATTTGTTTAAAAAGACACCAGGTAAATGCATAACATTCAAATCTGATGGCAATCTTTCAAAAGTAAACAAGGCAACATTTGTGGTGGTGAGGGGAATATCTTCACATTTATGACTTACTGAGGCTGTAAATGTACAAATTTTACCAAATATTCTATATTGACTCGGTTTTATTTTTAGAACATGCGTCTGCATCAGATAGTTCCAGTTTTTGGCTTTGTACAGATTAGTTCATCTGTCCTTTCCCATTTTTAATTCCCAATTACCATGTTTTTTAAAAATATCTCCTTATAATTACTACCTGCCTGGGAATATATGTTCTTGCTATTTGTCCTTCATTTACTCAGCCAGGCATTGTTCTAGCTTGTTTTTGGGACCAAGGATGGAAATCCAAGAAGTTGAAAACCAGAATGAAGCATGAATGTGAGGAACAATAACCAAGCTGGGAAGAGGAGAGGCCTGAACAAGGAGAAACAGAAGACTAAACAGTGAAATATCATTATTCCAATTTTCAGAGTAACAGCCGTGTTAGTCTGTATTCGCAAAAAGAAAAGGAGTACTTGTGGCACCTTAAAGACTAACCAATTTATTTGAGCATAAGCTTTCGTGAGCTACAGCTCACTTCATCGGATGCATACTGTGGAAAGTGTAGCATCCGATGAAGTGAGCTGTAGCTCACAAAAGCTTGTGCTCAAATAAATTTGTTAGTCTCTAAGGTGCCACAAGTACTCCCTTTTCTTGTTTTATTCAAAGAATGCATTAGAGCAAAAATATTTGGCTGTTCACATTATTTTGGGTGTGTGTGTGTGTTAGTAGCTAATTGTGCATTTTCCTCACTTTTTATTTATATCTGTTGGGAACAATTGGAATATAAATAAAAAGTGAGGAAAATGCACAATTAGCTACTAACACACACACACACACCCAAAATAATGTGAACAGCCAAATATTTTTGCTCTAATGCATTCTTTGAATAAAACAAGAAAAGAGAGTACTTGTGGCACCTTAGAGACTAACAAATTTATTTGAGCACAAGCTTTTGTGAGCTACAGCTCACTTCATCAGATGCATGCAGTGGAAAAATACAGTTGGGAGATTTTATATACACAGAGAACATGAAATAATGTTACCATACACACTGTAACAAGAGGGATCAGGTAAGGTGAGCTATTACCAGCAGGAGAGCCAGGGTGGGGGTGGGGGGGGAACGATTTTTGTAGTGATAATCAAGGTGGGCCATTTCCAGCAGTTGACAGAACGTCTGAGGAACAGTGGGGGGGGGAGAAAATAAACATGGGGAAATAGTTTTACTTTGTGTAATGACACATCCACTCCCAGTCTTTATTCAAGCCTAAGTTAATTGTATCCAGTTTGCAAATTAATTCCAAGTCAGCAGTCTCTCACTGGAGTCTGTTTTTGAAGTTTTTTGTTGAAGAATTGCCACTTTTAGGTCTGTAATCGAGTGACCAAAGAGACTGAAGTGTTCTTCGACTGGTTTTTGAATGTTATAATTCTTGACGTCTGATTTGTCTCCATTTATTCTTTTATGTAGAGACGGTCCAGTTTGGCCAATGTACATGGCAGAGGGGCATTGCTGGCACATGATGGCATAGATCACACTGGTAGATGTGCAGGTGACCGAGCCTCTGATAGTGTGGCTGATGTGATTAGGCCCTATGATGGTGTCCCCTGAATAGATATGTGGACACAGTTGGCAATGGGCTTTGTTGCAAGGATAGGTTCCTGGGTTAGTGGTTCTGTTGTGTGGTGTGTGGTTGCTGGTGAGTATTTGCTTCAGGTTGGGGGGCTGCCTGTAAGCAAGGACTGGCCTGTCTCCCAAGATCTGTGAGAGTGATGGGCCGTCTTTCAGGATAGGTTGTAGATCCTTGATGATGCGTTGGAGAGGTTTTAGTTGGGGGCTGAAGGTGACGGCTAGTGGCGTTCTGTTATTTTCTTTGTTGGGCCTGTCCTGTAGTAGGTGACTTCTGGGTACTCTTCTGGCTCTGTCAATCTGTTTCTTCACTTCAGCAGGTGGGTATTGTAGTTGTAAGAACGCTTGATAGAGATCTTGTAGTGTTTGTCTCTGTCTGAGGGGTTGGAGCAAATGCGGTTGTATCGTAGAGCTTGGCTGTAGACAATGGATCATCTGGTGTGGTCTGGATGAAAGCTGGAGGCATGTAGGTTTGTTAGTCTCTAAGGTGCCGTAAGTACTCCTTTTCTTTTTGCAGATACAGACGAACACGGCTGCTACTCTGAAACCTTGACTAAAACACCAGTTCATGTGGCATCTGATGCTTCACAGAAATATGAAGATACCTCATAATGTCACTAATCAATTATACAATACTATGCACAATAAATGGAACAAGAGGTGAAAAATCCATCCCAATCTCTGAAGGGAATTAGCTTACACCTTGAAGCACAATATCTGACTACTCTTATCTCAGTTTGCAGATGAACAAACAGCATCTCATGCAGCAGCTAAACTGCCATACAATTGCTTCTTCTGGTGCGCAATTATGCTTCAAAATCTAAGATTTCATGAAAAAAACCCTCTAGATCTTATGATTGCTTTCAAAATGTGAAACAAATGTAAATCTGTGATGTCTCCCTGAGAGCTTGGCTACACTTGCGAGTTAGAGCGCATTAAAGGAGCCCCGGACGCATTAGCTCACTACCCATCCACACTGGCAAGGCACGCAGAGCGCTCTGACTCCGTGGCTAGAGCACTCCTGGTACTCCACCTCGGTGAGTGGAATAACGTTTGCTGCGCCCCCACTGGAGACGCACTGGTCTGTTAGTGCACTCTGATCGGCCTCCAGAAGTGTCCCACAATGCTTGTTCTAGCCACTCTGGTCATCACTTTGAACTCTACTGCCCTGCCCTCAGGTGACCAACCATCAGACCTACCCTTTGAATTCTCCGGGTGGGTCTGATGAAAATCCCCTTCCTGTTTGCTCAGCCAGGCGTGGAGTGCTCTCAGCGAATCTTTCCAGGTGACCATGCCTCCACGCACCAGGCAATCCCCAGGATGGAGCAATGGCAAGATGCTGGATCTCATCAGCGTTTGGGGGGAGGAAGCTGTCTAGTCCCAGCTGTGCTCCAGCCATAGGAATTACAATACCTTTGGGCAGATATCAAGGGACATGATGAAAAGGGGCCACGACCCGGATGCACTGCAGTGCAGGATTAAAGTGAAGGAGCTGCAGAATGCCTACCGCAAAACCTGCAAGGCAAACAGCTGCTCCAGTCCTGCCCCTGTGACCTGCCGTTTTTACGAAGAGCTGGATGCGATACTTGGGGGGACGACCCCACCTCCATTCCGAAGACCACCATGGACACTTCAGAGCTCAGTGCGACAAGGCAGGAGGAGCAGCAGCAAAGTGGGAGCGAGGGTGATGAGGCGGAGGAGGACACCCTAGATGCATGCAGCCAGGAGGAAGGTAGCCAGTCGCAGCAGCCGGTACTTGGAGAAGGACAAACACCAGAGGAGGTTCCCGGTAAGCGGCTTTTATTTTGGGAAGGAAGTTATTCGGTGCGGGTCAGGGCTTCATGCATGCCTAGATGTGGAATAGGGCATTGATTTGCTCTTGCACATCGCTGTACTCAGCCTCAGTGATCTCTTCAAAGGTCTCATCCAGAACTTGGGTAATGTGCTTGCACAGGTTTCTCGGGAGAGCCACTGTGGTCCTTGTCCCAGTCAGGCTAACTTGTCTGTGCCACTGTGCCGTGAGGGGCAGGGGGACCATTGCTGCACATAGGCAAGCTGCATATGGGCCAGGGCGGAAGCCACATTGCAGTAGAAGACCCTCCCTTGCTTCCCAGGTCACCCTCAGCAGCGAGATATCTTCCAGGATGAACTCCTGTGGAAAACGTGGGGACAGTGTTCAGTATAGGGACCCCCTGCCGCTGTTGGCTCTTCCCAAGGCACAGAAACCCAGAGAACAGTACAGCCGTGAAACAATCAGTCACGCTTTACCCTGTGCTTACTCACCGTTTTGGGGCTCCCGTGGGTTATGTGCGCTCGCTTTGGGATGGGCAAATTATGCTATTGTGTAGACTGTGCTGGCCCTTAAGTATGGGGGAATCATTGCTCTGTCTGGTGTGAACAATGCTGCCTCTGTTCAGTGTTGCATTTTGCCTTTACAGATGCAACTTTGAGATCTCAGCCGTCCGTGTTAGCACCGGCCGAAATACTCCAAAGAATCAGGAAGAGGCCACGTAAAAGCAAGGAAGACATGTTGCATGAAGTAATGCAGCATTCAAGTAATGAAAATTGAAAAGTGCAGGAGTGGCGGGATAGGGAAAGGAGGATCCGCCAGCAGAATGAGGCGCGCCGGCACAAAAGCGCGGTGCTCCAGCAGCAAAGCACGGATCGGCTGATCAGCATAATGGAGCGCCAAGCGGACTCTATCCAGGCACTCGTAGCCATGCAGGTGAAGCACTACCGTGCCCACCCCCTCCCCCCCGCGCAGCCCTTGTCCCAAAACTCTTTCCCTTGTGCCCCCATGTCACCTCCAACCCACTTTCCCCAACATCCGGGTTCTTACTGCCACCAGCTGCCTCCAACACCTGAAGCTTCACCACCCAGCCCTGAAAACTACGACCCTTACCCACTGCTCTCAACCCCCATCATCATGCAGTTTCGCCATCCTAAAGTGCAGCACTCTTTGCACAGCACTCCAGACAGGAAGGCTGAGTATGATAACAGGACATATGCGAATCTGTGATTGTACCGTTCCCCATTCCACCCCCTTGCCCTTTCTGTTTCCCAAGCAGTTGTGTTTCTTTTCAATAAATGGATTTTTTGGCTTTGAAAACATTCTTTATGATTGCATAAAGTAAAAGATACCTTAGCCCAGGAAAGAAACAGGCACTGCAAGTCAGCGTAGCAAACACAGATTCCTACTAACATTGGAACCACTGCACTTCACTCCCGTGCAGGGCACCAGACGTTACTGGTGGCTTTTAGCCTCAAATTGCTCCCTCAAGGCATCCCTAATCCTTGCAGCCCCGCGCTGGGCCCCTCTAATAGCCCTGCTCTCTGGCTGTTCAAATTCAGCCTCCAGGTGTTGAACCTCCGAGTTCCATGCCTGAGTGAATCGTTCACCCTTCCCTTCACAAATGTTATGGAGGGTACAGCACGCAGATATAACCGTGGGGATGCCGTCATCGGCCAGGTCCAGCTTCCCATACAGAAAGTGCTATCGGCCCTTTAAACGGCCAAAAGCACACTCCACGGTCATTCTGCACCAGCTCAGCCTGTTGTTGAACCGCTCCTTGCTGCTGTCAAAGCTCCCTGGGTAGGATTTCATGAGCCACGCCATTAAAGGGTAAGCGGGGTCTCCAAGGATTACAAAGGGCATTTCAACCTTCCCTACGGTGATCTTCTGGTCTGGGAAAAAAGTCCGGGCTTGCAGCTTCCTGAACAGGCCAGCGTTCCGAAAGATGCGTGCATCGTGCACCTTTCCGGGCCAGCCTGCATTAATGTCAATGAAACGCCCACGGTGACCCACAAGCGCCTGGAGAACCATAGAGAAATACCCTTTCCGATTAATATACTCGGAGACTAGGTGCCAGAATTGGAATATGCGTGCCATCTATCGCCCCTCCACTCTTAGGGAAACCCATTTGTGCAAAGCCATCCACAATGTCATGCACGTTACCCAGAGTCACGGTTCTTCTGAGCAGGATGCGATTCATGGCCCTGCAAACTTGCATCAACACGATTCCAACTGTCGACTTTCCCACTCCAAACTGGCTAGCGACCGATCGGTAGCTGTCTGGAGTTGTCAGCTTCCAGATTGCAATAGCCACCCGCTTCTCCATCGTCAGGGCAGCTCTCAATCTCGTGTCCTTGCAAAGCAGGGTGGGGGCGAGCTCATCACACAGTCCCATGAAAGTGGCTTTTTTCATTCGAAAGTTCTGCAGCCACTGCTCGTCTTCCCAGACTTGCATGATGATGTGATCCCACCACTCAGTGCTTGCTTTCCGAGCCCAAAAGAGGCGTTCCACAGTGGTGAGAATGTCAGTGAATGCCACAAGCAAACTCGTTTCATATGTGTTACTCGAGTCGATATAATCGTCGGAGTCCTCGCTGTCACTTTGGATCATAAGGAGTAACTTGACTGCCAAACGGGACGTGCTGGCGAGACTCGTCAGCATACTCCTCAGCAGTTCGGGCTCCATTCCTGCAGACCGAAAGGGAAGACAGACTGCGCAGTACAAAAAACATTGAAAGATGGCGCCAAATGTGAACGGAAGCACAGGGATTGCTGGGATGCGAACCGATGCATCAGAGAGCATTGGGACAGGACCCAGTATGCCCCGCAGCCCTGCCCCCTTCCCACAAGCCACAGCATCAGAATGGGAAGCGGTGCTCTGTGGGATAGCTGCCCATAATGTACCACTCCCAATGCCGCTGCAAGTGCCGCAGATGTGGCCACGCCAATGCGCTTCCAGCTGTCAGTGTGGACAGACTACAGCGCTTTCCCGCCTGTGCTCTCCGAAGGGGGGTTTAACACAAAGCGCTCTACATCTGCAAGCGCAGCCATGCCCTGAGTCTGCAGACAGCTTGAATTAATAACTGAGAGGTATGAATTGCCCATTCATTATCATGGGATTTTTAAGAGATGCTGACAATATAAGTTGTACTTGTGTCTGAAATACGTTAATATTACAAGCGATACTAAGATTATAGTAACAAAGAAATTGGGGGGGAGGGATTTTCATTTTAGTTTCTTTACTTCAGTCAGGACCTCTTGCCATTTCTGTTCTACAATAAGAAAATAATTTGTGCATCTGAAAACACTGTATATAGCCAGTTTCACTGTTTGCCTTGTACAACTGGTACTAGTTTCCCCTGCCAGTGTGAGATTTCCAAACAGCAACAACTCAAAAACAGGAAAATGTGTTTTACAAAACCACAAAAATTGGTAGGGGAATTGAAAAGTAGATGTAGTAGCTGAAACTACTTTTGACTTATCTTTTGACATTTCAACTAGATTACAAGCTAACAGTATCGCTAACTCATAAGTGTACCAAGAACAAACACTCATGCTATTAACTATTTTATTGCTGACAATTTAGCAAAAATATCAACTAAATTAATTAATTACTTCATTGTTGCTTGATGAAGTGTCAGATATTAGCATGGGCTGTTTTGGGCCAGCCAGTTATCAAGATTTTGAAGTAACAGGGGGTAGCCGTGTTAGTCTGTATCCACAAAAACAACAACGAGTCCAGTAGTACCTTAAAGACTAACACATTTATTTGGGCATAAGCTTTCGTGGGTAAAAAACCACTTCTTCAGATGCAACCTGAAGAAGTGTTTTTTTACCCACCAAAGCTTATTTTTTTATTTTTTACCCACGAAAGATTTTAAAGTTACCTCTATTCCCAACAAAAACAGGAAAGAGCACAACATCCTTTCCCCAGTAACAAAATCCTCAAATGCCTCTTGGCTGCTATAAACAGAATGCCTTTCTAGGTTAACAAAATAACTGTTCTCCACCTGAATCTCAAAACCTTCCCCTCTTTTGTAACAATTATGCACTGTGGTACAAAAATCTGCAACAGATTAAAGATGAAATATTTGGGGTTAATGTAAAATAGAATTAAATATAAAAAACGAAGGGATATTTTCCTAATTGTACTGGAGCAAAGAGCAGCCAAGGAAGACAGTTTGCAGGGGTCAGTGTCCCATAACCTAGGTGTACAGTGTGGCATAAGATACAGGACCAGACTATGAATACTACTGTGTGTCATAAAAATTATCGAGTCCTTCTAAAATTCAGCCATAGTCTTTTTTTAGGAGTGAGTTTTACAAACAACTTCTGCACTAATTTCATAGAATAACCCATTGATCTTTTATTATAGAACAGTTTTAAAAAAAGGGAAGAATCAGTTTTCCCTTTATCTTTCATAATTCTGTAAACATCTGTCAATACCTCTTAACTCACTTCCTTGCTAGACTGACTAAACTATTAATATACATAGCACTCGCGTTTTGGGGCACTCCATTATGAAGCCCTCTTTAATCCAAGGAGCAATCACAATATGATTTTGTTTCCTAACACTTGGGCGAGATCCAAAACCTATTTAAATTAAGTGTACAATTCCCAATGACTTTAATGAACTTTGGATCAGATAAATTCAGAAGTTTTCCCCCCAAAACCCACTGTTATTTTCCTTTTTCCATTTTTCATAAGGGGACCTTATCAAAATCTTTACCAAAATCTAAGTTATGTCCACAGATCACTACTGTCAAACATTGTTAAAAAAAAAAAAAAAAAAGACTCCAAAAAGGTTAGAAATGTTTTATATCCTTATCGTGAATCTGTGCTGATTTAACTACTCCCTCCCATACCCTTCCCAAAGATATTTACCTAAGTGGTGTAGTGTATCATTAGATTCAGTTTTCCTGAGATCAGTATGACTCATTTTATCTAATTCCCAGGATAACCCATGGCACTTCACACAAAAATACAGAAATGAGATTAAGGATGTCCCAATCTTTAAGAATACACCCTTTTAAAGAATTCAGCCTTGTGTTACATCTTGCAGAATCACTATTATGAGATCAAACTTAATTGTACAGCAATCAGAGTTATCAATGAAACATATACACTGACCTTCTACATTAGTCCTTGTCTATTTTCCTTTTCTTCTTAATGCTTCCTATGGTGTACTGGTGCAGAAAGAACTCTATATTAGTTTATTTGATCCCCTAATTTAAGAAAAATCCAGTTTTGTCATGGAGAACCCTGCTCTTTTACAAGCTTTATCTTCCCCTCATTTCTCCCTCCTACAACTAACTCATCACAGAAAATAAAGTGCAGAGAAACAAACTAGTTATCATTATAACAAGTAATAAATGATTGCTTCTTATAGGATGTTAATAGCTTTTGTAGTATTTCTGAAGACCATGTAAAACTTTGGCTAATGCAAAATGTGTCAGCTCACTCGCAAGGGTGTATTGCACAAAGAGCACATTACTGTGATGTGCACGGCCTACAGTTTATTTCTGGGCACAACTCAATGTGTTGGTTTTAATGTACAAACTCCTAAGTGATTTGGGACGTAGCTTCTTGAAAGACTGCCTCTTTCTCTCTTTATGCCAGTAGCAGGAATCAGCTGAAGTGCTTGAACTCAGTCCCCTGGTTTAAACAGGAGGCTGCTGGCAACACTCTGAGGGGCCCTCCACTATAGAACTCATTTTGCCCCTTAGTCTGACAGAGTCCAAGACTTCAGACTTTCAAAGACACTGAAAGTCCTGTTTTCTTAGATGTCAGAGAACAGTTAGAGTATTAAGTGTGCTTTTGTTTGTTTTCGTTTAATCCTCCATGATTAAACTTGTGAGGAATAATCTCTTAATAATCTTTGCATTTCTAATTTACATATGCCTAGAGTAACCATTAGGTGAATCTTTCAAAAGTCAATTAAATACACAAATTAAGATATGCTACACTGAGTACATACAGATCCAATATAAAAATTTAATAATATTTACTTATATATTCTAATTAGCCTTGAATTGGTTTGGTTTTGAAGTAGTTTTTGTGCAGGTGGTCCCAAACATTTACACTTTGTTTTATACAATCTGCAGCCATAGCATACATATGCTTATGTTTATCTATAGAACCTATAAAACAGCCTTTAAAAGAAATCTGATATTAAGACCATTTTTAGAAGTGCTTTTATATTCTGAAAAACAACCAACACCTTTGCAGACACTGTATGATCAAAGTAATTGGAGAAACTGCCTTCCCCAGGCCTCAATATTCTCTTGCAATGTCTTTACAGAGTCCTAAAGTTTGTTACTTGTTTTGAAGCTGAACTTTTTCCAGTTCACCAAAGCAGCTTTCTAAATAGGTATGGCAATTTCAAATAGAAAAATGGCACAGATTCTCTTCACGCTCAACATTCTTCCTTAAGCTTGCAACTCATTCAGAATAGTCAATTTCCTCAAAGCTTCTGAAGTTGCATTGCTTGTTTTCTATATGAATCAGTTAATAAAAAGGAATTTAGATGCAATACATAAGGGTTAAAGCTAAGCCTATTACAACAATGTACCAACAGCTGTATATTCTGTTGCAATAACTCCAACTTGCAAAACTACTTTATACATTTACTTATTAATACACTGGCTACTAGTAACACATTCAAAGTACTGAAACAATTTCACCATTATATAAAGCCACATAAGTAACCAGCAAAAAAGTTTTAAAAGCAAGCATATCTATTTAATAGCTTGACTTACTGTTCAACATGCCCTGCCCCCTGCTCTCCTCCAAACCAACTTCCGGGGAAACAAACCCACCTCACTATAGAAGTTTATCAGTAACAGGATAATCTAGGTCTAGTGCAGATTGAAACTTTGGAAAAAAAATATTTTTGAAAGAAACAAGTTTTCTAAGGGTTATTAATTTTGCATCCTGCAAATCATCAAGTACATTTTCAGCAGTACACAAATATGTCAGTAATAATTCTCAACTAAACAATTAGGTAACAGTAATTCTAACCCAAAGGAATTTTAAAGTTATCAGCATTTTCTTCATCCATATATAGAAAACAATACTTAAAAGTAAAGAAGGATTAAAAAAATGGGCAACACACAAGGAAATATGACAAGTCACAAGCTCTAAACCCTGTATTTCCCTCATACACACCCCGAATCACTTACAAATATCCTATGATGTCATGCAACATGTACTGGCTTCTGGCTAAACTGGTTTACCTGCTGCAGTTTGGATGCACTACATAGATTTACTTTGTGATAAGTTTTCTGTAGCTATGAAACTGATTCAGTGAAGCCAGACTCAAAGACTATCTCAATTTCAAATATATACAAGGTTACAGTGCTTTTACACAGATGATTTCAGTTATGTTAGGATAGTTCCCTAGTAATGATAGGGAGTAGATTTTATTCCTATTCTGGATATGGTGGATCCACACACACTTAACTGGGAAGAGGGGATGAAAAAGGTAAATCTGAGTTTTTGAAAATGTCCTCCTTCACCCTTTAAAATTAAGCTGTTCACTTCTCTTAGTCTTTCATCCGCCTCCCCAGATTTTGCACATTTTATTTCTCATCTCACAATGTCTTAGTTTTTTCCCTTTTTCCTTCCCTGGAGGATTCCTGAATCCAACTCTACCCCATTTTACTGCCCAGATGTTGAGGTCGTATATCCATCCTCTGGGAAAAGACCTTGGATATACTTCCCTCAGCTAGCACAAAGTGGTCATCTGAGAGTGATACAACACACATACTCCTTTCCCGGAGCCAAGTAGGTTGCCTCAAGAAGGGCCCTAAACGTTGTTGTTGAGGGGGAACAATAGACTAAGCTGTGTTCTTTACCGGATACACTGCCATTAAGCCTCCAGACTAATTTCACTTTATAGTCTGCTCCCTTCCATCATGTATATCCCATCTTATTCAACCATCACCCATCTCAGAGAAAATGTGAAAAGGGAGGGGCGGGAGGAGGAGACCACCACTTGGATATGTAAGATACCCATGTTCACAAGCTAAATTTAATGTCCATAAACTCAGAGACGTAGATCAAGCTTATAACCTGAGTTTATCACTACCAAGCTGGGAATAGTACAAGAGATAGAGAGGGAGGGGACACAAAAAGAGGGGAGTCTTGAACTGGCTCTTTTAAATTAATTAAAGGGCAGAGCTGACGAGCCTCAGAAACAGTTCCATTCAGTTCTCTCCATCCATAAAAATAAGGTTATTATGTAGGATTCCAAAAGAAATTATTCTTTGGCTTCAACAGAGACAAGGACCACCACACAAACAAAAAAAGAATTCCATGACATTTTCACTATCATCTGTATTTCACAAAGTATATTTTCTGATGTGGAATGACCACCATACTAAGTATCTATGTAGATATTATATTGTGAGGAATTGAGAACACTCATGAGGTCAAAAAAGTTAAAGGGAGGTAAATATTAGAAAAATAGGTAAAAAATAAAATGTGATATAACTTTGAAACAAGCAAGCTAAACCATAAGAAACACAGTTTATAAAACAAACCTAAGAAATACTGCAGAAATCAAGGTATGATAGTTACCAGAAAGTTAGACATGAACTTGCAATGGGATAATACTGCAAAAAGTGCAATTTTAGGTTTCATATGCAGATGCAACTTTTCACAGTAAATTTTTCCCTCCCTGCTCTTTCTTAATGACTCTCGTGTGAACTCACATGGAATACTAGATTCAGTTTGGGGCACTTCAAAACAGACAGATATGAAAAAGTTCTGAGAAAAGCAACAAAAAATGACCAGAAAGTTAGAGAAATTGACATATTAGGAAAAATTAAAAGTGGTCAATTGGAATTGACTAAACAGAATTAAGGAGGGTACCATAATCGAGATAAATGTACTTTCTATGACATGCAGGAGTATAACTAAGGGTAATGGGCAGAAATTAATAAAAGGAAATGTAAACTACATCAGGAACACCTTCTAGATCAATTAGGCTGTGAAATAGTCTCTTAAGGGAAGTGGTAAAAGCACTATATGGATTATATATAAGCATCAAGTGCTTTGAATATGCCTAGATCCTAATACAATTTACCTTGGAAGCAAGTTATATAGGAGTCACATCAGGACCCCAGATTTTCCTTTGTTATATGATGGTACGAAACTTTCCTAGAATTTAGTACAGCAAGTCTCCTTTGGAGTGTAACTGAAAAGCACCGTTTTTTTTAAATGACAAGCCAAGCTGCATATACTACACAAACACTATTTGCTGACCTTACAATAAGTACACAGAAAAGGTCAGCATTTACTGAACAGCATTATTTTTACCTTTCCATATAAATCCTATATTTAAAATGTAAACTCAGCAAGGAACTATATTGTATCACAATAAATAGGGTTAAAAATGTCAACCACCATATGCGTCAAGAACGCGTATAATGAAGCCAACTCATAATACTACATTATTCTGTTCAATATAACACGGCAAATAGGGTAGATTGCATAGCATACGGCCCCATAAATACCTACTCCTTTTCAAAGCCTGTTGCTGCCACTTCCATACCTGCTGACTAAATTACACCTCTTTCCTATCTAAAATGTAAAGAAGTCTTTTCTTAGTATTTCTTTTTACAATCTGATCTTCCTGGATGTCTACCGTTTCTGATATTTACATTTTATGGGCTACAAGACATTCAAGGAAGAGAACAGAGTCAACTGGATCACAAAAGCAAAAGAAACAGGGACAGGTATCCACAAAGTGTCACATTCAAACTGGCAGAACTTAATTTTAGTTCTTAAAACGTAATTTTGTTTGTAATTCTGCTCATTTGAAACTGTCCAGTGTAGCTGCACAGCAAATAAGTGAGTAGGCTTCACAAAATTCAAAAGTCAAGATGTGCATTCAGTTTTCCATCATACATTCTTCACATACCTCCTAAATCTAATCTGATCTCTCAATGGAGAATGGCATTTAACATGCATAAAACAGTGTCAGATTTGAGAGCTATGTTTTATTAAATAATTTATCAATTTCCAAAGACAATTTATCTCTTCTCAGGAAAGGATCTACATCCATACATTAGAAAGTTGAACACAGTTCTCTACAGTAAAATAAGGGAACACATATAAGCAAATACATGTCTTTCAGTAGAAAGGGAACAAGAGTCTAGATTAAATGATCTAGTGCACCTAAACTAATTTCTCATGAAAATCAAACACTCCAAAAAGGTATAGAATCTAAACTCTGTTAAGCTTTCCATTAGTGCAAACAAATTCTCAAACAGATTAATATGTCCATATGATCATTTTGAACCATTAGTGTGAATTTTATCAGCCTACGAGGGCTTGAATAGATTTCTGGAATTGAGCATTGAGATTTCAAAATTGGGATACATCCATACAATTTTTAAGTGGGAATGCTTAATGTAAAATTGTTGGGATCACCAAGAGGCTTAGGCTTACCTGTAAAGAGTTGTGTTCTCTCTGCTTATAGAACTCAACTCTGCAACACCATTAACATTCACTGACTTTAATGGGATTTGAAAGTGCTCAGCACCCCACAGAGTGCCCAGTGCATTACAGGATCAAGCCCATAAAAATCTGAGAACCATTAAACACTGTCAATACTCTAAAGGACTAGAAATAAATATTGAAAGAAAGGTTGATAGCTGGAGGCCATGGCACATTCTGCTGGAAAACTCATTATACACAAGACATTATGTTTATGCATACATATAAATAGGTGTGAACAGGTATTTTTTTTAAACCAATTCACCTCATACATGTGTCTCTTGAGGTTACAATGAAAAAATCTAATCCATATATGGCAATTTGGGGACAGGTTTTGGGGTTCTTTTTAAACAATTCCAGTCACTGAAATAGCACACATGTGCTTCATCTATCATATTGTGCACTAAAGTCTTAGGTTTTAAAAAAGAGGGGTTTCACGGAATGCCCTTCTCATCATTAAATATAGTGAGTAGTGACTACGACCAACTTTCAGTAAAATAGCTTTATTAATCATAGTACAAACCCATGATTGGTTGTAGAAGATTCTAAATTTGCTACAATTGTTGCATATTTCATAACTAAATTGGCCTTTGATGGTGATTGTTCTTGTTGATTTGAATACCTGCATTCATAATGATTGACACCTTTTAATACTGAGGTGAATTCATATTTTTGATCAGCAAGACAAAAATCCATTAATATAAACAATACAAATAGTGGAGGGTAGTTACAGCTGGAATTCATTATTTGTTTCTGATAAGGTATTTACACACTTTCTACAGTAGAAACAAGTCAAATTAAAAGCTTCATACCTTAGATAAAAAAAAAAAACACGATTAATAAAAAGTACAACTGACTTTATCCCAAACAAGACCATTGGAGGGTACTGGTCTGGGGTAAAGAGCAAGACTGGAAACGTAGTAACCTCCCCCTCCAAAACACTCTCCTGGGCAATGGCATGACGGTGCAGGATCAGGGTCCCATGAATACGTAAGAGCTACACAATGCCACAGAACCCCGTGCTAGGCCCCGTCCTGATGCATTTTCTGTAAATAAACCTCAGATCAGTGCCCCAATTAAAAATGGCGAGCATCTCGCGTGGCAGGCTGTGTGCAGATACAATGGAAGGGCTGCAAGGCAAAACCCTGCCGCGCGGCTCTCAGAGTCAACAACACAGAAGAGGGGGGCGGGCAGGCGGCTGCAGAAATACAGGGGCCGGATCCACTCGGGGGAACACAGAGCTGGGAGAGGCATTACTAAGGTCTACCCTGAGAAAGCAACCCGTAAAACCATCCATCGCTAGGCCCCATGACCCACCGTTCATCGCTCACCTACTGGGAAAATAATCAACCGAGAGAAAAACAAACCTTCCCACCACCCGCCCCCATGCCTGCTCCAGCAGCACATTCAGGAGTCATAGCTGCAACGCTACTAGGAACCCCTCCCTCACCTACCCATACCCTTGAATCAGCACCCCCACCCCCTTAAAAATAATCCTTCTCCTAGTCCTAGGAGGAAAGCTTCCACTTTAGGGTCACGCACCTCCGGGAGCACAGCCCCCTTTCCAGCCGAATCCCCAGCCCCTCCTTTACCTACAGCGAACCCCACTGTCTACACTGGATGAGTCCTAACTCAGCCGAGGTTTTACTGGCGAGCCCACCTCCCCTATTGACTGGGCCCTTGGACCGCCACACGCTCCCATCCACACAGGGTGAGAGTGCTAAACATCCCTCCTCACCAAAAAAAAAAAAAAAAAAAAAGACATCCTCCCACCATTAAACCCCATTTCCAGAGCACAGACCAGCCCGAGTGTCACGGCAGCCCACCAAAACAAACCCTGCACTACAGCCAGGAAAACCCTGCCCTCCGAAGAATGCACCCCCTTTTCGAGAGGCCCCGGGCCCCACCCTCAGCCATACGTCAGCTATGAACCCCAATCTCTCCTCCCTGAATTAAGATATTCGTTTAAGGGTCGCACCCTAAAATCTGACCCCTCTGGTGTATCTCAGCCCCAGGCACACAGACGCTGGAGGCTCTTCAGCCATACTTTCCAAACCCAAAACTTTCCCCCATTCTCCCTTTCACTCGAGAAGTGCAGTTAACACCCCCACCCCGCCCCGGGGGGCATTTCCAGGTCTCTCCCCGGCCCGAGGCCAGGCCATCAGCACTGCTCCATTCCCCGCGGCGGCTCCGGGAAGAGGGGTGGGTTGTTGGGAAGAAGAGGGGACCGGAGACGGGTAAGGGGGCGTGTTAGGTAGGGAAGAAGCCTGGAGCGGATTCCTGGGAACCAGAGAGTTTGGAGCTGGGGCGCGGGGGGCAGTGAGTAAAGGGAATGGGGGGCGAGCCAGGGTCTCCGGGCGCCTTCAGGGGAGCCGGGGCCGCCTGCGTCGCCTGCTCCAGCCGCTCTTTACCTTCCATCTCCATGTCCTCGGGCTCGCTCAGCTGCTGCTCCCCGGGCTTCTGGTGCTGCTGCTGGTGGTGGTTCATGTCGGGCTGGGGCTGTGGCTCCGCGGCGGCGGCCTGGGCCTTTCCTGCAGGGGGCTGCAGGCCTGTGTTGGGAGGGCAGGGGGCGGAGGGGCGGCAGGGCCTGGGCAGCGGCGGGGCCTGGGCACCAGCCTCGGGGGGCTGCGGCTGGGATCCGGCGGGCAGGGAGCGGGCGGCCGGAGGAGGCAGCGAGACGCGCACGTATTTGCTCGCTATTCGCCCAATCTCGGCGGCGGCACCCGGTCGGGGGAAGGGGGTGTGGAGGAGGGAACCGGCCGGGGGCGGCGGCTTCCTCGGGGGCCGGGAGATCCGGAGTTAGGGCCCGGCGCTTCCCCCTCCCCGGCCGGGTATCCCTGCTGCGGTGAGAGTCGGGGAGGCGCCGCGGGCCCCCGGCTCCCCAGGAGGCCGCTCGCTCGAGGCTGGGGCCCTGCTCCCGGCCTGCAGGCCTCCCTGCTGCCTGCGCCCGGCTCGCTGCTGCTGCTCAGCCGCTGCTGCCGCCGCCGCCTCTATGGGGAGCGTAGCAGGCGCCAGGGCTTCTCTCTGCCTCTCTCTGTCTCTCTCAAAATGGCGGCCGCGGTAGCGCCGTGAAATGTCACATCCGCATGGGGGGCAGCGGCGCTCAGCCAGCCGGGGAGGGGGAACAGCGCCGGGCCGCCGCCGCCACAGGAGGCTGGAGCGGAGAGGAGGGGAGGAGTTACAAGGGCTCCATCCGGATGGACGCGCTGCACCGCCCGCTTCCTCTGCCCGGGAGAGGCTGCTCTCAGCGGAGCCCTTTGCTAGGGACCCGTCTGCCGGTGAGAGGCCCCTCTCCTCCCAACAGCTACTGCCCCGCAGAGCCTGCCGCCCGCAGGAGCGGCCCCTGCGCCTCCATCAGCCTGCTGGCCTCTGCCCGGGACCCTTCTCCCAGCCCGGGCCTGTCTTGGGAGAGACCCCGCTTCCGCCCAGAGCCTCTGCGAAGGCGTCCCCCTTGCCTTGTAGGAGACCAGTAGCTTGTGCCAGGGGTCCCGCCACACGAAGGAAGGCCGCTCCTTGACAGGACCTCATCTGGGATTGCCCTGGGGATACGCGGCTCCTTCCAGCGCCTCTGCAAGGAGCCCCTCTGCTCCACGGGCCTTGTCAGAGAGACCACCTCCCTGGCGGACAGGGCCCTCACTCTGGCATGGGGGGGACAGGGCACAACCCAAAAAAGCTGCTCTATTAGATAGGAACAAATCTGGCTCTCCTCCCCCCTTTTGACTTTACCTTCTAGAGAGAGAGATTGCTGAGCAATTGTCCACCTCTCCTGCCAAGCCCAAGCCAGCCCAGCTCTGGGGTACGGTGAAATAAGGGGGTAGCTCATTGTCTACATAACTGTGGAAATGTCCATGTGTTTTCCAAGTGTTCAAAAACATCCATAAGAGGCTGGTAAAAGGGGGTATGACTAGGAGTAACTGGTGGTATTAAAGAGGCAAAGCTTCGGGATGGTGAGATGGGAGTTCTACAGTCTACCCTAAGGAAAGAACTTAAGCCACCTAAAGCTAGGTTTCCCAAAGAGCTAGAAAATCTACTGTAGGGAACAATCTAGTACTGGCAGGGTGTGGTCTGTTCCACTTCTAATATCTGTTGTTTGTTGTTCCAATTTATAAAATTATAAGTGAATCTAAACTATATTTTGGGGGCAAATCCAACTCCTTTATCTGTGCTGTGGAGGGCCCCTTTTCAGAAGAACTGGAGTTTGCTGGCTGTGAGTCGTGATTTGGATTTAGGAGACTGTGAGTTGTTGTCCACCCATGGAGCCCTGTCCTGTGCAGCAGCACTGCAGGGATAGCAAAAGGAAGGACGTGTGTGGGCTGGGTGTGAGAGGACCAGGAATGGGGCCAGAAGAACTGCTTTTATTCATATCCTTCCTTTCAGAGCAGAGAGGAGGTGCCTGAGGGCCCACAGAAACTACTCTAGCCATTGAGCTGTACTAGCCTCTGTGGAGCAGCTCAACAACCATAAAATAGCTTGGAATAAGCGAAGGGGTCCTCCCCACCCCCACCAAGCCCAGTACATCTACTTTTTTAAGTACATGAGAAACAGGAAGCCTGCCAAATAATCAGTGGGGCCACTGGATGATCAAGGTGCTAAAAGAGCTCTAAGGAAGACAAGGCAGTTGCAGAGAAGCTAAATGAATTTTTTGTATTAGTCTGCACGGCAGAGGATGTGAGGGAGATTCCCCACCTGAGCCATTCTTTTTAGGTGACATATCTCAGTTACTGTCCCAGATTGAGGTCTCCATAGAGGTGGTTTGGGGAAAAAATGATAAATTAAACAGTAATACGTTACCAGGACCAGATGGTATTCATCCAAGAGCTCTGAAGGAACTCCGATATGAAATTGCAAAACTACTAACTGTGGCATGTAACTTATCTCTTAAATCAGCCTCTGTGTCTGATGACTGGAGGGTAGCTAATGTATTGATGATTTTTAAAAGACTCCAGAGGTGACCAGAGCAATTACAGGCCAATAAGCCTACCTTCAGTATCAGGAAAATTGGTTGAAAACATAGGAAAGAACAGAATTATCAGACATATAGATGAATATGATATGTTGGGGAAGAGTCAACTCAACATTTGTAAAGGGAAATCATGCCTCACTAATTTATTACAATTCTTTGAGAGTCAGCAAGCATGTAGACAAGGGTGATCTAGTTGATTTAGCATACGTGGACTTACAGAAAGCCTTTGTCATGGTCCTACACCAAGGGCTCTTAAGCAAAGTAAGTCATGGGATAAGAGGGAAGATCCTCTCATGGATCAGTAACTGGTTAAAAGATAGGAGACAAAGGGTAGGAATAAATGGTTAGTTGTCACCGTGGAGAAAATAGGGGAGTTCCCATAAGGATCTGTACTAGGACCAGTGCTGTTCAACATATTCATAAATGATCTGGAAAAGGAGGTGAACAGTGAGGTGGCAAAATTTGAAGATGATGGAAAATTACTCAAAATAGTTAAGTCCAAAGCTGATTGCGAAAAGTTATAAAGAGATGTCACAGAACTGGCTGACTGGGCAACAAAATGACAGATGAAATACAATGTTGATAAATGCAAAGGAATGCACATTGGAAAACTTAATCCCAACTATGCACACAAAATGATGGGGTCTAACTTTTCTGTTATCGCTCAAGAAACAGATTTTGGAGCTGTGGATAATTCTCTGAAAACATTCACTCAGTGTGCAGCAATAGTTTAAAAAAAAAAAAAAAGCTAACCAAATGTTGGGAATCATTAGAAAAGGGATAGATAGTGAGACCGAAAATATCATAATGCCACTATATAAATCCATGGTATGCCCACCATTTGAACAGTGAAAGCAGTTCTGGTCGCCCCATCTCAAAAAAGATGTATTCTGTATTAGAATTGGAAAAGATACAGAGATGGGAAACACAAATGATTAGAGGTATGGAACAGCTTCCATATGAGGAGAGATTAAAAAGACTGGGACTGTTCATTTTAGAAAATAGATGACTAACGGGGGATATGATAGCAGTCTATAAAATCTTCAATGCTGTGGAAAAAGTGAACAGGGAAGTGTTATTTACCCCTTCGTATCACGCAAGAACCAGGAGTCACCCAATGAAATAGACAGCGGGTTTAAAACAAACAAAAGGAAGTACTTCTTCACACAATGCACAATCAACCTGTGGATGCCTGGGGATGTTGTGAAGGCCAAAAGTATAACTGAATTAAAAAAATAAGTAGATAGATTCATGGAGGATAGGTCCATTTATGGCTATTGGCTATGACGATCAGGGATGCAACCCATGCTCTGGGTGTCCCTAACCTCTGACTGCCAGAAGCTGGGACTGGATGACGGCATGGATCACTTGATAATTGCCCTATTCTGTTCATTCTTGTTGAAAGACAGGATACTGGGCTAGACTTACCATTGGTCTGATCCAGTATGGCCGTTCTTACTCAACACCCAGCTTTGCTCCTCTAGCTGGACTTGAGTTCAAGATTTGAGGTTTAGTGCTTCATACAGTTTTAAAAACAATAGTTAAACTATTTGCCAGTTGGCTTTATCCAGAAATAGATTCCAGCTCTCCTTGTCACCCCTCCCACTCACCCCCAAACATCAATTTAGAGAAAAAATATTCTCAGATTTATCCCAATATCTACTCAGGCGAAAGCATACCCTGAAGGTCTACAAATTTGCACTCGAGCTCACAGGAAGGAGTTCTAGGTGGGAGCCCCTTTATCGATCCTTAGTGTTTTAATCTGTCCCCAACTTTAATAGCTTACAGAAAGTCCTTCCTTACTGCCACCCTTTCCCATCCCCACCTCTGCTCCCCAGAAACCAAAGATAACCCTTCTCAATGACTTCCAGTCCCACCTACCAAATCTTTCACTAGCACAGGTTTTTGACACCTTCATTCCTCCATCAGTGATTCCCAATACAAGACACAGAATTTTCTTACACTCCTGTGGTTGGACGCCTATCTGTTACTACCTAATTCCTCAGTCACTGAGATCAGGGTAGTAGGCAAGGTCCAAACGAAAGGAAAAACAACTCCACCATAATA
Organism: Natator depressus; assembly: GCF_965152275.1. NCBI lineage: Eukaryota > Metazoa > Chordata > Testudines > Cheloniidae > Natator > Natator depressus. Next base: position 25,272,000 of record NC_134243.1, on the reverse strand, counting down.
AAAAGACAATCAACTTCTCATAATGTCAACCCTCAATCCCATACTAAGAAGAACACAGGTATTAAAAAATATCCCATCACATATGTTAGCTTTTCTGGATTTGAGCTGTTTTAAGGTAACCACTGTTCTCAGAAGCTAAGCACTGGAACCAAAATTCCTTTGCTCCTCCTCCTGCAGAGAAGTCTGGAGTGGATACCCACTTAATTTCTGAAAGTCTTAGATGAAAAGGGGAGAGCTCAGAAAGGTGACATTTTACTATGACACTTTACATTTTCGTTAGATGTTACCATCTCCCATTGTTCTACAAAAGCAGAAGAAATGCAAAATAGACCTATAGAAAACCTTGTGGGAGATATGGGGCAACAGTCAGGAATTTTCCTGTTAAATGGGAAGTGGCTACCCTATATCACTAGTTTAATAAGATGGAATATCACACTTAAGTGCCATCCACCTATGGAGACTCATCTTAATTTAAAATGAGTTGGTTCTTTAGAGAATTATGGTTTACAGATTCAAAATGCAATGTAGACTAAAACATACTACACTCTTTTGAAAAATCTAAGTGAGAACAGGCCCTTTATATTTTATAAATATATCTATGGACAGCCAATCTGTATGAAAGAAATTTTAATACTGATGTCTAGAAGGAGGTAAATTCAAAGGAATTGTATTTAATCATCTCAAATGCTTTTATGAAATAATTACACAGCAAGGATTTTTTTGGTACCATTTCATAATACCCAGTGATTACAGTGTTTGACTTTTTTCTACACAAGGAGTACAAATCATAATAAATTGACCAGGCTAACCTGAAGTCCACAGTTTAACATATACAAATCCATCTTGTCCACCTCAGATCCATTCAAAACAATACTGCCCACAGTTCAACATATACAAATCCATCTTGTCCACCTCAGGTCCATTCAAAACAATACTGCCAAGATAAGTCTTCCTAACTCATTGTTCTGACCATGCCAACCCCGTAAGAGTCCCTCCACTGCTTCCCCCTTCTTCAACACATCAAATAAAAGCTCTCATCTTTACTTTTAACAACATTCACAACACAGCCCATTCTTATTTGGCTCTCCTTACATTTTATTGTCTATCTCGCCTGACATTCTGCTCCACATTTTTCTCACCGGGTGATGCTAGCCTGGATTGCCTGTTTCTCCATTTCTCCTGCAAGCACCTTTGCGCTTTCTTCCACACTGCCACAACTTCATGGAATACCCTCCCCAAACTAACTCACAAGGCCACTACCTTGTACTCCTGCAAATTCCTCCTCAAGACTCTCTTCTACTGTGATACCTGTGGTAAATTGCTTACTGAACGTGGTTAGGCAAGCAGCCACCAGATATTTCTGATATTACAAACAAACAAAAAAAAAGTAAAAATCTGTAATGGGAAATTGTGCACCTAGTTAGTCTATGTAACCATATGTTCCTATCGCTGCTATCCTTGTCTTTCCTCTTTCACTCCTTCCTTTTGTTTTTTATACTCACTCACTGCAACTTGTTTTGACTTAGGACCCTATCTTGCAAGTTGATCAACTCTTGCAGGCCATTATGCCCATACAAATCATCACTGAAATCAGTGGGGTTCATCCTCCTGGATCAGTTGGCAGGACCAGGAGCTCAGATTGTTAGTGCTTTAGAGCCAGGAATGTCTTTTACTGTGTGTTTGTGTAGGATAATGGGGCTCTTGTCCCAACTGAGGCTTCTCAGCACTACCATAATACAAAATAATACCTGATCTTAAAGGAACACTGTCAACTTGAAATTAGTCAATTTCAAAGGAAGTAACTTCATTCTGGTGAGGTGACTTGCCCCTGAGACTCTGAAATTATATTTAAAATTGTTTTTCTCAATCACTGTATAAATGATCCTCACAAACAGAAGAGTATGACTGTGCATAGGAAGGGAGACAGCTAAAAGTAAAAGCCAGTCCAAGCTGTACAGTCAGCCTGACCCTGGCTTCTAGAGAAGAGCCTGGCACAGATCCCCACTTCCTTTTGTATTCCTAGCCCAATATCTTGTTCCTGCAGACAGAGCAGGGGATGAAGATGCCAACTACACTCCTAGCCCCTGCTTCTCCATCTAGCTTCCACAGAGTAATCTAGATCAGGAACAAGGATACCCTATTCTCACTGAGGGGCAGAGTTTACCACTGAACTTCTGGCCCCCATTTCTGTCTGGTGCCTGTAGTAGGATCCCCATTGCCTTCCAGGCCTGGCTCGTGTTGGCTCCCACAGTGGAAGCTGAAATAGAAGCAGGAGATGCTGCTGCTTGCCTGGCCCAACTCCTGCAAAGGATGCAAATTGCTTCCCAGCCTGCTCCACTCGCTGTCCTAGCTCCAGCAGGGGATCCCTTCCAGCCACCTGCTGCCTTGTGTAAGGCTTCTGCTCTCTCCTTATCCTGCAAGAGAGAGCTGAGTCCTGTATGTGGCCATGTCTACACTGAGGGAATTTACGTTGGTGTAATTACATCAAGGTAGTTATGCCAGCACAAACCGCTAATGGACATGCTCTGCACCGGGAAAAGCAGGACCTATCCTGTTGCAGTTTACTTCTTTGTGTTGCTGGATTAAGGTGCACTAGTGTAAGCCCCTTTAAGAGGTTTGCACTGGTGTAACTATATCAATGTAATTACATCAGTACATATTTCCTTAATATAGGCAGAGCCTGAGTGGGTGGGAAGTGGCCTTCCTGTCTCAGGCCAGCTGCTCCTGGCCTTTTGCAGCTCTGTTTTTTCCTCCCTAACTAGCTCTTGTCTCTTGGCTTCTCCCTGGACACTGCAGGGTGCCAATCACCCAGCCAGGTGCTTTTTCTTTCACTTGCTCCTGGGTGCTTCTGGGGGGCATAGATTTGCAACACCTCTTCCTGCTGCTGGCAGGTACTCCCCCGTCTCATTTTGGGGTTCATGGTATGATAAAGATGTTTCCCTGCATGCTCTACTAGATCTCTGCTGCTCCCTGTCTTGCAGTTGGGTCTGGGGAATGAAGGAGAATTCTCTTAGCCCCCTGCCAAGCATCTGGTACTCCAGTGACCCATACAGGTGGTTGGGGAGCAAAGAAGGAGACTCTTGCACTAGGCTCTTATTGTACCCTGGGTTTGTGCAGACACCAGGGGAAGAGGAGACACCTTTTCTGCCCTGAAAAGTGAAGTAACACAAGCTTTGCTCTTACTGGTGAAAAACCTCTCGTAGGGCCCGGGGAAGCATGTGCACATGCTTCACGAGAATGATGTCATTCACAAGAAAGAGAAAATGCAATTAGCCATACTGTGCCATGAAACATACAAACATAGGAACAGCCATATTGGGTCAGACCAATTGTGCATGTAGCCCAGTATCCTGTCTTCTAGCAGTGGCCACTGCCAGATGCTTCAGAGGGAATGAACAGAACAGGACAATTATCAAGTGATCCATCCCCTGTCATCCAGTTCCAGCATCTGGCAGTCAGAGGCTAGGGACACCCTGAGCATGGGATTGCATCCCTGACCATCTTGGCTAATAGCTATTGATGGTACAAATAAAAGTAAAAAATTAGAGAAATATTTGTCTGCTAACTTCCTTCAGTTGTAGTAATATTAGGCGTTAATTGTAAAAAAAACAAAACCCTGTAAGTTCAACATTTTCAGGGAACGGTTATTTCAAATTGATGGTGTCCCTTTATGGTAACATTTTTTTAAAGAGCTATATGAAGCACTATCCATTAATATTGCTACATGGTGGATCAATTATATCTAAACGTTGCTAACAATTTAAAAATTTGGTTTATATGATTTCAAGTATATTTTCTCCAAAGCCACAATTATAACACATCTTTCACATGACTTTCAAAGAAAGTCAAGATAAGACACTTATCTCCTTGGCTGGGATTTGTTTTTCCTTGCACAGAGTCGATCCACTTTAATTTTCCAGTAAAAACAAGTCTCTTTTGCTAAAAATTGTATGTTTACATTTAAACTGCTTAGTGATGATCCAGTTTGTTGTTTGCCATCTTTGAAAAGTAAAATGATTTTTTCCTCATCAAGTTTTGCTGCAAACAGTAAATTGTGAAGTCAAAGAGTTACAATGATATATACCCAAAGTAAAAAAGGAATGGAAGGAATGGTTCATCTAGTCTATACAACTCTGATTAATCAGCTATGTTTAGTTGTGATAGGAGTAGCTTTCGCCAACTGTAAAAGAGAAGATAAAGTTGAAAAGTATCTAACAAATTAGATATATTAGGAATTGTCCTGTTTAAAGTGAATTTATTGTTAGTGAAAGATGCCAAACTGCCAGCACTGGAAATGGATCCCTCCTATCAACATGACACACATGGCCCTGCCAAAATGCTTCAACCTGCCAGTCTAATAATAACTAGATAAGCACTATGTATTAATAACTTCATTCAGAGACTCTCAAAGTGTTTGTATATTAATTGATAATCTTCATAACTGCTCTATAAGGGTAGTATTAAAATCTCCATTTTACCAGAGAGGTTAAGTGACTTGTCCAAGGTCACATACTGATCCATTGTCTGAACCAGGATTGCAAACTAAGATCTGTTCTTTAATCAGTAGAAGCAACTGTCTTTATCTGTGTTAGTATATTTCAGTGGCCAGATTTATTGTGTGGCCGTGGGGAAGTCAACAGGGGGCTGACTGAATTGACTTCAGTGGGCTTTGGATTGGACCTTGATCTCTCTGTTCCTCAGTTCTCTATCTGTAAAAGGATGATATTACTTTCACTGTCCTATCTATTTAGTGGCAAGGGATGAAGCCATGGAACAGGGGCTATCTGTCTCTTACCTTTTGTATGTACACTGCCTAGCCCAGTGGGGTCCTGATCTCGATTGGGGTCTTTAGGCACTACTATAATATAAATAATAAGCACAAGCAATCAAGCTTAAGTGAAAATAAATCTGTGACACAATGTGACAAAAGCAGAGGGACTAAGCATGCACGTTATTCATCCATCCTGAACACATCCACTTTTTGCCTATGCAACACCTCCCCAAATTGATGTTTAGTCTAATTTTTTCTGTGTACAAAACAAATGACTACCCAAGCATAAATGTAAAACCTACAAGTGTAGTCTCTCCCAGTCCTATTTCCTCCACCTCTTACTCCATCCCCACCCTCAGGAATAATCATAAGAACAACTTCTTCTCTACCAATCCCTTCATTCACTTATTCTCTCTCCATTCATTCCATGCTACTCATTCATTGTTACCTTTTCTCCACAAATGACACACACTCTCTCTGTTTTTCACTTACCCTCCAGATTAACCTCAAATTGCAAAAACAGGGCTGAGGGAGCATAATCATAGGTTGTATTATGGGCTTCACCAAACTATCTGTTGTATTAGTTTAATCTCTCAGACATTAATCAGTAGATTTTATTTATTTTAAACTAGGTATTTAGAATCTGTCAGTGTTCAGTACAATGTTAGGACCTGATCCCACAATCTGATCTGCACAGGGGAGCCTACTGAAGTCAAAGAGCAGGAGGGGAGTTGTCTGCCTGGATGGAGCAGATAGCAGAATCCGGGCCTTATTTTTGTAGACCAACACCATGTAGTTTTAGCCCCAGAGCCTTAATAGGGCTTGATAATACTAGTTAGTTGGAGAGTATTATAGGCTTCACTGGCAGTTAATGCTGAAGTTAACAGTGTTTCTGCTGGACGTGGCAGAGAAGAGCTACTGGATGATGAATAAGTTAAAACAAGTCAGGACAATTGCAGAAGGAGAGAAAATTGAAAGATTAATTTGGAGAAAATATGTTTGTGATCTTTTTATTTAATTTTGTGATGAATAGGAAAAAAAGGCCCGGAAGGCATGGGTTATTTTTCTCTTTCAAATAAAGGCCCCGATCCTGGAGGGAGATCTGTGCAGGCAGGCCCTTGCACCCACATGGAGTCCAAACTGAAGTCAATGAGGCTCTGTATGGGCACTGAGGTCTGACTGCATGAAGGCCATTGAAGGCTTAGGACCAGCCTTTCTCCTCCTGTTTGTATTTTAGGAATATCAGAATTATGACCACCTGTTGCCCCTGTTTTTGCTGGAGGAGAGGACCAGACAACTGGAATGGGAATTTTCTTAGCCATCAGCTGACAAAGTGCACGTGTGGAGGATGTTGAATCTTTCACAAATAGAGTTTTTATACTAAGTGTTTGTTAGGAGCTTGAGTTAAATAGGTGTTGGGAGAAACAACCTGACTAAAAATCTCTGCCTTCAGTTGTTCAGGTTTCAGTCTCTTGTAGCATCATACTCCCACTAGTTCTCTTGTTTCCATGTGTCTTCCAGCAAAATTAGAGAGGTCAAAATGGTTCTTTTGGAAAGGGAGAAAAAAAATCTAAACCTATATTTTAAAATGTCTTCAGCCCTTCTTTATAAACTGTAACAAAACAAGGCACAACCTTTTTCTTCTCTGGAGAATACCTTTTAGAGGTATATAAAAGTGAGGAAAGATTTCTCCAGATATCTGAAAATAGATGAAGAATGAATGCAAGATGCAGGAATGCTGCTCCAGGATGCAGGAACTGCAGAGCAGAAGGTTCTCATACCACCAGTGCTAAGACTGTGCTATGGGCAGAGAGGAGGCAGTTACCAGATGAGCAGAAAAAGCTGGGAAGAGAGTAGAGAGATTAACATCTGGGTGGCAGCCTTAGGCAAGTTTACTGAGGGGTTTAAAAATAATGGGAGTGATTTTTAACTGGGATTCTGAAATGAAACTGGAGCCAGTTGAGGTGTCTCAGGATGGGAGTGCTTTGTACATAGGAGAAGCATTCTACACATGGTGGAGTCTGGAAAGCTGGGACTGCGGGAACCACTGAGAAAAGAGTTGCAATAGACAGGATGAGAGGAGATGAAAGCATGAATGAAATCTCAGCAGAGGGGAAGTCAAAAGTACACATTGCAACTTCACTGCACTTATTTATTTTCAGCATTTAATCATGAATATTATATTGAATGCAATTTATTGAGCATACAATTCATTTTTTTATTATTTGAGTAAGAATATTAAAAATCCAGTTATTGCTAATGGCACAGCTTAAAGCAAACTGCCAGAACCTTTATTTCAGAAAGTCTGCTTTCTAAGGGACCCAATCCTGCTTGAAATGAGTATCAAAGCTCCCACTGACTTCAGTGTAATATCGGTCTCCTTCAATCTTAAGAGGCTGGACTTTGGGCTGTATTTCCTTGTTTGTGCAGAGACTGAGCCACTAAGTTATTTTGGAAAATATGAACAAAAATCTGTATGCCCATATTTGAGGTACTGTATCAAACAAACAAAAAGCAGGGTGTGTGAAAGTGGGGGTGTTGCCAGCTCAGTTTTTCAGATGCCCCATATTTAGATCGCTCAAAAATTGCTTATTCTCTAACGGCTCAGATTCTCAAAAATATTTAAGTATCTAAGTCCCACTGAAATCAATGGGAATTAGGTACCTAAATAGCTTTGAGAAGTCGGGCCTAAAGATACCATCTGTTCTGAATTCTCATTTCTAGATCTGAGCCCTGGTCTACACTAGGACTTTAGGTCGAATTTAGCAGCATTAAATCGATGTAAACCTGCACCCGTCCACACGATGAAGCCCTTTATTTTGACTTAAAGGGCTCTTAAAATTGATTTCCTTACTCCACCCCTGACAAGTGGATTAGCGCTTAAATCGGCCTTGCCGGCTCGAATTTGGGGTACTGTGGACACAATTCGACGGTATTGGCCTCCGGGAGCTATCCCAGAGTGCTCCATTTTGACCGCTCTGGACAGCACTCTCAACTCAGATGCACTGGCCAGGTAGATAGGAAAAGAACCGCGAACTTTTGAATCTCATTTCCTGTGTGGCCAGCGTGGCAAGCTGCAGGTGACCATGCAGAGCTCATCAGCAGAGGTGACCATGATGGAGTCCCAGAATCGCAAAAGAGCTCCAGCATGGACCGAACGGGAGGTACGGGATCTGATCGCTGTATGGGGAGAGGAATCCGTGCTATCAGAACTCCGTTCCAGTTTTCGAAATGCCAAAACCTTTGTCAAAATCTCCCAGGGCATGAAGGACAGAGGCCATAACAGGGACCCGAAGCAGTGCCGCGTGAAACTGAAGGAGCTGAGGCAAGCCTACCAGAAAACCAGAGAGGCGAACGGCCGCTCCGGGTCAGAGCCCCAAACATGCCGCTTCTATGATGAGCTGCATGCCATTTTAGGGGGTTCAGCCACCACTACCCCAGCCGTGTTGTTTGACTCCTTCAATGGAGATGGAGGCAATACGGAAGCAGGTTTTGGGGACGAAGAAGATGATGATGAGGTTGTAGATAGCTCACAGCAAGCAAGTGGAGAAACCGGTTTTCCCGACAGCCAGGAACTGTTTCTCACCCTGGACCTGGAGCCAGTACCCCCCGAACTCACCCAAGGCTGCCTCCTGGACCCAGCAGGCGGAGAAGGGACCTCCGGTGAGTGTACCTTTTAAAATACTATACATGGTTTAAAAGCAAGCATGTGAAAGGAGTACTTTGCCCTGGCATTCGCGGCTCTCCTGGATGTACTCCCAAAGCCTTTGCAAAAGGTTTCTGGGGAGGGCAGACTTATTGCGTCCTTCATGGTAGGACACTTTACCACTCCAGGCCAGTAACACGTACTCGGGAATCATTGTACAACAAAGCATTGCAGTGTATGTTTGCTGGCGTTCAAACAACATCCGTTCTTTATCTCTCTGTGTTATCCTCAGGAGAGTGAGATATAATCCATGGTCACCTGGTTGAAATAGGGTGCTTTTCTTCAGGGGACACTCAGAGGAGCCCATTCCTGCTGGGCTGTTTGCCTGCGGCTGAACAGAAATGTTCCCCGCTGTTAGCCACAGGGAGGGGGGAGGGTTGAGGGGGTAGCCACGCGGTGGGGGGAGGCAAAATGCGACCTTGTAACGAAAGCACATGTGCTATGTATGTAATGTTAACAGCAAGGTTTACCCTGAAAGAGTGTAGCCAGTGTTTTATAAAATGTGTCTTTTTAAATACCGCTGTCCCTTTTTTTTCTCCACCAGCTGCATGTGTTTCAATGATCACAGGATCTTCTCTTTCCCAGAGGCTAGTGAAGATTAGAAAGAAAAAAAAATGCACTCGAGATGAAATGTTCTCCGAGCTCATGCTGTCCTCCCACACTGACAGAGCACAGCGAATGCGTGGAGGCAAATAATGTCAGAGTGCAGGAAAGTACAAAATGACCGGGAGGAGAGGTGGCGGGCTGAAGAGAGTAAGTGGCGGGCTGAAGACAGGGCTGAAGCTGAAAGGTGGCGGCAGCGTGATGAGAGGAGGCAGGATTCAATGCTGAGGCTGCTGGAGGATCAAACCAGTATGCTCCAGTGTATGGTTGAGCTGCAGCAAAGGCAGCTGGAGCACAGACTGCCACTACAGCCCCTGTGTAACCAACTGCCCTCCTCCCCAAGTTCCATAGCCTCCACACCCAGACGCCCAAGAACGCGGTGGGGGGGCCACCGGCCAACCAGCCACTCCGCCACAGAGGATTGCCCCAAAAAAAGAAGACTGTCATTCAATAAATTTTAAAGTTGTAAACTTTTAAAGTGCTGTGTGGCATTTTCCTTCCCTCCTCCACCACCCCTCCTGGGCTACCTTGGTAGTCATCCCCCTATTTGTGTGATGAATGAATAAAGAATGCATGAATGTGAAGCAACAATGACTTTATTGCCTCTGCAAGCGGTGATCGAAGGGAGGAGGAGAGGGTGGTTAGCTTACAGGGAAGTAGAGTGAACCAAGGGGCGGGGGGTTTCATCAAGGAGAAACAAATAGAACTTTCACACCGTAGCCTGGCCAGTCATGAAACTGGTTTTCAAAGCTTCTCTGATGCGTACCGCGCCCTCCTGTGCTCTTCTAACCACCCTGGTGTCTGGCTGCGCGTAACCAGCAGCCAGGCGATTTGCCTCAACTTCCCACCCCGCCATAAACGTCTCCCCCTTACTCTCACAGATATTGTGGAGCACACAGCAAGCAGTAATAACAGTGGGAATATTGGTTTCACTGAGGTCTAAGCGAGTCAGTAAACTGCGCCAGCGCACCTTTAAACGTCCAAATGCACATTCTACCACCATTCTGCACTTGCTCAGCCTGTAGTTGAAGAGCTCCTGACTACTGTCTAGGCTGCCTGTGTACAGCTTCATGAGCCATGGCATTAAGGGGTAGGCTGGGTCCCCAAGGATACATATAGGCATTTCAACATCCCCAACAGTTATTTTCTGCTCTGGGAATAAAGTCCCTTCCAGCAGCTTTTGAAACAGACCAGAGTTCCTGAAGATGCGAGCGTCATGTACCTTTCCCGGCCATCCCACATTGATGTTGGTGAAACGTCCCTTGTGATCCACCAGAGCTTGCAGCACTATTGAAAAGTACCCCTTGCGGTTTATGTACTCACCGGCTTGGTGCTCCAGTGCCAAGATAGGGATATGGGTTCCGTCTATGGCCCCACCACAGTTAGGGAATCCCATTGCAGCAAAGCCATCCACTATGACCTGCACATTTCCCAGGGTCACTACCCTTGATATCAGCAGATCTTTGATTGCGTTGGCTACTTGCATCACAGCAGCCCCAACAGTAGATTTGCCCACTCCAAATTGATTCCCGACTGACCGGTAGCTGTCTGGCGTTGCAAGCTTCCACAGGGCTATCGCCACTCGCTTCTCAACTGTGAGGGCTGCTCTCATCTTGGTATTCATGCACTTCAGGGCAGGGGAAAGCAAGTCACAAAGTTCCATGAAAGTGCCCTTACGCATGCGAAAGTTTCGCAGCCACTGGGAATCGTCCCAGACCTGCAACACTATGCGGTCCCACCAGTCTGTGCTTGTTTCCCGAGCCCAGAATCGGCGTTCCACAGCATGAACCTGCCCCATTAGCACCATGATGCATGCATTGGCAAGGCCCATGCTTTCAGAGAAATCTGTGTCCATGTCCTGATCACTCACGTGACCGCGCTGACGTCGCCTCCTCGCCCGGTATCGCTTTGCCAGGTTCTGGTGCTGCATATACTGCTGGATAATGCGTGTGGTGTTTAATGTGCTCCTAATTGCCAAAGTGAGCGGAGCGGCCTCCATGCTTGACTTGGTATGGCGTCCGCACAGAAAAAAGGCGCGGAATGATTGTCTGCCGTTGCTCTGACGGAGGGAGGGGCAACTGACGACATGGCTTACAGGGTTGGCTTCAGGGAGCTAAAATCAACAAAGGGGATGGGTTTACATCAAGGAGTATTTCAGGCAGGACTTCACGGAGGGTTCCAATAAGAAATGGTGCACCTAAGTTATTGTTCTTATTGGAACAAGGAGGTTAGCCTGGCCTCTGATTGATACATGGCTAGATTTACCTCGCTGCACCTTCTCTGTGAGTGACTGCAGTGTGAACTAGAGAAATGAGACCCCTAGATGGGGGAGGAGGCAAATGAGTACAAAACAAATCTGGTCTATTTCTTGTTTTGATCCACTCCATCTATCTTTTACATCTTTGGCTGGCAGCAGACGGTGCAGAAGGACTGCATGCCATCCACATCTCATGGCTACTCGGCAGAAGATGGTACAGTACAACTGCTAGCCATCGTCATCTCTTGCCTGCCCGGCAGAAGATGGTACAATACGACTGCTAGCCATCGTCATCTCTTGCCTGCCCGGCAGAAGAAGGTACAGTACGACTGCTAGCAATCCGTATCGCCTGCCTGCTCACCATAAGACGGTTCAATAGGACTGACTGCAGGACTAAAGAAAATGACCTGGTCAAGTCACTCCAAATTTAGTCCCTGCGCCCATGTCTGCCCAGGCGCTCCCAGCCGACGCGGCCAGGAGCACCTCGGACATGACGAGGATGGCTACCAGTCATACTGCACCGTCTGCTGCCAGAAGGCAATGGGTTGCTGCTACTGTGTAGCAATGCAGTACCGCGTCTGCCAGCACCCAGGAGACATACGGTGACGGTTACCTGAGTGGGCTCCATGCTTGCCGTGGTATGGCGTCTGCACAGGTAACTCAGGAAAAAAGGCGCGAAACGATTGTCTGCCCTTGCTTTCACGGAGGGAGCGAGGGAAGGGGGGCCTGACGATATGTACCCAGAACCACCCGCGACAATGTTTTAGCTCCATCAGGCATTGGGATCTCAACCCAGAATTCCAATGGGCAGTGGAGACTGCGGGAACTGTGGGATAGCTACCCACAGTGCAACGCTCCAGAAGTCGACTCTAGCCTCGGTACTGTGGAAGCACTCTGCCGAGTTAATGCACTTAATGCACTTAGAGCATTTTCTGTGGGGACACACACACTCGAATATATAATACCGATTTCTAAAAAACCGACTTCTATAAATTCGACCTTATTCCGTAGTGTAGACATACCCTTAGTTTCTTATTGTAAGATAGGTGAAGCTCCATTAACTTTTAAGTTTTTGACCCTTGAGGGACGCAGTAGCAGGGGTGAATGTGAGGCAGGATTCCTCCTGGTCATTACTCATTGCCCCTGCCAAGTATAAATGCCCTCTTCCTGATATCACAGTCAGTTCCTTCTTGTCTGCAATTGGCAAAGGAGCTTCCTGCAGGATGAGTACAGCTGTGCTAATATTTGAGGCTGTTGCCTTGAGCAATTCCTTGAATGTTGGAACCTGCTTTGATACTTGATTTTCCTAGTCTCTGTGGAGACCTCTTTAGAGCTTTGTCACAGATGAGCTGTTAGTGCTCACCACCCTTTTGTGCCTCAATGTTTTCAGCGCCTTGGTACTTACAAGGTGCTTTGCTTTGGTGTTTTGGTGCTCCAGCACCTGCAGGATGTTAGCCCTGCAGGATGGCCTCCCCCATCCAAATGCCACACCGTGACCATCCAATCTGAGGGCTGTGCCAAAATGTTGGCTCTTTGACTCATTTGAATCCTCCTTTCAAGGGAGGGAAGTGAGGCTCTACTTCATGATAATGCTTTCATGTTGAGTGGCTTCAAAGGCTCTCAGTCCCCTTCTACAGAGGGCCTCAGCACCAGAAGCCAAAGGGGCATAAGCTGTCTTTCAACAAAAGACAAGAAGTTGTTGAAATGGTCCAATGCACTTCACCAGCCTGGCAGGACCTCTATATGAAAGGCAGAACCTTTTGCCCCACTGCGTCCTGGTCACTTGGACACAAGACTGCTGAGCATCATTTGGCTGGGCTTCAAGTTTAAAAGGCCTTACAAGACCAAGTGGAAAGGGACTATGGCATGATGCAAGCAGCTCCAAGTAGGCCCCTTTACCTGAGCTGCACAAAACCTCCTTGACTATCTGTTTCACCTGTCTGAGACTAAAATATAAAGAGTAACTCCATCCAAGTACATTTGACAATCATTTTGACTTATCATGGATTAGTGTAAGATAGACCAGGGTCTCTGTACCACCATGTCAACTTCATGTGGGGCTGGATGCTTTTGAAGTTTCCTACTGTGACACTCTGAACCCCATGTTCATCTTTATAAAATAATTGTGTGGTATCCAATGCAAATTTTGTCATGTTGGGTGTCTTTGGAAGGCTCATAATGCACTGAGCATGGTTGTTATAGTGATGTTATAGTAATTGTTACAGTAATGTTATAGTAAGGTTATAGGTTATTATTTCATGTATGTAGTTATGAGGCTGAAAATCATAGAATCATAGACATATCAGGGTTGGAAGGGACCTCAGGAGGTCATCTAGTCCAACCCCCTGCTCAAAGCAGGACCAATCCCCAGCTAAATCATCCCAGCCAGGGCTTTGTCAAGCCTGATCTTAAAAACCTCTAAGGAAGGAGATTCCACCACCTCTCTAGGTAACCCATTCCAGTGCTTCACCGCTCTCCTAGTGAAAAAGTTTTTTCTAATATCCAACCTAAACCTCCCCAACTGCAACTTGAGACCATTACTCCTTGTCCTGTCCTCTTCTAACACTGAGAATAGTCTAGAACCATCCTCTCTGGAACCACCTTTCAGGTAGTTGAAAGCAGCTATCAAATCCCCCCTCATTCTTCTCTTCTGCAGACTAAATAACAGCCTCTCCTCATAAGTCATGTGTTCCAGCCACCTAATCATTTTTGTTGCCCCTCCGCTGGACTCTTTCCAATTTTTCCACATCCTTCTTGTAGTGTGGGGCCCCAAACTGGACACAATACTCCAGATGAGGCCTCACCAATGCCGAATAGAGGGGAATGATCACATCCCTCAATCTGCTGGCAGTGCTCCTACTTATACAGCCCAAAATGCCGTTAGCCTTCTTGGCAACAAGGGCACACTGTTGACTCATATCCAGCTTCTTGTCCACTGTAACCCCTAGGTCCTTTTCTGCAGAACTGCTGCCTAGCCACTTGGTGCCTAGTCTGTAGCAGTGCATGGGATTCTTCCGTTCTAAGTGCAGGACTCTGCACTTGTCCTTGTTGAACCTCATCAGATTTCTTTTGGCCCAATCCTCTTAATTTGTTTAGGTCCCTCTGTATCCTATCCCTGCCCTCCAGCGTATCTACCACTCCTCCCAGTTTAGTGTCATCTGGGAACTTGCTGAGGATGCTATCCACACCATCCTCCAGATCATTAATGAAGATATTGAACAAATCTGGCCCCAGGACCAGCCCTTGGGGCACTCCATTTGATACCGACTGCCAACTAGATATGGAGCCATTGTTCACTACCTGTTGAACCCGATGATCTAGCCAGCTTTCTATCCACCTTATAGTCCATTCATCCAGCCCATACTTCTTTAACTTGCTGGCAAGAATACTGTGAATATGTATTCTCATGGCTTAAAACAAGATCATGCAAAATCTCTCCAAGAACAGAGAGGCATTCCCACCTCATCAGGGCACGGATGGGACAAACCCAGCCCAGCCTCACAGGAACAATGGATACTGGCTTAGGCAGCAACAAAATAATCTGTTAGATGCTGGAAGGAGTCACCCCCTTCCTTTGGGCAGTTTAGGACTGCGATGAGGTAATGCTTACCTGACTCTGAAGGGGCGGAAGGGGGCAAAGCCAGGAGGAAAGAAAGGACATGATAAAAGGGAGAGACATTTTGCCATGCTCTCTCTCTCTTCCACCTACATCTAAAGACACCACCACCAAGCAACTGAAGGGCTGATCAAAGGGGAGATCCTGGCTGAAGAGCCAGCCTATGGTGAGAAGCATCTGAGTTTGAAAGGGCACTGAAAGTGTTAAGATCAGCTTAGAATGCATTTTGCTTTTATTTCCTTTGACCAAATCTGACTTGTTATGCTTTGACTTATCATCACTTAAATCTAGCTTTATAGTTAATAAATCTGTTTGTTTATTCTACCTGAAGTAGTGCATTTAGTTTGCAGTGTGTCAGAGACTCCCTTGGGAGAACAAGCCTGGTACGTATACATTTATTTGTTAAGTTGATGAACTTATATAAGTTTGTAGCATCCAGCGGGCATTACTGGACACTGCAAGACGGCAGTTCCCAGGGGTGTGTCTGGGACTGGAGATATTGGCTAGTGTCATTCACTTGCAAGTAGCTGGGAGCAGCTTACATGCTAGAGGCTGTGCATGAACAACCCAGGAGTGGGGGTTCTCACAGCAGAGCAGGGTAAGGCTGGCTCCCAGAGTCAAGGATTGGAGTGGCCTAGCAGATCACTGGTCCAGACAACACCAGAGGGGAACGTCACACCTACTAAAAAGCTCTGTGTCAAGAGATATTCCTGTGGCCTGAAGTTGATAAAAGCTCCTGTTGAACCATTCATTTCCTGTAAGCTTAAATTTCTTACTTGGTCGTTTTCCTGATGGTAGTGACTTCAGCTCACTGAGTGAGTTTCAGGCCTACTGACTGATCTACCTTCTACCATCTTTACAATGACACAGTCATGCTATGGATTCATCCTACATTCCATCCCAAGATGGAGCTGGAGTTACTCTTTAATGAGCCTAATATCCTACCATTTTTTCCTGCATACCCTTCCTAATGAGGCCTTTCTCCATGTGGTTGATGTTTAAAGGTCCCTAGGTTTTACTTGGAGCAGACTAAAGCCCTTGGGAAGTGCCTTCTACATTTTATTTCATATCTATTCACTGGACAACTTTCTTAACATGTACCTTATTGCATTTCATATTGCTGTTACCTAGCTGGCCTGAAGCTAGAAAGCCACGCCAAACTGCACTCGATCTGAGGCAAAGCAGCCTCAAAAAACCATTTGCGAGGCAGCCACCTCGGCCTTACACCAGGCATTTACAAAGAATTATGGTTTAGATTTGGCCTGTAGCCAGGAGATCCTGTTTCAGTCTATGTTGTAGAACTGTTTCTAAGGTATGGGAGACCAAACTCACTAATCCCCTCACTAGAGATTATTTTGGGATGACCCTTACTTAAGTTGGCCCAATTTTATTTGAAGGGTTTTTTTCCTTTAGTCTTTGCAATTAATCCTTTAGGGTACCAATGTTATAACTGGTTTCAGAGTAGCAGCCATGTTAGTTTGTATTCGCAAAAAGAAAAGGAGTACTTGTGGCACCTTAGAGACTAACAAATTTATTTGAGCATAAGCTTTCAAGAGCTACAGCTCACTTCATCGGATGCATTCAGTGGAAAATACAGTGGGGAGATTTATATACATAGAGAACATGAAACAATGGGTGTTACCATACACACTGTAACAAGAGTGATCACTTAAGGTGAGCTATTATCAGCAGGAGAGCGAGGGAGGAGGGGCGGGAAACAATGAAACCCTACACCCCCTTTCCTGGGGAAGGCTTGATAAAAATCCTCACCAGTTTGCATAGGTGAACACAGACCCAAACCCTTGGATCTTAAGAACAATGAAAAAGCAATCAGGTTCTTAAAAGAAGAATTTTAATTGAAGAAAAAGTAAAAGAATCACGTCTGTAAAACCCCACCATCAACCTCAGCCTGGACCAGTCCACACAAGAGATCCACTTCCTGGACACTATGGTGCTAATAAGCGATGGTCACATAAACACCACTCTATACCGGAAACCTACTGACCGCTATTCCTACCTACATGCCTCCAGTTTTCATCCAGACCACACCACACGATCCATTGTCTACAGCCAAGCTCTACGATACAACCGCATTTGCTCCAACCCCCCAGACAGAGACAAACACTACAAGATCTCTATCAAGCGTTCTTACAACTACAATACCTACCTGCTGAAGTGAAGAAACAGATTGACAGAGCCAGAAGAGTACCCAGAGGTTACCTACTACAGGACAGGCCCAACAAAGAAAATAACAGAACACCACTAGCCATCACCTTCAGCCCCCAACTAAAACGTCTCCAGTGCATCATCAAGGATCTACAACCTATTCTGAAGGACGACCCATTACTCTCACAGATCTTGGGAGACAGGCCAGTCCTTGCTTACAGACAGCCCCCCAACCTGAAGCAAATACTCACCAGCAACCACACACCACACAACAGAACCACTAACCCAGGAACCTATCCTTGCAACAAAGCCCGTTGTCAACTGTGTCCACATATCTATTCAGGGGACACCATCATAGGGCCTAATCACATCAGCCACCCTATCAGAGGCTCGGTCACCTGCACATCTACCAATGTGATCTATGCCATCATGTGCCAGCAATGCCCCTCTGCCATGTACATTGGTCAAACTGGACAGTGTCTACGTAAAAGAATAAATGGACACAAATCAGAAGTCAAGAATTATAACATTCAAAAACCAGTCGGAGAACACTTCAATCTCTCTGGTCACTCGATTACAGACCTAAAAGTTGCAACTCTTCAACAAAAAAACTTCAAAAACAGACTCCAACGAGAGACTGCTGACTTGGAATTAATTTGCAGACTGGATACAATTAATAGAGACTGGGAGTGGATGGGTCATTACACAAAGTAAACCTATTTCCCCTTGTTTGTTCCCCACCCCCACTGTTCCTCACACGTTCTTGTCAACTGCTGGAAATGGCCCACCTTGATTATCACTGCAAAAGGTTCCCCCCCGCCTCCCCGCTCTCCTGCTGGTAATAGCTCACCTTACCTGATCACTCTCATTACAGGGTATGTCTACACTACAAAATTCGGTTTTGTAGAAAGTGTTTTTATACAGTCGATTGTGTGTGTTCCCACACAAATGCTCTAAGTGCATGTAGTCAGCGGAGTGTGTCCACAGTACCGAGGCAACCGTCTGTTTCCGGAGCGTTGCACTGTGGGTAGCTATCCCACAGTTCCCGCAGTCTCCGACGCCCATTTGAATTCTGGGTAGAAATCCCAGTGCCTGATGAGGCTAAAACATTGTCACGGGTGGTTCTGGGTACATATCGTCAGGCCCCCCTTCCCTCCCTCGTTCCGTGAAAGCAAGGGCAGACAATCATTTTGCGCCTTTTTTCTTGAGTTACCTGTGTAGACGCCATACCACGGCAAGCATGGAGCCCGCTCAGCTAACCGTCACCGTATGTCTCCTGGGTGCTGGCAGACGCGGTACTGCATTGCTACACAGAAGCAGTTTATTGCCTTTTGGCAGCAGACAGTGCAGTATGACTGGTAGCCATTGTCAATGTAGTCCTGGGTGCTCTTTTAACCGACCTCGATGAGGTCAGGGGCACCTGGGCAAACATGAGAGTGACTCAGCCAGGTCATTTCACTTTTAAGTTTCGTCTCATGGCGATTGAGTCCTACCGGCAGTGCACTGTCTTTTAATCAGCAGCCAGCAGAATACGATGGCCAGTAGTCATACTGCACCGTCTTCTGCCGAGCACCCAGGAGATGACGATGGCTAGCAGTCGTACTGCACAGTCTGCTGCCAGCAAGATGTATAAAGATAGATGAAGTGGCTCAAAACAAGAAATAGACCAGATTTGTTTTGTATTCATTTTCTCCTCCCTCCCTCCGTGAAATCAACAGCCTGCTAAACCCAGTTTTGAGTTCTATCCTTGAGGTTTTGAGTTCTATCCTTGAGGGGGCTATTCAGTTTCTAGCAAAGCCACCCCCTTTTTTTATTTTAATTCCTTGTAAGCCAACACTGTAAGCCATGTCGTCAGTCGCCCCCCCTCCGTCAGGGCAACGGCAGACAATCATTCCGCACCTTTTTTCTGTGCAGATGCCGTACCACAGCAAGCATGGAGCCCGCTCAGATCACTTTGGCAGTTAGGAGCACATTAAAGACCACACGCATTATCCAGCAGTATATGCAGCACCAGAACCTGCCAAAGCGAAACCGAGCGAGTAGGCGACGTCAGCGCGGTGACGAGAGTGATGAGGACATGGACACAGACTTCTCTCAAAGCACGGGCCCTGGCAATGTGGGCATCATGGTGCTAATGGGGCAGGTTCATGCGGTGGAACGCCGATTCTGGGCCCGGGAAACAAGCACAGACTGGTGGGACCACATAGTGTTACTATAAAAATGATATAAAATAAACTAATCTCAGTTAAACAGAGTAAATCAGAATAATATCAGATAGGAAGTCTGCAGACCAAGGACGCCATATAGCTCTCTCTTCTCATTTTGAATTAGCAGTTGTAATCCATGCTGTTTCATTCAGAAAAGTATTTGGTGACATTTAAAAAATCTGTAATTTACTAGATGCTCCTGTATAGTAGCATTTCATAGATTAAACAGGGAGAAGAACTGATTATTTGTGGTTTATATTTGGTGCTACATGATTCTATTGTAGGAGAGGCAAGTGTGTGAAAGATCCGTAGACACAAGCCTCAGAAATTGAACTCATTTGCATTGTAGCTCACAATTAGCGCTTTGATGCCATTATGTCCCATTGCTCCTGCTGCTTTGGACACCTTAAGCCTTGCACCAGAAAAATGGTGAACTGTAGATCCCCTGGTCTTGTAGATCACCTGGAATTGCTCCTAAGAAATGAGAGACTTCAAATGTCAAAGGTTTGTTGTGTAGGGAAATTTCCGTCTTTCCTTGCAGGCCTGGATAGCCTTAATGGCTGAATCCAGGAAGCAGAAAAATAGGTTAAATAGATGCAGGCAGTACCAAAGGATAAAAATAACAGGGAAAGCTTAGCTTGAACCAGAGGTTGAATCAAGAGCAATATTGTTATAGAGAAGTTGATAGAATATGTTGAAAACAAGTTGGAACTCAGAGTTTACAAAATCAGACTCCCTGACGGTAGGAAGACATCAGTTCCAACTGAATTTGCTGCACAGTTTATTGCTATCTTAGACCCAGGGGATCATCAAAGATGATTTGTTTTATACTTTTAAAAAAGTGACATAACTCCTACAGGAAGGGAGCTGGCAGTGAGGTAAAGGAGAACAGAGGTTCTGTGACTGTAACTCGTTGTAGAGAAGATTGGGACCACACTAAAATCTCTGGATCCAAAAAATACCTAGGATATGAAGAAGGTAAGATTTTTTTTTCTATCAACTTAAGTCCCTTGCCTTATTGTGTACATATTATGGAAATACAACAGTTATGACTACACAAAGACAGCCTGTGTTATTTTCAACATCTTTCAAAATAAAGTGTCAGAGGTGATAGGGAGGGAGGTGTTTGCCAAATGAAGGTGCACAAAACAATAACAAATGTTTCAGGAGGGTGTTGCAAAATGAAAGAAAATAGAAAGAATTACTTGAAAGTATGCTCTTATTATCCCAGTCGTCTACGGACAGTGCAGTGTGGAGTAACTTCCCAAACATGAGCATGCATCAGTTTGTCTTCCAGGAATTTTTCCAGTTTGTCTTCCAGGAGACTAATTTTTCTCCTGCAAAGAGAAAATAAAACAACCACTGGATGAGTGAGTACTGCAGACCGCTGTCATTCATCACATCAACAGATTCTCTCTTCTTTTGGAACCACAGGTCAGTCCTTCACACACGTAACTACCAGCAGCAAACACAACATAATTTGGACATCGTAAGATTTATGGGCTAAATCCCTAACTGGTATAAATTTGTGTTGCTCCAGTAAAATCAAGGTAGCTATGCCAATTTACACCACCTGAAGATCTGGCTATGTTTATGCAGAATGGAATACACCGTTTGCAAATCTCAGGTGTCATGACATGCCTACAGGAGAACAATGAAAAGTAAACAATGTGCCATAAAACACACTTGTATTAGGCTATCCAGAATCAAGCTTCCATCTAGGCTTTATGACAGCAATAAAACAGACCTGGCTTTCCAGATGGTGCTAAGTTCTCAAGTGAAATATACAATTTTTATTGCACAGCAATCTTTGGTCACCCTTAGTATTTTAATTATAATTTGCATGGAGGGATCATAGACTAACTGGCCTGTTTATTAAGGACTTTAGGCAGGGAAGTTCCACTAAAATTAATGAAGAGTCACCCTTGTTTGAAATATTTTAGTGACTTCAGGGCAAGTACGCTTAGACAATGAAAATGTTCTCCATCTGTGCACTGCTCATTATAAACCTAATGGAATGCTGAGAATGAAGGCCTGCTTTCTACAGGTTACTGTACTGGGGCTGAACGGCTAGGAAAAGACCAGTGCTGTAAACAGAACCCTCTATCCATGGCAACAGGCAGTTCCACTTGTGAATGCATAAAAGAAAGAACTGGTTTGATGTTTCTTTGCATTTTTAATATTTTCACAGTTTTATAACAGCAAGAATGACCCGTGGGTCAGGCATTTCCTGACCATTAATGATTTTCTGTGTTAAGGGTCCAAGGTCTGAGTATGCCAGCCTGTTATTAGCAGCCAGGAAATGCCCTCTGTGTTGGTCATTGTTGCTTAAATAAATTAAGATCAGACTGCTTTATATGGGAAGTAGCCACATAAGGGAGCAGAAACTACCATTCTCCATATGGATTTCCCTGCCATCATTCTCTAGTGAGAGTGTGGACTTGTGTCCCTCCTTCATGATAAAAAGGGGGCTGGCCTCAAAACTAGTGAATCAAGAGAGGCCGGGGCATGCCCCCACATTAGGTCTCTGCTCCTAAATTTGCATGCTTGACTAAGGTGTGAAAATCCCTCACATAAACTGGGGTTCCACAAATACACACACATTTATTACATATATACACAAATAACGCGACTTGCACATGTGCATGAGGGAGTTTGCACACTAAATGGGCCATGTAGGTGTGCATGTGTTGAACATGGGAGGCAAAATGGCTAAACAATCTCTTTCCTTATCTGTTTCCAGCCTTCACTATATCCGTATCTAAATACTACACCAGAAACACCAACTATTTCATAAACATGTTCCTTATGCCTAATCTGTTAGATTGTAACAATATTCTGTTCATTTTCCCTCACTTCTAGCTGGATTGACATGCTGTGGACAAGTAGGCAAAAGGCTTCTTCCACTCCTCCCACCCCACACCAGGGATCCATCAGGGGTCTCTCTCCACTCCACCCTGAAGCCTTAGATGGTCAGCATTGTGAAGGGGAAAAGCAAAAGGCTGTCTCTGCCTTAACGGTGTAGGTCTTTCTGCCTCCACTGTGAAGCCTGATTAGCTGCGCTGGCAGTCCATAAAGTTGAAGCCAGTCAACCGTTCCCGATTTTGGGTTCAGGTCTAGAACGTTAATGACCCTGTCATTTCAGAGTGGCAAGTTTTGTTGTCTAATTCCTGCACTGGAGCAGCAAAAGCTGGCACTTCTTACAAACTTCTTGAAGTTCGCTCTCCTTTTAAGCAACTTCCTGTGGCC
Organism: Natator depressus; assembly: GCF_965152275.1. Lineage (NCBI taxonomy): Eukaryota > Metazoa > Chordata > Testudines > Cheloniidae > Natator > Natator depressus. The sequence goes on along the minus strand of NC_134243.1, from coordinate 25,249,425 downwards.
CCTATGCCTTTCTAAAGTTGCCATCACCATATCCCTATGCTGCTCCCTGAGTCTACTCTACTCTCACTCCTGTTTAGCTCCGTATGTATCTGTAGGGTGCAAGTCATGTAGACTCCAAGGTGGGTAATGTTCCAGCTAAGTATTATACAATAAAGTTGATAGTTTTTTGGCAGAACAACATGAAAATATTTTTGCTTAAAGGGACTATCATGTTTAAATAGGGCTTTTGGCAGCTGTAATCTAGTCTTAAAAATAAAATATTAACATGGGAAAGGAAGGACGACATCTAGGTAGGTATTGGGAGCTCCAAGTATTTAAAGCATAATTCTGCTATGAAACCATTTCTGTAAAAGTGGCACCTTTTTTACATACAGGGAACAGATATGTTAAGTTTTAAGAGTCATAGCTACTTATGTGAACCACAGAAATGAGTTTTTACTCCTACAGAGCCAACACAGCTCTGAACAAGTGAGCTGGATTACATTCTGGCTCATGCATTGTGAGCAGAAACGTTGCATAAATTCCAACTGTTGGACCAAATTCTGCGCCCTCTAACATCTGTACAATCCTGGCACAGCAGGCCTCTTGTGTGCTTTCTACACTCATGTGAATTTTGGCCCATGTGAGGAATGTTAGATTTCTGAAAAGTTACCTGCCTGGGTTTGTGTGCATTATTTTTCTGTTATGCAGGTTGGTGTTTTTAAAAGACATTCTGCATGAATAAATAAAAAATAGAAAAATAAACTTCGGCAGCACATGGCTGCGGCATCTCAGTGATACCTTCAACAGCTCAGATCAGTCGAGCAATCAAAGGGCAAGACAGAGTAGGCATGCCTTTGCTTTGCCTGTTGTAAAAAAATCAAACTCAGACTTTGCACCAAGCAGAGTTCTAAGTTATAAACAAGTTCTTTTGATATCATTATATTATAGAGAGCACTTTATCTAAGCTGCCTCTTGAAACCCATGATCGGGCCATTAGCTGTATCATATAAGAGTGTGTATAGTCTATTAATCCCGCACTGTTTGAGTAGAACTTTCAATAAAAGCAGACCAGTTAATGCTAGTGCTAAACATTTCATTAATAAATTTCTGTGCAGTCTCTAAAATGCTTGTGGGAGAAGCACAGTAAAGTGAATAAGGACTGTATAGTCTAGTCTTTGCAGATGCTGGATCCTTCTTAATGTAGATGCTGTATATCCAGTACCAGGAAGTTCAGCTCAGTGAACTGCAGTGATGCCGAAAAATGAACTGTAATGTTGAATTAGCAAGTGAGGAGCAACAACAGACTGTTCTTTCTATAGCGTAGTGGAAGAACTGTTTACAGTAACTGAAATCTAAGTAGTTTACAGGAAATCTTTTCAGAAGCCATTATCAGGGTTACTTTAAAAATACACCTGCACTCTTTATAGCTAAAGTCTGTATATTCTTAAATATAAAGTGACCTAAAGAGCACTACTCTTCCAAAGAGTCACATGATCAGCGTTTGCCCTCCTGCTCATTCCATAAGCCCTCCTGATGCTGCCAACTCCTCCTGTTCTTTTGTTTTGGGGGAGGCACTCCCTCTTTATTTGTTATGTAAAGAGCCATGCTTATCTATGGCTCTATAATTATCAAATGATACTAGTTCAAATGGCAGTGCACGTGACTGAAGTTACACACGATGACTGAAAATAGCAATAGATACTGGCTGCTTAGCGATGCCAAAAGTGACTAAGGAACAATTGTCCTCAAAATCAATTGCAAAATGTGCCACGCAACACCTGCATTATGAGAAAAGAATCAGAACTGTCCTAACCTTTATCAGTCAGGAGTTCCTGGTGTAGTGGATTCCCATGGTATTGAAAGCAGAGTCATCCGTAACAATGGGGGCTTTGTCCTGCACAATTACTACCAAAGTAGCCCGAGACTTCCGTCAGACTGCTAGAAATATGTCTGGAGTGGGATGAATCTGGTAAAGCACTACTAAACTGCTGTATTGCCAGGCCCGGGACTCTTGGACAGCTGCACAGACTGACAATTTCAGTGCAGTGCTGAAAAAGGAAACTTTAAGGCTTCTAAAGGACTGAAATAGCTCTGCATAAATTCACCATACTACTGCGTAAAGACTCATGATTGTTGTACCCTCTAGAGGCAGCAAAGAGGATATAAGTGCTATTAATGATAGCTAATTGAGATTTTAAATCAGGACTGCTATTTTTTTGGGCCCAACTCTGCATCCCTCACATGCTCAAAACTCCCATTGAAATCAATGGGAATTTAGGTGAGCAAGGAATGCAAGATTAAGTTCTATATTACACTTCACTTTCTAATTTTCTGGAACAGCAGCTTAAGGTATAAGAACATTCACCATTACACCTAAGTGTGCATCATCTTATACAGTCTTTGTCATGACTATGACACCCTCTGACACCCCATTATGAAACTCCTCCAGTTCTTTTGCTGCACTGAGGAACATCAGCTGACAACATGTATTTGTGTGTAGGCTTAAGGGTGGCAATTTAAGACCTTCCTTTCTTGGAGATTGCCTGAACCTTCAAACATACTGGAGAGCTGGAACCTCAGCTACAGAAGCTGACATGAGGCTTGTGACTTTGGTGGCAGAGAAATCTATGGCCTTTTCAGTGTCCCAAGTACTGAAGAGTGCCCTAAAATTGGTCATAGAGGGCTCCTAAATGTGGACTGAGGCCCCTTCAGCACACGGAACCATCCCCACAGATATGGATGATAGTAGGAATAAATCTGCTCTCCAGGATACAGCAAGGCTGCTAAAAAAGAATGATTTGTTGAGCTGACAAGATTGGCTCTGAAGGATGTCTACCTATCATTTCCCAAAACTGCTAAAGTACCCAGAGTTCTTATAAGGCTAGTGTCCCTTTCAGTTTATCATTGATTTCATTCTACTTCACAAAGCTCCTAAGTTTACATAGCTTTGAGGATTAGGGGCATCAGAGAGATACTGGACCTAGATGGCATACTGATTACCTCCCTGAAGATAGAGCCAGTACAGCAGGAGAAGGATTTAAGCAATCCACATCCTAGAAGGGTTTGGCATCCTTATGATCATGTAAAAATATTACACAGCCTTACAAGAAATAAGATCTCATGGTCTCCCAGAAAAGGAAATGTTCAAACTTCCCCTGTAAACAGAGGACTAAGGTGTAATCTAAGGAAAACCTCCTCTCCCCTCAGGAATGTAGGCCTGTGTAAGTGCAGGCAGTCTTCCAGGGACCCATCTACTAGTGGAGCCTCCAGAGTCTGAGGGCCTAAAACAAGGACCAGATTACAGAGGTGAGACCAGATCAGCATATCTCTTGCTGGATCCAATACATAGAAGTCTGGAGCAAAGAAGCAGTGTTTGGCTTATTCTTGGACATGATCATAATATCAAATGCAAATCTATTTTACTGGTTAACAGGATGAGAGGAGATAGCCACTGGGGGCAAATGCTCACAAGAAGACAACAAATTCCATTTTAACTGCCTGCAACTCTTAAGTTGGCTTTTGATGAAAAGCGTGGCAAAGGAGAGATCACAAATATCAATGGAGACTGCTTTGGTTAGACAAGAATAATTGATCACATGTGGTACTAAAACAAACTGGTAGGTCAATGCTCTAAGATGCTGGTGTGGGTGGCCAAGAATTTGGGGGAGTACTGCCTAATATATCATCTGTCAACGTGAGCAGAATATACTCCAGACCTGTCAGATGCCAGAACAGATTGGAATTCCAGGGTACCTGAGAAACTTAAGGAATCTGGTGTCTAAAATGACAAGCGTTTACATGCCCTGTCTATATATATTTCTCATATGTCTGTAGCTGTAGTATGTACATGCCCCTTACCCAAGACAGGAAACTTCAGTTCTGCCACAAATAGGCCAGAGTGGTAAAAGCGGCCAGAATCTAGTTGGGACACTGAGGCAAGCAGAGATTAAGTGACTTTTCCAAAATCATTTTTCCAAAGTAACAAGGCTAGGTACAGAACTTTTAGTTTCCAGTCCTTTGCTTTAGCCAGAAGACCATATTACTCTCTTAACTGCATAAATAAAAGACAGGAATAATTTCTGTCCTGAAGAACTTGCGGTCAGTCAAATTCAGACAGATGCAACACATAACTCAAACAGAATATAGTCATTGGGCAGTGATGGCACAGAGATCAATGTTGGAAGGCTTTACTAAAGAAGCAGATTTTAAAAAGAGTACTTGATGGAAGACAAGAAGTCTAAAGTTATTTCAGTCCCAGGGAGCAACACGAACGAATTTGTAAAGCCATGATTGCAAATGTCATTTTTAAATACACACAATGATGTAAAACTGGCCTTTAATGTGAAACAGCATGATAAAATAAGGTAACTGTTGTTCAGCAAAGTAATGTTCAGGGTCTGACTGACACCCTAAAGAAAAAAAAATCCAAAATTCAGAGTTAAGGTACCAGGCAACAGTAATTTTACTTCTTTGTGCATACTTATTATGATAGGTTGTATTCAGTAAAGCCTTCCATTATATGGTGTCATAACACTATTGGGCAAATGTTTATTTTTTTATGGCATGGGTTATCCAAGTGGAAGGTACTTATTAAATATTTAAATTGTAAGAAATTTCTTTATCAGATTACACAGGCACTTTACTGCCCATCTACACCAATGTTCATCTAGCACCTTGAGATGGGAATTGGTTTGACCATTTTTTGAGCACGCACAATGATTTCCAAACAAGTATGTGGAAGTCAGAATTGAAGAGACCAGAGGGCAAATTTATTCCTGCTTAATGGAGCTACTCTAGGGATTAATCTGGTCTAGTAAGTTCAAGCGTGTTTGAAGGCAGTGTTGCCAGCAAAGAATTGTCCTAAATACACTTACTTCTAGGTAGTGAATTTGCTATCTAGATTTCAGTTAATTTTCAGGAAATATGGCAAATGGGTTAATGTATCCTCATGAGAATGTTCCCAGTAAGTTTTTCATTCACAATTTATCTTAACTAGTATAAAATAAATATTATAAAGCTATAATTAAACATTAAAACTGTTCACTATACATACATACCTAGGCTTGCTCAAAATGGCAATGTAAAGAAATATTCCTTAACTGCAGTCCTAGAAACTTGTTGATGCAACTTGGAAAAGATGTCCAGGAAAGTGATCCACAGTGTTCTAAAATGTGACTCCATATAGATGTAGTAGAATTTTCAGAATGAAGCCCTGCTTTCCTATTGGTTGTTGCACAGCAAAGAAAAGAGGAGTGCTGTAAATAGAACAGTATCCATGGTAACTTGCACTTCAAACTTTGCAACATTTATGAAAATATTATCTCAGTTTATAACAATAATTATAAGTTTGTTAAGTTTGCTCAGCTTTGACTCAGACATTCAGATCCTCCAGCTAGTTCTGTTGCCTCAGTCCTGCACCAACTGAAGTCAGTGGCAACACTCCCATTGACTTCAGTGTTTCAGGATTGGGTCCATAGAACCAAATCCTGTCATTACCAGAGTCAATGGGAATTTTGCCACTGACTTTAATGGAACTGGGATTGGACACTAAATGCTAGGCTATGGCCTCTGTGGTGGTTGCTGTTCAACTGTTTTTAAAAAGGAAAATAGCAAATGCCACAAGACTCTTAACCTCATCAATGTCCTGTATCCATCTTTAACTGAATAGCTTCACTTTGGCTATTTCTTCCCCATCTCACTGTATGTAATCAGCACAAACACCAGTATGCTTGACTCTAGATGATGGTAGGCAAAATGCATTCATTGGCAGCTAAGCTTAAAACAGCTTAAATGAAATTCAGACAGTGATGGGGCAAAGACATTTCATGCATGCTGCAAATTTGTATAACAAGTGGTCCAGCCTGATGGAATTACACACTTAACTTCTACAAAATATGGTTATAATGAAAATGTTGACAGTGACAGCAATGCTACAAGCAGATAACTTTAAGCAGTAAGGAAATTAATCAGTGCTTTCAAATGTCCCCCTTTCACTACAAGTTTCATTACAGGGCATACAAAACTTTTTTTTACCTTGTCTAAAGAACAGTTTGGATAGTCCAGTTCCAAATTCAAGTTCCCAAGATTCCTAGCAGCCAGTAAATATAACAAACAAATATTCTTAACAGCAAATACAATTTGGATGGCACAGTGGGTTCAACTTTGTACTCAGGATTCCTGATGTCAATTTTGCCACAGATCACAAGTGGAAATGAATTTGGTGATTTCATCTGGGTCATTAATGGATATGAGCATCCAAAAAGGTCACAGCACCATCGGCAGTAACTTCTCAAGAGAAGTCCGGAATAGGAGCAAAGAAGGATTGCCACCGATCAGTTTTGAAATGCTTTGGCAGAGCCAGCTGCTCGGCTGTGGCTGAGGAGCATGTGAGGTAAAAAAGAGGGTGGGGTTGCAAAGGTGGCTCTAAGTCAGGGGTTCTCACAATAAAATTTTGGGGGGGCACAGGGTGTGACCACCAACTCTTGCAGCCAGCTGCTCTGACAATTTTTTCTAAAATACTTAATTGACTTTAAGAAAAACAAATATATATGCACATATACATGTCCAAATCATCATAATTTATTTATATAGGGCTTTTTTGCACACTCAGTAATAAAAATAGTGTACAGTTGTCTCTATTCTTTACTGGACCTAAACAGAATAGAAACACAAATTAGGTGCTGTGCATGTTCTTGTCATTTTTATTTTGTTGTTTCTTTTGCTTTTTGGGGGGTGGGTTTAAAACTTGCTAGCTATCACTTTTCACAGCAGAAGACTTGCTAGCTAGTTGGGAGGCAGTGAAAAGTGATATTAACAAACATACAAATATCACTTTTCACAGCAGACTTACTCAGCCCCAGCAAGCTGGGCAACAAATTAAACCCTGGATGGGGAGGTGGGTAGGGAGGCAGAGGGGGTCAGGGGCAATGGCGGGGATGTATGGAGGTCCGGGAGAGGTGCCAGAGGTGATGGGGGCAGGCTGGTGAGCCTGGGGCCAGAGCCGGAGACCAGAGCCAGCCACCACACAGCAGAAGCCTGGGCCCACAGGACACAGCAGGGGCCAGGAGCAATGGGGGGGATCCCGAGGTACCGCGGCCAGGGCCCACGGATGGAGCTCACCGCCATGTGGCTGAATCCCAGGGACAGAGCAGGCAAGCAGGGTTCAGGGGTGATGGGAGGGATGGTGAGCCTGGGTCTGGAGCCCGAAGCCCCGCAACAGGGGGACAGAGCCTTCTGCTGTGCAGCTGAAGACCAAAGCCCCACAGCCAGAGCCTCTTGCCCACACCCGAGGGCTGAAGTCAGAAGCACAAGCCCCACTGCCCCCAGGAAGGTGAGGAACTCACCCTGGCTGCCTCTTTCACCAGCATTTGTGGCTCCAGAGTGGGGCAGGGCCCAACCCCTGCTGGTAGCCCCTGAGGAGGGGCTACTGCTTGCTCCCCACTCCCATCACCTCCCAAGAGGCTGTGGCCACAAGAAAAGCCCCTGGTGGCCACATGCAGCCAGGACTGCTACATTTGAGAAGTGCTGCTCTAAACCACCTTTTTGCCCTCTCGCTGAACCTAGTGCTGCTATGTGCTGGCCCAGTCCTGCAGTGCAAGTCAAAGCCATTCGATAAACCCTCCACTCCTATTACATTAACTTGCTTTTGTATCAGCAAGCTCAGTTTCAACCTTCAGAGCCATATAAAGCATAATGGAAGACATAATCCTGCCTCCCTCTCCCAAGAAGCTTTCAATCCAAGGGTCCAATCATATGTCTAGTAGAAACCAGTGGGATTTTGCCACTCACTTCGCTGGTAGTTGGATGTATGGAGGCCCAAGTTAAGTAGACCACAGAGTTGGAATACATAAGATACCTTATGACTAGGAAAGGCAAAGTCTCTGGACAGTGGAGATGTCCCATTTTGGGTAGGGTCATATACTTGGGCCCAGATCCTCAGCTGGTATAAGCAGGATTTACACCAGTGTAAGGAGCTGGCCCTTAATTTTTCATGTCCACCTTGATAGGGCTAATGGAAGAAGAGAATTCTGAGGAATTAGTATATTTTAAAAGGCTAATATTAGTGGTACTGAAATAACAGATTTAGTCACGCAAATTCACTCAATCGAACTGCTTATCCAAAGGGGACCTATTCCAATGAAATGTCATTGGCTTCAGACACTGGAAATATTTATAACAGGGATGCACAATGTGGGCTTACAGAAACCAAGTACTCCCCATGGACTCGTAAAATGTGAACCTGAGATGCCCTTGCCGCTGAATTGCAAGGTGAGGGCAAATCTGAACAAAGGCAGGTTTTTATTGCTGATTAACAGAAAATGCAATTAATTCCCACACGTCTCCCAAGAAAGATACAAACACGAGTAAAGATGAGGGATAATTGTGTAGTTACAAATTATCCACAAGCACACACACATTTGGTGAGGCCCTGGGATTCCTGGGAAGCTGCCACGGCCTACTCCAGTGAAGGCGACATAACCCCAGTTTTGAGGGCTGAGAGTTTCAGAACAGTACAGACTGTTAGCCACACTTACCTTTAATGGATGATGTGTAGCTAAACCCTCTGCACTGCTCTGAAGGTCTCTGCTGGAGATTGCAGCAAGTGCAGACTTACACCTTATACCCAAAGCCCTTTGTAGTCAATGGAAATATGTCAGTTGGGCTTTGGATCAGCCCCCAGACATGATTTTGCTGGTGGCCCTAGAACGGATATGCCTTTTAAAGACCCAGCAATAGGAAGACTTTTAGGCCAACACTGACATGATGAGAAGGGTGCTGCCTCTCCCCAGCTGCTCGTGGTTCAGGACCAGGAGACCAGTGACAAGGGAGCGAGCCAAAAGCATTTGGCAATAGCAGCTTCATGAGATCCATTCTGGAAGGTGTTTGGAGAGTGAATGGTAGACCAGAAGGAAAGAGGAGTGAAAATAATTAGTATCTTTATGAATTACTTATAAACTAGGACACTAGGAGTGCTTAATCTCTGAAAAGCCTGACTGACTTCTATTCCACATCTTACTATTTGGGTGTGGGGGTGGGAAACGGTCAATAACTGTGTGCTGAATTTTACCCTCAGATACCACAGTGAAAATCCTGTGTAGTTATTTGTGTCTGTTTTAGATTCACTATGAAATAATTCTTAACATGAACAAATGGCAGCAGGGTCCAGTAGCAAGGGGTGGGATGAGGAGTCAAGACATCAAGGTTCTGCCAATGATCTGCTGTTTGACACTGGAGAAGTCACTTCACCTCTCTGTGCCTCTGTTTCGCCATTTGCAAAATGGAGATAGTGAGACAGGGTGACATCCACTCCTATGCAGAGGGCCTGCAAAAGAACTAAGCACCACTCAAGTCCTACATAAGCTGGGGTATGAAGACTTTCCCAAAATGCTCTGAAACAAAATTTGCAGAGCAGCAAAAAGGCTGGGGAGATATGGATCTATGAAAAAAGATTAAATAGGTTGACTAAGCACTGATTAAGGGAGGCATCATAATCCACAAATATTTGAAGGCTATAAACCCCAAGTACATAGAGGATTCATTTGGGGTAATAAATGGGGTATAGTTAGGCATGACCAGTGGAATGAAGTTAAAAAGAGGAAAAGTTTCCTGACTGTGAGATGGATTATGAAATAGTATTATTGTCCCATGGGGAGTGGTGGAAGCCTGTAACCTTGGACATCTAAAACTTGACCACACAAAGCACAAGGATGTGCAGAGTAGGCAATCATGGGCAGAGGGCTAAACTGGAGGATTCTTAGGTTTTAAGGCCAGAAGGGAGCATTAGATCATTTAGTCTGATCTCCTGTATAACACAAGCCATAGAACTTTATCCAGTTACCCCTGTACTGAGCCCAATATCTTGTGTTTGGCTAATGAATACCTTCCAGAAAGGCATTCAGGCTTGTTCTGAAGACATCAAGGGATGGAGAATCCACCACTTCCCTTGGTAGTTTGTTCCAATGGTTAATCCACCTCACTCTTAAAATGTGTGCCTTCTTTCTCATTTGAATTTGCCTGGCTTTAACTTCCAGCCACAGGGTTGAGACTGAGATTGTGATGCCTGATCCAAAGTCCTTTGAAACTAATGGAAAGACACACATTGACTTGCATGCACTTTCAGGCCTTTGCTGAACTATTTTCTGTTCACTCAAGTTGCTCTGTTAGTAAAGGTCCTATGGACAAGAAGATGTAAAACAACTGACCTCAATAGATTCAGCTACCTGTAAACATAAAGGACTGCTTTGTTCCTGACCACCCATGGAGAGGGTGAAATGCACACTCCCTACCTCATCCTGCCTAGTCATTAACCCTCCCCAGGTGATGAGGCGATGCAGCTGAACAAGCACCTAGAGAGCATAAGTCTAATATTGTTATAATGCAAAAATGTAGGAGAACTGTGAACAATAATCAAAATAATAGAACAAAGAACACTACATCACTTTACAGCCTTCCTAGCACTCACACCGGTCCTTTTTCATCATTGCTTTCATGACCTACTTGGGGGAGAAGATTCTCAAAGAATTGTTTAAGGATTCCAAGGCGTAACAGCCATGACATACTGGAGCCTGCAGTTTCAATATTCCTAGAAAAGGAATTAATTTTCCATCTCATGACCCTTCACTTTGAATTTCTTTCTTAACTTACAAGCAGCAGAAGATCTGAAGTGATGAGCTGGAGCAGGGAAGAGGTGGGGAATAGCACACACAGACACACACTTACACATACACACCAACCATGATCAGGCACCACCATCAAGGGTGGGCAGCCGGGAACTCTTCTATCATTGTGAAATAAAAGATACAACTTACCCTGTCTGCCTTTGGTTTTGTTCTTTCTAGTTTCCTTTCTTCCACTGTTACAGGCAAGGAGGCATCAGCAGCTAGTTTGGGGACAGGGCTGGGTAAATAGGACAGTTCCAGGGCCCGGTTCAGCAGTGAGTCCAGACAGAACCTTTCCTTCCCCACTCCTTGTGTTGACCAGGCCCAGAATAGTTTGTCTTTTACCTAGATGCAGAAGAGATGGGACTGCCACTTCTGCTCAACAGCTGATGGATGGGAGAGTGATGGCCCAGCTACTGAGAAAAGTTGGGGTGAGGTTCTATGGAATGCTCCGTGTTGTGACCCTGAATGTGGGAGATGGGGAGCAAAGCAAGAGAGAAAGAGGAGACAAGAGGGAAGTGAAGAACGAGCCAAAGAGGAGGAGGTACTGCTACAAAAGGAGTGGGGACATAAAGTAGAAGAGGGAGGGCCAAGGGTCACAATAGAGGACAAGGCACCAGGGGGTGAAGGAAGGTCAGAGGGGATGCTAGGGCTGAGTAGGCAGTGGGAGGGGACTAGTCAGTCAGCATTCTCTTGAAGACTCCAGGAGGAGAGTGGACACCTTTGTGACCTCTTCACAAAGATAATAGTGGGTGGGGCTCCAGTGAGGCAGCCTCTGAGAGGCTGGGACCTTACAGCTGCTTCTGGGCCTGAAGAAGAAATTAGATTTATGGATCTGGTTGGATTGAAGCCTACAAGTTGGATTTGGATCCAAAGACCCACAAGCTGTGGAAGTTTGGATCCAGAACTCCAGTTGAGGACCATTCTTAATTTTTAAAGTATTTTAAGATTCTCAGGCGGAAGGCACTTTAAATGTGCAAGTAGTATGATAATGAATAATAATAATCGCTTGTTAGCACTGGAGTGTCCAGGAAGTGGATCTCTTGTGTGGACTGGTCCAGGCTGAGGTTGATGGTGGGATGGAAATTGTTGAAATCATGGTGGAATTCCTCAAGGGCTTCTTTTCCATGGGTCCAGATGATGAAGATGTCATCAGTGTAGCACAAGTAGAGTAGGGGCATTAGGGGACGAGAGCTGAGGAAGCATTGTTCTAAGTCAGCCATAAAAATGTTGGCATACTGTGGGGCCATGCAGGTACCCATACCTTGATCTCTATCAAGCGTTCTTAAAACTACAATACCCACCTACTGAAGGCGAGGGATAGCTCAGTGGTTTGAGCATTGGCCTGCTAAACCCAGGGTTGTGAGTTCAATTCTTGAGGGGGCCATTTGGGATCTGGGGCAAAAATTGGGGATTAGTCCTGCTTTGAGCAGGGGGTTGGACTAGATGACCTCCTGAGGTCCCTTCCAACCCTGATATTCTATGATTCTATGAAGTGAAGAAACAGACTGACACCGCCAGAAGAGTACCCAGAAGTCACCTACTACAGGACAGGCCGAACAAAGAAAGTAACAGAATGCCACTAGCTGTCACCTTCAGCCCCCAACTAAAACCTCTCCAGCGCATCATCAAGGATCTACAACCTATCCTGAAGGACGATCGTCACTCTCACAGATCTTGGGAGACAGGCCAGTCCTCGCTTACAGGTAGCCCCCAACCTGAAGCAAATACTCACCAGCAACCACACACCACACAACAAAAACACTAACCCAGGAACCTATCCTTGCAACAAAGCCTGGTGCCAACTCTGTCCACATATCTATTCAAGTGACACCATCATAGGACCTAATCACATCAGCCACATCATCAAGGGCTTGTTCACCTGCACATCTACCAATGTGATCTATGCCATCATGTGCCAGCAATGCCCCTCTGCCATGTATATTGGCCAAACTGGACAGTCTCTACGCAAAAGAATAAATGGACACAAATCAGACGTCAAGAATTATAACATTCAAAAACCAGTCGGAGAACACTTCAACCTCCCTGGACACTCAGTTACAGACCTAAAAGTCGCAATTCTTCAACAAAAAAGACTTCAAAAACAGACTCCAACGAGAAACTGCAGAACTGGAATTAATTTGCAAACTGGACACCATTAAATTAGGCTTGAATAAAGATTGGGAGTGGATGAGTCATTACACAAACCCATGCCGATAACAGCCCACCTTAATTGATTAGTCTCATTAGAATTGGTATGGCAACACCCATTTTTTCATGTTCTCTGTATATATATATATCTTCCTACTGTATTTTCCACTGCATACATCTGATGAAGTGAGTTTTAGCCCACGAAAGTTTATGCCCAAATAAATTTGTTAGTCTCTAAGGTGCCACAAGTAATCCTTGTTCTTTAGTTTTTTAATAGTGTGTTAGAAAAATCAAGAGTGGGAGACCCTTGTTTCTGACTTGAAAAAGCAAAATGGGTCCAATTTTAATTAAGTTCTCTTTCTGCATGGACATTGGTGCAAATCCAGACAATCACTTTGTTTTGAACATTACAGTTTTCAGATAAAATTTGTGATTGATCTGTGAACCGTTCTATGTATCTGTTGTATCCATGGGACTATAAAAGCACCCTCTAGTGGCACGCTACGCTTAAAAGTGGTTTGTTTTTTTTAATTCAAAGATTCAATGCCACAGAGAATTGAAATGCTGAATGGTTTTGTGGGTCTAAATCCTAAGGGACTGTGTTTTTGTTATTAGTTCCTATGTTACTCCTGAAGTCAGATTTGGAGATCTACGTTCTCAACACTCAATTCACTATTTTTCAAAATAGTACCAAGCTAACAAAACTCCAGGACTCCATAGTGACAAACCAGAAGATCACTGCTATTCTTACTAGCTGCACCGTTGTACTTTGTGGGGAATCTAGGGTATTGCCATGGCAATGCCAAATCCTGAAGCTTCACTGCATTTTTGTTTTTAAAAAGATTATGTTCACTGGCAGGCAAATACTGGAAAAATATACCACCAAAAATAGAGGCAAATTCTTCTCTTTTACTTTGTTCAAGTAGAAAAACATTAATATGAATTCATGTAGCCAACCAATTTTTAACCACAATTCCCTTTTATCTAACTCCCAGTTGTGTCCCTCATATAAGTCACTTTTCTGATTATCTGGAGTTTGATTATTTTTTATGTCTCCCAAACATGTTGGATAAATAAGATAATACTGTGTAGAACACAGTAATCTTGTTTTTTCTGAAATAATAGGTGGTAGCTTGATACGGACTAGGAAGATACATGCCACTCAAACTCTGTATCTCTTCTGTACATTTTATACTCTACTCAAACATTCTAACACAATCACGGAATCTCAATTCATTTCTTCATACAAATCACAAATGGTAACGTAAGAAGTGTCCAAACACCTGCTGCTCCCCCTGAAGTCAATGCTGGATCCAAGTGCTCAGAACCTCTCAAGATTCAGTGCAATAAAATCTCAATATAGGAATTACCAAGGCAACACTGTAGATTTCTGGTACAACGCAATCCCATAGGAAAAATCATAATGTAATTTGGCTAGAGTTATTAAAGCAATACTCAATTTCAGTGACTTTAGCTGTCTGTTAATATGGGCATGACTAGCAAAGTTTTATTGCAATTACTAGAGATTTCTAATAAAATCCTTCCAATTTTTATGGTGATGAATTTTTATGTGGGATGTCAGAGCTTGCTATACTAATGCAAAGAACTTCTGGTTCTGTTCAATATCTTCATCAATGATTTAGATAATGGCATAGAGAGTACACTTACAAAGTTTGTGGACGATACCAAGCTGGGAGGGGTTGCAAGTGCTTTGGAGGCTAGGATTAAAATTCAGAATGACATTGACAACCTGGAGAAATGGTCTGAAGTAAATAGCATGAAATACAATAAGGACAACTGCAAAGTACTCCACTTAGGAAGGAATAATCAGTTGCACACATACAAAATGGGAAATGACTGCCTAGGAAGGAGTACTGCAGAAAGGGATCTGGGGGTTAGAGTGGATCACAAGCTAAATATGAGTCAACAGTGTAAATGTTGCAAAAAAAGCAAACATCATTCTGGGATGAATTAGCAGAAGTGTTTTAAGCAAGACACAAGAAGTAATTCTTCCGCTCTACTCCACACTGATTAGGCCTCAACTGTAGTACTGTGTCCAGTTCTGGACGCCATATTTCAGGAAAGATGTAGATAAATTGGAGAAAGTCCAGAGAAGCACAACAAAAATGATCAAAGGTCTAGAAAACATGACCTATGAAGGAAGACTGAAAAAATTGGGTTTGCCAAGAGTGCAGGGGACTGGACTAGATGACCTCTCAAGGTCCATTCCAGTCCTATGATTCTATTACTATACATAAGGCAGTGTAGTCTAGTGGCTAGAGCAGGACAACTGGGAATCAGGATTCCCCAATCCCATAATCTGAGTTTTGTGGTTTACTCATGTCAATGTGTCTAAGAGTAGATAAAGAGACCAGTCCTCAGCTGGTGTCATTCACTGTGGCTTTGCTGATTTTAGAAGAGCAATCCTGATTTACATCAAGGGAGGACCTGGCTTACCCTGTGTTTAGAATGCTTTTACATAGTGCCTATCAGTGGCAACTAAGGATCCTAAAGCAAATTATTGAGACACTTTGGCAGATAGATCCTCTATTTAGGAGTTTTCCAAGGCTTTTATCTAAGCGCTGACACCTTTTACAAATAGCACGGAGTGAGTCCTAGCTGGCAGTATACTCACAGCCTCCCTTGATCCTGGTGGGCATGGTTGGGTGGTTTCATTTTCCTTCTTTCTTTTCTCTGTCTCTATTGATAACCCCAGCTGATTAGGGCAGGACACCTTCTCCACTTTTGGGAGTAAAGGGGGGCCAAAGCTGTTGGGTCCTTGCTGGTGGGAAAGGCAGCAGGCATTCTCCCTCCCTTCTCTGAGCATTGTTTTACTATGGAGTTTCCTCTATTTGAAATGCTAATGATCACCCTTTGAATGGGAATCAGGATTGTAACAAGACCTAGTGGGAGGTAAGTAGCATTTTTTTTGTTATATGTACATTTAGGATCAACACCCCAGGGTTAAGGCTAGTGATAATACAGGCTGGGGCTGCTCAGACTTCCCTACACTCCTCCATTGTGACTTCAACACCTTTGCTATTTCTGTTTTGGACCACTTATGAGGAGACACTACCATTTGTGCTGGCTTTGTGATAAGGACAATTGTCCACTAAGGACCACCAAACTTATTTATTTTCTCTTTTGTTCTTGTTGTAAAGCAATTTCTATTGCAGAAACAAAGTGGGATTTTGCCATATGAGATGCACCCAGTATGGGTTTTTACTTTCCAGTCAATTATCAGTACAATGCCCTGAGTAGGTCTGTGAACTGTAGCTCCCATGAGTAACTTTTACTTAGTCTATTACTCAATTTTGTTCGTGACCTAAGTGCAATTTGAAGCCAGGTGTCCAGAGATAAAAGGCTAATGCATTGACCCAATGCACCAGTGCTACAGACAATACTATCCTGCATAACTGGAATTTTTATCACCGGAACTCAGTGAAATTGTTGAATACAGTGAGGATCCATTGTTATTAGATGAGTTATAAGACCTCAATACTCTCCTTTAGTAGCTATATTTTTCTAAAATCGCAGAACAATGAGCCTACATTAAGGACTTAGTACATACACATTTCAGGCCCAAATATCTTTTGGGGCTACTAGATATTTCAGTTTAAAAGTCATTTTTACAGAAATTAACATATTCAAGGAGATTTTTAGAGGATAGATTTAGAATCCACATGCAGGGCACAGGCATCTCTAGCTAACTCCAGTAGTGCTTGTGGATTCTGTGTAGGATATTCAGTCAAGACTTTAAGAAGATCAGGCTACATCATTTATTATAGATTCATCTCAGCAACTCAGAGGCTGGTGTTCCTGGTTAGCTGGCTGTTTGAGAACTGATCACAGCCCTGTCTAATATCTATTCAGCTAAGCTGGGTACAGCCCTTAAAGAGACATATCCTCACACACCAGGTAAGGCGAGGGAGGCAAGAGCAGCAGCACTGTGAGGACAATGTATTGCTATACTGTGCATGGATTTGAGAGCAGAGACTGTCTTGGCTTGTTCAGAGTCCTTGCTAGGCCCTTTGCATACTGGGGTAGTGATTTATAAGGTCTCAGCTTTACACTGTATACTGGGGTAATCTCAAACTTATTTCTTTCCTAGTACCCTTGCTGTGTTTTACATTGTTCCTAATGCTCATTTCATAGACCCTGTGGTATGGTAGGAAAATAGACTATACTGAAAAGGAAGCATGGTTGAGTCATTCCTACACAGGACATCGAATTTTAGCCCTAACTCTGTCATTACTCCTTCTGTGGTCTGGAACAAGTCACTTAACCTCTTATTGCCTCAGTTTTCCCATCTATAAAATGGGAAGAATAATAATCATAATACTGTGTGAAGTGGGTTTAATGTATTGATATGTGGATGAAAGTAAACTGGATATCTTCAGAAACAAGACATTGAAGAAGTGCAAAATATTAATACATGGCAAACTTCTGTAACTTCATTAAAGCCAATAATCCTGACAATTAACAGGTTAAATTCTATTGTCCATGAAAAAGAAAAACAGTCTTTTTTTAAAAAAAGTGTGAAAATCAGTAAGAAAATCCCATTAAAGCTGTTTAGCTTTTTTTAAAAGCTAACCATGACAAACAGCTTTATCAGGAATATCTGCTTTATAAACCCTACCTCAGTGTCATTCATTGTTTGGTTTTATTATTTGTAGTAGGAAAACAAATTAAAAACATACAAGCCACTTGAAAACCTGACAACAAAAAAACATTTAAACCTGATTTTTGAAAAATAAGCAGGCGTATTTGGAACTTGGGTATTATTATAACATTTCATGAGCCAAGGCATTAAATAGCTGTATCTAGAAACAATTAACTATTGCTTATACATGTTACTTCTTTAAAAACAGAGGATAGTGTTTTGTAGTAGCGACACAGTGGAGTCCTCATCGACTATCTGGGGTCCTGTTGTATCTCCAGATTCAGTTCCCCCATCAGTGAGGGGCTGTGGAAAGCTATGGTTCCAGGACAGTGGAACCATAGCTAACGAGAGGCACATAGAGAAGCTGACTCTGTGCCAGCTCTTCATAGTCTATCAGAGAAGGGAGTTTAGAGACAGGCTGGAGGAAAGTCATTGGGCACAATTCTGCATTGCTCTATGACCTCTGTATACTACCAGAGCAGCATGAAGTGAAACATCTAGCCACCTTGCCAGATTCCTGGTGTAGGGCAACTTTCCTGAGTGGCATGATCAGCAAAAAAGGGGTATAGCCAGAGCATTGCTGCACACTAGCTACCCTTAAGGCTGCTCTAGCTTGTGCCAGGAGCCAGAATAAAGTGAGGTGCAAAGGTGACATAACGCCTCCAGGTTTCAGCTCCTGCTCCAAGCAGACTTGTCTAGAACTGAGAGACAACTGGGCTTACTGTGCTCATGGCCACATGTATCCAGCAGCCCCAACTCCTGAGGAAGGCAGTTTGTTGGGGTCATGACAGCCACACTGAGCTGCCTTGTGCCCTTCTCACAGCTTGCCAGGGATAGTCCATATCTTCCACTGAGCTCCCTGCCCAAGTCTGTTTGGAGCGTGTGCATGCTGGTGACTTTCCACCCAAAGTGAAAAGCTGTCATGTAAGTTAATACAGGCTTTTGCAAAGGTGAAGTGAGTGGTACAGTAAACCAGATCCCATCAAAGCTTCTGACTTGATATCAGTGGGCAGTTCTGATGCTGATCAGAACCAAGCCTGTTATAAGGACCATCTCTGTGAAAACTTTTAAAGAGGAAAAAGCCTCATTGTTTTGGCCACAGCCAATGGCACAAATAAAAATATTTAATGTGGTCACTGACAAATAGTCTATATCTTCACACATAATACTCCAAGAGTTACCAGCGAGGAGAATTTAAGCACCACTCAGTGCTCAGCAGGGACTGGGAAGGACAGAAAGGTTGTGTTGAAAAATCCCTTGGCAGCTGAAACAAACACTGACCGTCCCCCTGTAACAGGACTTGCTGACAATTAAAGAAGGATTACAAGGTTTTTCAGCCCAGTGTGCAAGCAGTCTCGTAACAGGTGCTGTATGCAAGTCCCTTTATGCTACGTTAAGATTCTATCCAAAAAATGCCGCTTTAAGCACAACCAGTAAACTCAACTGGTCAGAACAAAAGGAGGCAGGATAATGAACTGTCTGACACATTGGAGTCATATCAATCTCTCAAGTTACAAAGCAAATCAAAGCCCGGTTTGATGCATCCGATGAAGTGAACTGTAGCTTACGAAAGCTTATGCTCAAATAAATTTGTTAGTCTCTAAGGTGCCACAAGTCCTCCGTTTCTTTTTATGAGTATGCAAGAATCTCAGCTTGCATTTCAAATAATTCCATTTCTAGCCCTCATGGGTGCAGAGTAAAGCTTGAAAATGTGAACCCTTAAAAAAGGACACCCAAAATGTCTTTATTCTTAAAGGACTCAAGCTTTTTAAAAGATTTGTTGGGGCCTTGAATCCTGAGTTTTAAATGCTTGGGTTTGGAAATGCCACACCCCTGCCTGCATAAGGAATAGCCAGAAATGCAACCCCTGCACTCAGGGCTAGGGAGCTGCTACCAAGTTGCTCCCCACCTCTCCCAGGAGAAAGTTGCCAGAAAAGTGCATGGGGAACAGTGGGGAGGGGTGAAGAGTACAGCCATGGCCAGGAACAAGCCAGAAGGGGATTTGTGGTGGGGAAGAGAAGGAAAGTATGCTGCACCTCTTAGAGAGGTGTACAGACAACCAACAAGTTAACACCATGCCAGCTGGTGCTCCCCCTGGAGTAGGGCAGCTCTGCACAGTCACTTCCCATTGGCTCTGAATTAAGAGTGTGGGCTACTCAGGGGTTCTCAAACTTCATTGCACCACGACCCCCTTCTCAAAACAAAAATTACTACACAACCCCAAGAGGGGGGACCGAAGACTAAGCCAGCCCTGGTGACCCCATTAAAATGGGGTCATGACCCACTTTGGGGTCCTGATCCACAGTTTGAGAACCGCTGGGCTAGATCATGCTATGGTGCTGGTGGGTATGTGCTGAAATGGTACATGAAGGATAAAATTGGCTTGTGAAGGTGTTTACATACATTGCAGGTTTATTGTTTTAAAGATACAGCAATGGTCTGGCATTATAAAGTTTAGCAGTAGGTTTAAGGTTTATCAGTAGGTTTATATTTCTGAGGGTTACATTCTTTTTATTCCTTTCCAATGAAGCATCTCTCAATACAGACATGCTTGTGACATCAGCTGGAGTCAGTATTAGTTTACTGTACATCACCCAGCAGTTTTCAGCCAGCTCTGTGCACATTGATTTCATAGCTACAAGGAGATATTGAAGGCTGGACTCTAAACACTCAGTGTTAAATCTTTCTGCAGCCAAATGTTAGATGAGATGCTGAAATACTGTGTGCTACACAGAGGAGATACCTGTATTGTATTCCTGTATTGCAGGAAGGAATTGTATGCGTTTCATGGATAGCTAGAACTCATGCAGCAGATTGTATATTTTGGAACTGTCCCTGGTATTCTGATGACCAGCCACTGAAAGCCCATTGTATTTCCAAGATAGCTTAATGTGAGCACTGCCTGTGACTGACCTTATTGCAATATTATAGCATCTCATTACAAGATACTGAGACTAGAAAGAGGAGCAGACTCCTCAGTTCACTTTGTACTTTTGGAAACAAACAATATTTCCCCACTTTGGTTTGACAGAGTGTTTCATACAAACTGCATCCCCAGGACACCTTACAGTTAAAGGATACAAAAGAGTTAAATACATACGAACACAAGGATTAAGAGATGGAGGAAGAAAAGATTTTCAGCTGCAATTTGAAATAAAATGGAGACGCAATGAGACTAGAAGCGGTCAGAAGAATCGTTCACAGTGACAAATGGTCATCTGTACATATTTCCCAGAAAAGACATTAACTCCTCTCTTCAGTAGTCAATATGGTATTGTTTGGTTCACTTCAATAAAATGATGACCATCACTAATATGATCTATTACCACCACACCTGAATAGAGGAATACTCACTAAGCTAATCAAAATATAAAGCCTTAGATGAAAACAAAATAAGATGCACAATCAAACACTGGGACACCAGAAACCTTTAGGCATGGCCCCCCAAAACACAACCTGAGAGCATCAAACCAAACCACCCTGTCACCAACATGGTAATACCTCTAGACAGACAAACAACCTACCTAGTCTGCCTAGGTATTTTAGAAACAAAAGCTAATAATTATATATTCAGATATGTATTCTGGACATGTTTAAACCCTGCACTATGAGCCACAATAGCATTTAACATTTTAGAGAAAGTGGCCTCTTTAGTGTTAGTACCTGGAATGTACAAAGTTTACCCTCTTTCTTCAGAGAGAAGTGCTAAATCATTCATGTTAAATTAGAATGCCTCTAACTCTTAAATCTTATGAGATGAGACATGATTAGGTAAAGGTGCCCCTGCCTACTTCCTCACATGGAACTTCAAGGGCATGCTCTGAAGTCACAAAACTAGGAGACATTCTGAGGCATCTAAGAATGGCTGAATATGAACGTTCAAGATACAACACTCCCATTAAAAATAAAGGCCAAACAATCCCAAGCTTCTCTCCTGACACTGCCATGTCTATTATTCTTGATAACTTACCAAGTTCCCAGAAGTGTATTAGACACAAAGACATAGAATATGATGTACTGGCCACCTATACATTCTCCATACCGTGTCCTTGATTATTTCCCAGACTTCTAATCTGAATTGAGCAACTTTCAAACAGGAAGGATATTTATCCATGGAAGAATACATTCTTGCAGAGGCAGAGAACATATGCAGAGACCATAAGCATATATTTGGAAATAACCTTCCTCTATATCCAAGGAGTGTTAGGGTAGAGTGTGGAAACACAAATGGAAATAAACTGTTAAGTACGCATAGAAATCTTGTGTGACAAGGTGCAGGGGCATTACGTGGACTCGAGTAAATGGCGGTTAATTCTGTTTTCCCTTTCTTTGCCCAGATGTTCAGGTTCACCAAAAGGGCAGTAGGAAACAAAGAGCAAATGCCTGAGAGATAGAAAGTTGGGGTGTAATACATTAAATTGCAGTATATTATTCAACCATTAGATGTTTGAGTGTTGCATAGATTTGCAGGCAATGTGGTGCCAAGTAAACCCAAGGGAGACAAAGCTGGAACTCAACCTGTGTGGAAGCTTGTTTGTGCCTACACTTTGTAGTTTCTTTAATCAATATGTCTGGTTTATGACATACAGAATCACAGTCCATCATAACTAGGGGATGCTTTGGAGTGAGGAGAACGCCACACTACATGGATGAGATGATGATTCAACCTACTTTTATTTCCTGGCAACATACCAGCCATTTGGTTTGCTTTGTTTATTGAATTATTGCTCTGCATTCCCTGAGTAGTAAGAGTGCCTTAAGGATTCCAACTTGAAAAGAAAGAGAGCTTAAGAAAAAAGGTTTAATACAGACTGCCATAAATGAAGGAAAAGTAGTCAGGAAATTCTCCAGCCTAGGACACTCAGAGTTCCTTGAGTAGAGATGGATGGGAAACAGTTTTCCTATCTAGTGAGAATTTTCAAGAATTTGAAACTTTCCCATCCTGAATCGGGACAAAATCTCAAATTTCAATTATTCAAAAATTGAAAAATATCAGATTGTATCAGATGTTTCATTTCAATTTTTTATTTTTTACGATAAAGTAAGTTAAATTTCTAAACAAAAAGTCATTTTGATGCGAAAAACTTAACTTTTTAATTTTGAAAATGTCAAATTGGGATGTTTTGACATTTTAATTTTTTTAAAAAAAACTTTCAAAATGAGGAATTCGTCAAAAAATCAACCCTTTGCCACAAATAGTTTTGGCTTTCATGAATTGGCATTTTTCCATTGAAAGAACATTTCAGCAAAAAAATCCTGACTAGCTCTATACTTGAAGCTAACCTATGCAATGCATACCATAGCACTATGCTGCTCTTATAGGAACACACAATGGAACTGCAGACCTGTGTGCCAATGAAAGTCAACATGAAATAACTGACACAAACTGAAGCTGCACTAGAAATCAATGCCTTCATGCATATCTTGAAAGAATTTAAACCCAAAGAAAACAACTAGACCCTGCAATCCAGAATAATAACATCTGGACAGAACACTTTCAAGACTTCTACAAATGAACCTTTTACTTCTCCCATAAACCTCATTTATCAAAGGGAAACACCCTCCCACCCACAAAATTACACTTGAAAACATCTCTCTTATGTGGCCCTCATTTTGAGTGATATCGCTCATTTTAGTTCAAAGTTATCTATACATCCCACAGAAATGTGGTGTCCCCTCCCTTTCATTGCTGAAAGTTGTTTACATCAAAAATAAAGGATTATGAAACTGAAGTCAGAGAAAGATTATTTTTACGGAAGGAAGGAATCTCACAGCATTTTAAGTTTCCTGCATGAATAATGTTTCTCATTTTGAGACTCTGTCAAATATTTGGGGCTTGGAAAGTTGAAAGAAGTTCTTCTAGTATCTATCTATTTTAGGTACTACTGTAATATGGTCCCCATTACTGTGATATCTGAGTGCCCATATGTGTTTATCTTCACAGCACCCCTCTGAAACAGGGAAGTACTATGATCACATTTTACAGATGGGGTGGGGGGGGGGGGAAGGGAGGAGAGAAGCTAACTGTCACATAGGAAGTCTGTGGTGAAACAGCGGATAAACCCAGGTCTCTCAAGTCCCAGACTAGTGCCCTAACCACTAGACAATCCCTCCACTTTAATTTCCTGAAAATGTCATTAGAAGCTACCACTCCCTCCCACCCCCCATGATAGCACAGAAACCTATGGAAAATCATGTGGCCTAGATAATGTATCAAATATACGACAGAAACACAGGAGTGCGTATAGCTGGGATTTGACCCAAAGGTTGTGAAAAACAGAGGAGAATAGAAGTAGCTAGTGAATCAAATTACAGCACACTGAAAAGATCAAAATAGTGCAGTTAAGTACCCTCATCCGCATCTATGAAAGGCATTACAATTTTCACACTTTGGAGAAAGAGATTGCAAATGGGAATGTAAAATAGTCAACATGAATCCATCCTTGTGACAATGAGGAGAGGAAATGGTCCTGCTTCACTCATGTTACAATTTCATGTTATAGTCTTGTCCATCTTGGATGCCAGACCAGACTACTAACTAGACAAAAAGCATTCTTCTCTAAGCATTCTTCCCTGTTGCAGCATCTCACTTTTTAAGTGAGCTTTATTCATAACTTCAGACATCATCTGAATATGCTCTTTGTTTTCAGTTATACTATGCATAATCTTTCTGGTTTAAATTCTTCCAAGCTTCTGAAACAAAAGTGACATAAAAGATGATGTCACTGAGGAATAGTAACTGTACCTTCCCTCTGTGTGTATACATTCATCTTACTGGAATGCATTATTCTGCTTTTAATTAGCAGAATTCATATACGTTATTTTAAAATATGATGTTTTTCTTCAAAGACCACATAGCTGTTTATTCAGGTTGTTTATTTAATGCAGGTTTTATTTTCCCTGACTGCCAAAACACACTCTGCTTTTCTATAACAACTTTCATCCAATAATCTCAAATCACTTTACAAACACTAATAAAGCATCGCAACCCCTTTCCTGAGTCCCTGTTTTAACCACCAGAGCTCATTATCACATTCGTTGACACCCAACTATGTTTATTAAACTGCAAGGAGTGGGAGTAGACCAAGTACATATGTTGACAGTTGATTAAAATTAATTTTACCCATCTCTCCACAAAACCAGGTCCCATTCTTTTCACTTAAGGGGCTTTCCCCACATCACCATCCTTTTCAACTTGAAATGAGGAAAACAGAGGTTTTCTATGCAGAATTCTCACTGACATTACAGGGACTTTTCAGTGAAGAGCCAGAGTAGAACATGGTCTGTTTAAATGACTAGTTTTGGTTATTTATTTGTGTGTGTACATGTGCACTTTTAATTTTCTCAGAAGTGGCAAGAAGGAGTCTAGAAATAAGGTTGATTATTTAACATACGCTTCCTGTGATGGCTAACTTAGCAGCAAAAGAGCTCAACACATTGTGAGTTTTACATAAACAGTGGTGATTTTCCTCATTTGTAAAAATAGAGCAATGCATTTTTAAAAAAATAAATACTTATCATCAGAGATGGGTCTGACCCAAATCCTGGATCAGAGCAATTTTGGGAAAGGGCTTTGAATCTGAACTATATTTCAAGAGTGACCCCAATAGGATTTCTTTAACTAACTTTCAAAAAACCAGCCAACCAACAGCCAACATTGTTCTTAAGTCTAAAGAAGTTAATTGCATGAAAAAAAGACACATGGGTCAGAGTTAAGGTTATTTTTAGCTCCTAAATGTCTTACTGGGGAACTGATATTTCACAATTTAAACAGTAAACAGCATTTTTAGTAAATAATTGTTACTAGAGAAATATGTTCTCTATGGAATTTAACAGGAAGTTGTATAGTGTTGTCAATTTGTGGTAAAATCATATTTATGGATTTGCAGTTGAAGCTGATCAATGTGTATATGTATTATGTTGCTATTTTAGAATGTTTCTGTGACAGAAGAGTAATGTTTAGTTAGGGTCACAGTTAAGGTTATGATGACCTCATTTCTTTGTACTGTGCTTGATAAGAATCAAGTATATTGAGTGGTCAATGTAAGATTAATTACTTGTTGAACTATTAAGTTTCATACTTTTAAGTGCTTGGGGTTTTAAACAATGTGATAAGTCACACTGCAACTTAGGAAGCATAACTGGTTTTGAAACAAAGTATTTTGTCTTCGAAATTTCCAAAGATGATTTGCTTTACATTCTCTCTCTCTTTAAATGTAGATAAATGGGTTGGGGGCAGGCGGGAAGTGTGAGGGTTTTAAATTAAAGGAGAGAGAATTACTAGCCTAGCTAAGAATGACTAGAAATCACTTCAAAACTATTGTGGGAGTATGGATATTAAGTCATAGAAATAATCATAGGGAAAATGCACTGTCTACAACAGGGGTGGGAAAACTTTTTGGCCCGAGGGCCACATCGGGGTGCGAAACTGTATGGAGGGCCGGGTAGGGAAGGCTGTGCACATGTCCCCAAACAGCCTGGCCCCTGCCCCCTATCTGACCCCTCCCACTACCCGCCCCCTGACTGCCCCCCTCAGAACCTCCCCCATCCAACCCCCCCGCTCCTTGTTCCCTGACCGCCCCCTCCCGCAACCTCCGCCCCTCACCACCCCCCGGGACCCCACCCCCATCTAACCCCCCCTTCTCCCTGTCCCCTGCCCCCCCCGAACCTCTGCCCCATCCAACCGCCCCCTGCTCCCTGTCCCCTGACTGCCCCCAGGGACCCCCTGCCCCTTATCCAATCCCCCAGCCCCCTTACCATGCTGCTCAGAGCAGCATGTCTGGCAGCCGCACTGCCCTGCCAGAGCTAGACACGCTGCTGCTCTGCCCTGCAGGAGTGTGCAGCCCCGCCGCCCAGAGTGCCGGCGGCGTGGCGGTGGCGTAGCTTCAGGGGAGGGGGGACAGCAGGGCGGGGGGGCCAGGGGTAGCCCCCCCGGTGGGGAGCTCAGGGTCCAGGCAGGACGGTCGTGCAGGCCAGATGTGGCCCGCGGGCCATAGTTTGCCCACCTCTAGTCTACAAGCATTGGTTATATAGGTCTAGGGAAGTCCTCATGGTGTACTTCACCTCAGCATTTTTATTTGGATGCTGTAAAGATTTGTGGATCACAAACTGTTGTAGAATTCTGCACTGGATTTTTCTTTCCTCCATCCACTCAGTGATCGAGATATGTGCTAATTTTCCTACAGTGGCAATTTTATACACATTAATATCCTTGCCCTGAAAAATTCTTAGTGCATAAGCAGGTGTCCAACTCTTAGGGTATGTCTACACTACAGAATAAGGTCGAATTTATAGAAGTCGGTTTTTTAGAAATCGGTTTTATATATTCGAGTGTGTGTGTCCCCACAGAAAATGCTCTAAGTGCATTAAGTGCATTAACTCGGCGGAGTGCTTCCACAGTACCGAGGCTAGAGTCGACTTCTGGAGCGTTGCACTGTGGGTAGCTATCCCACAGTTCCCGCAGTCTCCGCTGCCCATTGGAATTCTGGGTTGAGATCCCAATGCCTGATGGGGCTAAAACATTGTCGCAGGTGTTTCTGGGTACATATCGTCAGGCCCCCCTTCCCTCCCTCCCTCCGTGAAAGCAAGGGCAGACAATCGTTTCGCGCCTTTTTTCCTGAGTTATCTGTGCAGACGCCATACCACCGCAAGCATGGAGCCTGCTCAGGTAACCGTCACCGTATGTCTCCTGGGTGATGGCAGACGTGGTACGGCATTGCTACACAGCAGCAGCAACCCATTGCCTTCTGGCAGCAGACGGTGCAATACAACTGGTAGCCGTCATCGTCGTGTCCGAGGTGCTCCTGGCCACGTCGGCTGGGAGCACCTGGGCAGACATGGGCGCAGGGACTAAATTTGGAGTGACTTGACCAGGTCATTTTCTTTAGTCCTGCAGTCAGTCCTATTGAACCGTTTTATGGTGAGCAGGCAGGCGATACGGATTGCTAGCAGTCGTACTGTACCATCTTCTGCCGGGCAGGCAAGAGATGACGATGGCTAGCAGTCGTATTGTACCATCTTCTGCCGGGCAGGCAAGAGATGAGGATGACTAGCAGTTGTACTGTACCATCTTCTGCCGAGCAGCCATGAGATGTTGATGGCATGCAGTCCTTCTGCACTGTCTGCTGCCAGCCAAAGATGTAAAAGATAGATGGAGTGGATCAAAACAAGAAAAAGACCAGATTTGTTTTGTACTCATTTGCTTCCCCCCCTCCCCTGTCTAGGGGACTCATTCCTCTAGGTCACACTGTAGTCACTTACAGAGAAGGTGCAGCGAGGTAAATCTAGCCATGTATCAATCAGAGGCCAGGCTAACCTCCTTGTTCCAATAAGAACAATAACTTAGGTGCACCATTTCTTATTGGAACCCTCTGTGAAGTCCTGCCTGAAATACTCCTTGATGTAAAGCCACCCCCTTTGTTGATTTTAGCTCCCTGAAGCCAACCCTGTAAGCCGTGTCATCAGTCGCCCCTCCCTCCGTCAGAGCAACAGCAGACAATCGTTCCGCGCCTTTTTTCTGTGCGGACGCCATACCAAGGCAAACATGGAGGCTGCTCAGCTCACTTTGGCAATTAGGAGCACATTAAACACCACACGCATTATCCAGCAGTATATGCAGCACCAGAACCTGGCAAAGCGATACCGGGCGAGGAGGCGACGTCAGCGCGGTCAGGTGAGTGATCAGGACATGGACACAGATTTCTCTGAAAGCACAGGCCCTGCCAATGCATGCATCATGGTGCTAATGGGGCAGGTTCATGCTGTGGAACGCCGATTCTGGGCTCGGGAAACAAGCACAGACTGGTGGGACCGCATAGTGTTGCAGGTCTGGGATGATTCCCAGTGGCTGCGAAACTTTCGCATGCGTAAGGGCACTTTCATGGAACTTTGTGACTTGCTTTCCCCTGCCCTGAAGCGCATGAATACCAAGATGAGAGCAGCCCTCACAGTTGAGAAGCGAGTGGCGATAGCCCTGTGGAAGCTTGCAACACCAGACAGCTACCGGTCAGTCGGGAATCAATTTGGAGTGGGCAAATCTACTGTTGGGGCTGCTGTGATGCAAGTAGCCAACGCAATCAAAGATCTGCTGATATCAAGGGTAGTGACCCTGGGAAATGTGCAGGTCATAGTGGATGGCTTTGCTGCAATGGGATTCCCTATCTGTGGTGGGGCCATAGACGGAACCCATATCCCTATCTTGGCACCGGAGCACCAAGCCGCCGAGTACATAAACCGCAAGGGGTACTTTTCAATAGTGCTGCAAGCTCTGGTGGATCACAAGGGACGTTTCAACAACATCAACGTGGGACAGCCGGGAAAGGTACATGACGCTCGCATCTTCAGGAACTCTGGTCTGTTTCAAAAGCTGCAGGAAGGGACTTTATTCCCAGACCAGAAAATAACCGTTGGGGATGTTGAAATGCCTATATATATCCTTGGGGACCCAGCCTACCCCTTAATGCCATGGCTCATGAAGCCGTACACAGGCAGCCTGGACAGTAGTCAGGAGCTGTTCAACTACAGGCTGAGCAAGTGCAGAATGGTGGTAGAATGTGCATTTGGACGTTTAAAGGCGCGCTGGCGCAGTTTACAGACTCGCTTAGACCTCAGCAAAACCAATATTCCCACTGTTACTACTGCTTGCTGTGTGCTCCACAATATCTGTGAGAGTAAGGGGGAGACGTTTGTGGCAGGGTGGGAGGTTGAGGCAAATCGCCTGGCTGCTGGTTACACGCAGCCAGACACCAGGGCGGTTAGAAGAGCACAGGAGGGCGCGGTACGCATCAGAGAAGCTTTGAAAACCAGTTTCATGACTGGCCAGGCTATGGTGTGAAAGTTCTGTTTGTTTCTCCTTGATGAAACCCCCCGCCCCTTGGTTCACTCTACTTCCCTGTAAGCTAACCACCCTCCCCTCCTCCCTTCGATCACCGCTTGCAGAGGCAATAAAGTCATTGTTGCTTCACATTCATGCATTCTTTATTCATTCATCACACAAATAGGGGGATGACTACCAAGGTAGCCGAGGAGGGGTGGTGGAGGAGGGAAGGAAAATGCCACACAGCACTTTAAAAGTTTACAACTTTAAAATTTATTGAATACCAGCCTTCTTTTTTTTGGGCAATCCACTGTGGCGGACTGGCTGGTTGGAGGAGGGTGGCTGGGGAGGAGGGTGGTTGGTTACACAGGGGCTGTAGTGGCAGTCTGTGCTCCAGCTGCCTTTGCTGCAGCTCAACCATACACTGGAGCATACTGGTTTGGTCCTCCAGCAGCCTCAGCATTGAATCCTGCCTCCTCTCATCATGCTGCCGCCACATTTGAGCTTCAGCCCTGTCTTCAGCCCGCCACTTACTCTCTTCAGCCCGCCACTTACTCTCTTCAGCCCGCCACCTCTCCTCCCGGTCATTTTGTGCTTTCCTGCACTCTGACATTATTTGCCTCCACGCATTCATCTGTGCTCTGTCAGTGTGGGAGGACAGCATGAGCTCAGAGAACATTTCATCTCGAGTGCGTTTTTTTTTCTTTCTAATCTTCACTAGCCTCTGGGAAGGAGAAGATCCTGTGATCATTGAAACACATGCAGCTGGTGGAGAAAAAAAAAAGGGACAGCGGTATTTAAAAAGACACATTTTATAAAACACTGGCTACACTCTTTCAGGGTAAACCTTGCTGTTAACATTACATACATAGCACATGTGCTTTCGTTACAAGGTCGCATTTTGCCTCCCCCCACCGCGTGGCTACCCCCTCAACCCTCCCCCCTCCCCGTGGCTAACAGAGGGGAACATTTCTGTTTAGCCACAGGCAAACAGCCCAGCAGGAACGGGCTCCTCTGAGTGTCCCCTGAAGAAAAGCACTCTATTTCAACCAGGTGACCATGAATTATATCTCACTCTCCTGAGGATAACACAGAGAGATAAAGAACGGATGTTGTTTGAACGCCAGTAAACATACACTGCAATGCTTTGTTGTACAATGATTCCCGAGTACGTGTTACTGGCCTGGAGTGGTAAAGTGTCCTACCATGAAGGACGCAATAAGGCTGCCCTCCCCAGAAACCTTTTGCAAAGGCTTTGGGAGTACATCCAGGAGAGCCGCGAATGCCAGGGCAAAGTAATCCTTTCACATGCTTGCTTTTAAACCATGTATAGTATTTTAAAAGGTACACTCACCGGAGGTCCCTTCTCCACCTGCCGGGTCCAGGAGGCAGCCTTGGGTGGGTTCAGGGGGTACTGGCTCCAGGTCCAGGGTGAGAAACAGTTCCTGGCTGTCGGGAAAACCGGTTTCTCCGCTTGCTTGCTGTGAGCTATCTACAACCTCATCATCATCATCTTCTTCGTCCTCAAAACCTGCTTCCGGGTTGCCTCCATCTCCATTGAAGGAGTCAAACAACACGGCTGGGGTAGTGGTGGCTGAATCCCCTAAAACGGCATGCAGCTCATCATAGAAGCGGCATGTTTGGGGCTCTGACCCGGAGCGGCCGTTCGCCTCTCTGGTTTTCTGGTAGGCTTGCCTCAGCTCCTTCAGTTTCACGCGGCACTGCTTCGGGTCCCTGTTATGGCCTCTGTCCTTCATGCCCTGGGAGATTTTGACAAAGGTTTTGGCATTTCGAAAACTGGAACGGAGTTCTGCTAGCACGGATTCCTCTCCCCATACAGCGATCAGATCCCATACCTCCCGTTCGGTCCATGCTGGAGCTCTTTTGCGATTCTGGGACTCTATCATGGTCACCTCTGCTGATGAGCTCTGCATGGTCACCTGCAGCTTGCCACGCTGGCCAAACAGGAAATGAGATTCAAAAGTTTGCGGTTCTTTTCCTGTCTACCTGGCCAGTGCATCTGAGTTGAGAGTGCTGTCCAGAGCGGTCACAATGGAGCACTCTGGGATAGCTCCCGGAGGCCAATACCGTCGAATTGTGTCCACAGTACCCCAAATTCGAGCCGGCAAAGCCGATTTAAGCGCTAATCCACTTGTCAGGGGTGGAGTAAGGAAATCGATTTTAAGAGCCCTTTAAGTCGAAATAAAGGGCTTCATCGTGTGGACTGGTGCAGGTTTACATCGATTTAACGCTGCTAAATTCGACCTAAAGTCCTAGTGTAGACCAGGGCTTAGGCTTAATGCTCTTATCACCAAAGTATTTCTCCCTGCTGGTTTTATTCTTTTTAGCATGTACATGCCTCATGGCAAACACTGCACTTTCTTCTGCATTTGCACAGTGCCTAGCTCATTGTCGACACTATTGTAAACAAATACTCCATTTATTCTATTATTTCAGAAGTAGTTTTAGTTGTAAACAGGATTTAATCCAACAAATCTGAAATTGGAAAGCATGAGAATTTCTTTTCAAGTTCAAAGCAACCAGATTCAGCCTTCTAATGGGACCCTGGTTAAATGTTAACTTTGGAAAGGCTACCATTACACCATAAGCCACACGCACTTACAGATCTGGAAGGAGAACCCTCAGTCCTTCAGCTCCAAAAGAAAACAAAAAGCCATCCCTGTTCCTTCCCCCATTGCCACGTGAGTTAAAGGTATCTAATAGTGGTTACCTATGGAAAGACCATTGTGTACGCCATAAGCTGCAACCAGTCAACAGAGGGCAGCATACTCAAACACAGGCCTAAATTTTCAGGAGTAGCCATCAATTTTAGAGTGCCTCACTTGGCACATTAATTATATGTTGAGTTAAACCAGTATAATTTTATATATATAGTCTGCATCCAGGTCCTTTTTCTCATCTCATAAAGAGAATCATAGAACACTTGTAATTACAAAATAAGGATATAGACATATAGAGACATATAGATATGCAGGGAGAATACATGGGATGGATTCAAAATGAATACATCAAATCACACTATTAAATACTGTTTGCACAATCTACAGATAAGGAATTATTCAACACATAATTTCAACATCTTGTGGACCATTCACAAAACAGAAAAAGAGTCTAAATTCATTAAAGAGATTATTTTCTGCAAGCTTTTGTCTCAGCTGTTAGATATGTGTGTGTCAGGAAGAGTGAAAGGAATGACAATGATTTGTCAGCAGAAATACCACACTATCAAGCCATATATTCCACTGCCAATCTGTCTGTTCTTAGGCTCTGTAATAAATGACCATTTCATTTTACTTTGGGAAGCAGCACATCTACACTGCTTGGATAAAGTTGCAGCTAATTGAAAGCAGTGTTTCAGAAGTCACCACCGTCCGCAATGATGTTCTTAAAGCCCTGCTTCATCATATAATTTTGAAAGCAGGTTAAGTTCTCACCCTGTTGGAAACAGAGTATACCCCCAGTACTATATCATCCTCCATACTTACTCCCTTCTTGGGGTTTGGCTTTACTAGTAACTGAAATAACAGTATGTAGACCTAAGCTTTCTTCTGAAGCTTGGCGGTTCCCAGAGCTGGGTCTTCTGCTTCAGAGGCTCATTCCAACTCCTCTTAACATCCTATATGGAGATAACAGGATCCACTTGCCAGCATGAGCAGCAGTAATACACTAGATCTTTGTGGAGAGTTCTAGCACATGAGTGTAGGCTGGCTCAGAGGAACCCTGCATTCACATGTGGGGCCCTAGAACTTGCCAGCTTGTTACATGTGGCTACAGTATGAGATGTCCTGAGATCTCATCAAAATTCCTGACAGGATTTTGAAACAACTGAAGAGAGAACAATAATCTAATCTAGATTTCCCACTGGGTCCAAGGCAAGCAGAAATAGATAAAAATTTAGCTGGAACTGTTTACATATATACATGCAGTGAAGACATGATCA
Organism: Natator depressus; assembly: GCF_965152275.1. Classification (NCBI taxonomy): domain Eukaryota; kingdom Metazoa; phylum Chordata; order Testudines; family Cheloniidae; genus Natator; species Natator depressus. The sequence continues at coordinate 25,216,195 of NC_134243.1, read as the reverse complement.
TCAACATTGGTATTAGTTCAGGATCCAGTATGAAGGCTGTCTACACAGGGACTTAGGTTGGCTTAACTATGTTGCTCAGGGGGTGTGGATTTTTCACACCCCTGAGAGATGTAGCTGGGTCAGCTTTGAAGTGTAGACCAGGATCAGGTCTCATAGTCATTAAAAATTTCATGGCAATTTTTGTGGGAATTTGAGTACTAATTTGAGTAATTGTGATGTCCTGATCACATCCCAGCTGGGCAGTTACATTCCCTTGGAAGTGTTACTCAGATAAGTGTTTTTTCACTTTGTTCTGACCTGTTTTGCAGTATTGCTATATGCTGCTACTGCTTTTCACCTCACATATGGCTGTTTTGATGCTGGGTGATGTGATCCCTCTACTTGCAGAGACATTTGCACTAAGGACTACCTCCAATAGGCCATCCCCTCTCATAGTGAGCACTCTGGAACTGTGTGTGAGCTTGTGGAGTTCCCACCCAACACCAGATAAGAAGCTACACACTTAGAGCCAAAACATTTCCTTTAAGAAAGAAAATTCCAAGACAACACAACACGAACCCCAGGCTATGCTGCTCCCAGGATTCCTTCCCAAAGGACCATCTATTCCAGACCTTACAGTTCTTCTCCCTGAGGGACAACTCCCACCTCCCTTACGCTAAGAGAGGTGTCTAATTCATCGATTCATAGATTCATAGATACTAAGGTCAGAAGGGACCATTATGATCATCTAGTCTGACCTCCTGCACAACCAAGCCACAGAATTTCACCCGCCCACTCCTGTGAAAAACCTCTCACCTCTGTCTGAGCTATTGAAGTCCACAAATCGTGGTTTAAAGACTTCAAGGAGCAGAGAATCCTCCAGCAAGTGACCCGTGCCCCATGCTACAGAGGAAGGTGAAAAACCTCCAGGGCCTCTTCCAATCTGCCCTGGAGGAAAATTCCTTCCCGACCCCAGATATGGCAATCAGCTAATCCCTGAGCATATGGGCAAGATTCACCAGCCAGATACTACAGAAAATTCTTTCCTGGGTAACTCAGATCCCACCCCATCTAACATCCCATCACAGGCCATTAGGCCTATTTACCATGAATATTTAATTACCAAAACCATGTTATCCCATCATACCATCTCCTCCATAAACTTATCGAGTTTAATCTTAAAGCCAGATAGATCTTTTGCCCCCACTGCTTCCCTTGGAAGGCTATTCCAAAACTTCACTCCTCTGATGGTTAGAAACCTTCGTCTAATTTCAAGTCTAAACTTCCTGATGGCCAGTTTATATCCATTTGTTCTTGTGTCCACATTGGTACTGAGCTTAAATAATTCTTCTCCCTCTCCGGTATTTATCCCTCTGATATATTTATAGAGAGCAATCATATCTCCCCTCAACCTTCTTTTAGTTAGGCTAAATAAGCCAAGCTCCTTGAGTCTCCTTTCATAAGACAAATTTTCCATTCCTCGGATCATCCTAGTTGCCCTTCTCTGGACCTGTTCCAGTTTGAATTCATCCTTCTTAAACATGGGAGACCAGAACTGAACACAGTATTCCAGGTGAGGTCTCACCAGTGCCTTGTATAACGGTACTAAAACCTCCTTATCCCTACTGGAAATACCTCTCGTGATGCATCCCAAGACTGCATTAGCTTTTTTCACAGCCATATCACATTGGTGGCTCATAGTCATCCTGTGATCAACCAATACTCCAAGGTCCTTCTCCTCCTCTGTTACTTCTAATTGATGCATCCCTAGCTTATAACTAATTCTTGTTATTAATCCCTAAATGCATGACCTTACACTTCTCACTATTAAATTTCATCCTATTACTATTACTCCAGTTTACAAGGTCATCCAGATCCTCCTATAGGATATCCCTGTCCTTCTCTAAATTGGCAATACCTCCCAGCTTTGTATCATCCGCAAACTTTATTAGCACACTCCCACTTTTTGTGCCAAGGTCAGTAATAAAAAGATTAAATAAGATTGGTCCCAAAACCGATCCTTGAGGAACTCCACTGGTAACCTCCCTCCAGCCTGACAGTTCACCTTTCAGTAGGACACGTTGTAGTCTCCCCTTTAACCAATTCCTTATCCACCTTTCAATTTTCATATTGAGCCCCATCTTTTCCAATTTAACTAATAATTCCCCATGTGGCACGGTATCAAATGCCTTACTGAAATCTAGGTAAATTAGATCCACTGAGTTTCCTTTGTCTAAAAAATCTGTTACTTTCTCAAAGAAGGAGATCAGGTTGGTTTGGCACGATCTACCTTTTGTAAAACCATGTTGTATTTTGTCCCATTTACCATTGACTTCAATGTCCTTAACTACCTTCTCCTTCAAAATTTTTTCCAAGACCTTGCATACTACAGATGTCAAACTAACAGGCCTATAGTTACCCGGATCACTTTTTTTCCCTTTCTTAAAAATAGGAACTATGTTAGCAATTCTCCAATCATACGGTACAACCCCTGAGTTTACCGATTCATTAAAAATTCTTGCTAATGGGCTTGCAATTTCGGGTGTCAATTCCTTTAATATTCTTGGATGAAGATTATCTGGTCCCCCCGATTTAGTACCATTAAGCTGTTTGAGTTTCGCTTCTACCTCAGATATGGTAATATCTACCTCCATATCCTCATTCCCATTTGTCATGCTACCATTATCCCTAAGATCCTCTTTAGCCTTATTAAAGACTGAGGCAAAGTATTTGTTTAAATATTGGGCCATGCCTAGATTATCCTTGACCTCCACTCCATCGTCAGTGTTTAGCGGTCCCACTTCTTCTTTCTTTGTTTTCTTCTTATTTATATGGCTATAGAACCTTTTACTGTTGGTTTTAATTCCCTTTGCAAGGTCCAACTCTACTTGACTTTTAGCCTGTCTCACTTTATCCCTACATGGTCTGACCTCAATAAGGTAGCTTTCCTTCCTGATCCCTCCCATCTTCCAGTCCCTGTATGCTTTCTGCTTTTTCTTAATCACCTCTCTGAGGTGCTTGCGCATCCAGCTTGGTCTACAACTCCTACCTATGAATTTTTTCCCCTTTCTTGGGATGCAGGCTTCCAATAGCTTCTGCAGCTTTGATTTAAAATAATCCCAAGCCTCCTCTACCTTTAGATCCATAAGTTCTTCAGTCCAATCCACTTCCCTAACTAATTTCCTTAATGAGCCACATGAACCCCAAATGACTCAGCAGTCATTAACCTGCAACTCCCTGTGGGATTCTAGTACCTGCTAAAGGATGGGTGGGTAACAGGGAAAGCTTGCTACCCTGATATTGTATACCCAGGATTTCCAGCACCATTTTAATTCAACCACTTTGGCAGTCTCTCTAGGAGCCACTTTGCTTGAGACCATTTCACTGTAGGTTGTAAATCAGTGAGTTCAACTCTTTGGGATCTTTGTATGAAAGGTCTATATAAATGTCACTCGTTATAATTTATTCCTGCCAATCTTGAAAAGAGTGAGTGAATGTCCTGTATTGCGTTCCATTACAGAACATGTAATGTAAATAGCTGTGGGCTGGTATCTAGCAGTTTTGGCCAAGTACATCTTGTATTTCATACCTAGGTGGGCAAACTGCAGTATTTACAATCATACTGAGAAATGGTACAAATCATAACTGACTGAACGCTCTACACAGGACTCAACAGGCAAATAGGCAGCCCCCATGGCACATGCAGCAGTAATCAGGAACTAGCTGGGGCACTGTCATAAATATAAAGGGAAGGGTAAACACCTTTAAATCCCTCCTGGCCAGAGGAAAAACCCTTTCACCTGTAGAGGGTTAAGAAGCTAAGACAACCTCGCTGGCACCTGACCAAAATGACCAATGAGGAGACAAGATACTTTCAAAGCTGGAAGGGGGGGAGGGAAACAAAGGGTTCTCTCTGTCTGTGTTGCCTTTGCCAGGACCAGAGCAGGAATGCAGGTCAGAACTCCTGTAAAGGGTTAATAAGCAATCTAGTTAGATATGCGTTAGATTCTGTTTTGTTTAAATGGCTGATAAAATAAGTTGTGCTGAATGGAATGTATATTCCTGTTTTTGTGTCTTTTTGTAACTTAAGGTTTTGCCTAGAGGGATTCTCTATGTTTTGAATCTGATTACCCTGTAAGGTATTTACCATCCTGATTTTACAGAGGTGATTCTTTTACTTTTTCTTCAATTAAAATTCCTCTTTTAAGAACCTGATTGCTTTTTCATTGTTCTTAAGCTCCAAGGGTTTGGGTCTGTGTTCACCTATGCAAATTGGTGAGGATTTTTTATCAAGCCTTCCCCAGGAAAGGGGGTGTAGGGCTTGGGGGGATTTTGGGGGAGAAAGACATTTCCAAGTGGGCTCTTTCCCAATTATATTTTGTTAGACACTTGGTGGTGGCAGCAATAAAGTCCAGGGACAAAAGGTAAAATAGTTCGTACCTTGGGGAAATTTTAACCTAAGCTGGTAAAAATAAGCTTAGGGGGTTTTTTCATGAAGGTCCCCATGTCCGTACCCTAGAATTCAGAGTGGGGAAGGAACCTTGACAGGCACTCTAAGAAGTAGAATTACTTCAGCGTCTAAATATGCTGATGTGATAGAAGTTGATGCCTCCCCATCCTCAGCTGTTGATGCCATTGCACTTTCTTGCATTATAGGGGATGGGGGTTCACATGAGATATTTTTCATGGCCTATCACATTCTCTCAGGTCTTGGACTCAAATTCATAACTCGGGCAAATATGCAACCAAGTAATTTTCTCCCTTTCCCTGGGCACAAGTCAGGAAGAGGCAACCAAAGATTTAATGCAATAATTAGAATTTGCATTCTATTTTCTTCCCCAAGTTCCCCTAGTAAATAAACTTCCCTTAAAATATACTTAAAACTACAAAAAGTTCATCTCACACTGCTTTCCATCAAGAATGCTTTTCCAGTGGATGCTGACTGAAAGTCCTGTAAGATGACAAGTATATATGTTAATTACATGAGTGTACCTTTGTTGATTTTATTCCACTATCTCAACATTTATCCCTAACATTTTCTTTTGCAGGAATATTGGACCAAATGATACTGTTAGTCTCACTGGTTCAGAGTAACTCCAGTATTAAATCAAGTTACATTTGCTCAGGTAGTGTCAGTAAGTCACACTGTATACCTTGTGTATTTTATGATTAACATTAATAAAGAAGAGTTCTGCATTAAGGTTTCCATTGGTCAAATATACTCTGGATATACAGCAACACATCTTAGAGAACAATTTGACCTCTTGGCTGAAATTTTCAACCGTGGCTAGTGATTTTGGGTGATCAACATGAGACTTCTTAAAAGGGCATGATTTTTAGAAAGTGCTGAGTACTACCTCGTGTGCCAGGGACTCCTCAGGGACACAGCTGGGAGGGACCATTCCATCTGTGAAACTGAATATGGGACCAGTCCTGCTCTCATTGAAGTCAATGGCAGAAGTCTCAATTACTTTGATGGGGCACAAGCAGATCCCGTGAGCCAGATTTTCTGCTGGTGTAACATCAGAGGAGAATTTGACCGTATGTCCACCAGAATGCTTCTGTAGTTGTCTTCAGGGCTCTAAGATAGATCTAATTATGTAGGTCAACTAATCTTTGACAACCATTTTTCAATCACCCATCCTGTCTGGGTTATTTCCTCCCCCGTCGACCCCATGGTAGAGTGATTGCTTCTCTCTAAAATCCAGCTTTACTTTTGTGTCATGCCCACATTGTGGAATGCATCTAAGCCATTAAATATTTGAAAAGAGGCTTTTCCCAGAGGTCTCTGATTATTAAAACCTGTGACGTATTCAAGAGTTGAATATTCATAGTTTATTTGTTGTCACTCTTTCTTGGACTCATTACAGACAGACATTTTGTACATCATTCCTAAAATCAGAACCCTATTCAAAGAGAATGGAGGCATTGACTCAAAATGTAAAATACTCCTGTAGTGGGGCGGTCATCCTGCTCCGGCCCGGAAGGGATTAAAACAGCCCTGGGAAAGAGCTGCCCCGGGGAACCAATAGGGTAGGCTGATTGGGGAAGCAGCCACTGGTGGGGCCACGCCCCAGTTAGGCCACAGCTGGCCCTATAAAAGGGATGTGAGCCAGGCCCTAAGGGAGTCTCTCTCTAGCAGTAGAGAGAGAAGGACCAGGCTGCCTGGGAGAAAATGGTACCTGGAGCAGAGCTGGGGAGCTCCAGCCTGGCAAATCCCCAGGCTGCAGGCCTGGTCAAAGGCCAAAACAGGTACTGGGGTTCCAAAGGGGCAGCCTGGGGTTAGCTAAAGGCAGCATGTGCAAACCCTCCCTTGCTAATGATGAGTGGCATGACAGACTGCAGTCTGCCCCAGTGAGTGGGGGCTAGAGGATGACTGGCAGCAGCCACTGAGGCAAGGTGAGGATAGAGGGTTGGGGGTTCCCCTAGGAGGGGAGACCCTGAGTGTGGGGGCACCGCCAGGGGGCAGCACCCCAAGGTAAAGGGGCACCAGGGTCTGGGAGGGACATGGGGGACAGTGGCAGGTGAGACACCAGCCTGCAGAGGGTGCTCTGGGCTGGAAGAGTTAATTCCCGAGACAACCAGCAGGAGGTGTTGCACTGGTGAGTCTCGCCTTGCTACAACTCCCTTTTATTGTTTCCTTTTGTACTGAATTCAAGTGTCACCCTCCTCGTTCCAACCCCAATATGTCCAGTGAGAGACTATTTTAGCCTATTTTATTCTGAAGGTAAATCTCTCCCTTAGAGCACATCATGCTGAAGTATTCAGGACACACAATGGGATGCTCAGTGTATCCATTTGCAAGCCTCACTGAGAGATGTCTCAGATCAGTGGCTAGTGATTGACCTTTTAGAACAAATCTAAAATGTTTGGAGTAGAAGTATGCTGGGGCACCAGCCTAGTCTGGATTTTAACTTTGGTGAAGTTCAGTATGTGTTCAAATCGGATCTAGGTTTTTGACTAGTTTGAGTTTTGTTGTTTAGAGCTAGCAGTCAGCCACAGCATTCAGATCCAGAACATTCAGAGCTGCAGTTTAGATACAGAATAATCTCTAGTTTGGACACTTTTGTGTGTGCACCAAGTTCTCCTTGAAGGCTTAATTGTATAAGGTGCAAACAATTTCAGTGGGAGTTACAGCATTTAAAACTTTGCAGGATCAGACCTTGAGCAAGAAGGGAACATTTTAAGCCATTGAAGATGCCCATTCAGTCACAGAAGCAAGTCATCCAAGACTGTTACCTTCATTATGTCAACTGTCTGCTTAGCACAACTCAAAATATCAAGCCACATTCTCAGCTGATATAGAACTATGCCAATTCACACCAGCTAAAAATCTGTCTCATTCTTTTTAAAAGCTGCTTCATGAATTATCCCCTGAATATGATAGAGGAACTCAACCATATTTTGATTTTTTCATAAAGCTTTCCCCACAGTCCTACATGACATTCTCATAAGCTAACTAGGGAAATATGGTCTAGATCAGTGGGAGCAACCTAGGCCCGTCAGGGTAATCCGCGGGTGGGCCACGAGTCAGTTTGTTTACACTAACCATCCCATTGACCGGGAACGGCGAACCGGGAGCTGCGGGCAGCTGTGCCTGAGGACGATCAATGTAAACAAACTGTCTCGCGGCCCGCCAGCGGATTATCCTGACAGGCTGTGTGCGGCCTGTGGGCTGCAGGTTGCCCACCACTGGTCTAGATGAAATTACTATAAGGTGGGTGCACAACTGGTTGAAATCATACTCAAAGAGTAGTTATCAATGATTCACTGCCGAAGTGGGAGGATGAATCTAGTAGGGTCCTGCGGGGGTCAGTCCTAGGTCTGGTACTAGTCAATATTTTCATTAATGACTTAGACAATGAAGTATCGTATACCCTTACAAAATCTGCAGATGACATCAAGTGGGGAGGGGTTGCAAGCTCTTTGGAGAACAGGATTAGAATTCAAAAGGACCTTGACAAATTGGAGAATTGGTTTGAATTCGACAAGGTGAAATTCAGTGAAGATAAATGCAAAGTACTTTACTTAGGAAGGAAAAATCAAATGCACAGCTACACAATGGGGAATAACTGGTTAGGCGGTAGTACTGCTTAAAAAGATGTGGGGGTTATAGTAGATCACAAATTGAATACAAATCAACACTGATGCCATCGTGAAAAAGGCTAATGTCATCCTGGTGTGTATTGACAGGGGTGTTGTATGTAAGACACAGGGGTAATTGTCACACTCTACTCGGCATTGGTGAGACTTCAGCTGGAGTACTGTGTCCAATTCTGGCCAACGCACTTTAGGAAAGATGTTGACAAATTGGAGAGTCCAGAGGAGAGAAACCAAAATGATCAACAATTTAGAAAATCTGACCTATGAAGAAAAACTGGTCACATTTAGTCTTGAGAAAGGGGACTGAGAGGGGCCTGATAACAGTCTTCAAAAATGTTAAAGGCTGTTACAAAGAGGAAGGTGATCAATTGTTCCGCATGTCCACTGAAGGTAAAACAAGAAGTAATGGGCTTAATCTGCAGCAAGGGAGATTTAGGTTAGATATTACGAAAACCCCTTCTAAGTATACACTTCCAAAGGAGGTTGTGGAATCCCCATCATTTCAGATTTTTAAGAACAGGTTGGACAAACACCTATTAGGGATGGTCTAACTTGGTCCTTCCTCAGTGGCAGGGGCTGGACTTCATGACATCTCGAGGTCCCTTCCAGCCCTACGTTTCTGTGATTCTGTAACAATGTCCCTTACAGCAGTGGTTTTCAAAGTGCAGGTCGCGACTGAGTACTGGGTCGCGGCGGCTCTGGTCAGCACTGCCGACCAGGCTGTTAAGTGTCCCGTCGGTGGTGTTGCCTGGCTAAGACAGGCTAGTCCCTACTTATTCTGACACCACGCTGCGCCCCGGAAGCGGCCAGCAGCAGGTCTGGCTCCTAAGCAGGGGGGCCCCGGGGCTCCACACTCCCATTGGCCGCACTGCCCCTGCCTTAGCACTCCTTCTGTGCTGCTGACCAGGAGCCGCCCAAGATAAGCCCGCACCCCAATCCCCAGCCCTGAGCCCCCCCAACCCAGAGCCCCTTCCTGCACCTCAAACCCCTTATCCCCAGCCCCACCCCAGAGCCTGCACCCCCCAGCCCAGAGCCCTGACCCCATCCCGCACCCCAACCCTCTGCCCCAGCCCTGAGTCTCCCCAAACCCAGAGCCCCCCTGCACCCCAAACCCCTCATCCCTGGTCCCACCCCAGAGCCTGCACCCCCAGACCAGAGCCCCCTCCCACACCCTGAACTCCTCATTCCTGACCCCACCCCGCAGCCCTCATCCCTGCACCCTAACCCTCTGCCCCAGGCCCGAACCCCTCTCAAACCCTTCATCCCCAGCTCCATTGGGTCACAGGCATCAATGTTCTTCAACTGGGTCACCAGAAAAAAAGTTTGAAAACCACTGCCTTACAGAAACAGACAGGTTACAAATACAAAGTGGCTTGGGCAATGACTTAACTTTACCACCAGATTACCAAATCAAAATTAATCAGAGAGAATGGGAGAAAATAAAAAACCAACCAAACAACACTGAGCAGGATCTTACTACTCATATAAAATGAGAACATTAGCTCAAGGCTTGGCTGTCAAATTTGAAGAGTTCTTCTTTAAAAAAAAAAAAATTCTGAAATGATGCCAATAGAATGAATCCTGGATAACCCATTGAACACAACAAATTGGCAAGCGTGGTTTATGTGGCTACAATCCTGTTTTAAGCATGAGATTTCTGCCTAACTGCCTGCTAGAGGACAGAGCTGCGATTCAAAACAGAGCAAGATGTTCTTTGCCTTCTCCATCATGAGACATTAGACGCAATTCTCATCTTATACCAGTGGACATTAGGAATAATTTCATCAAAGTGAATTGAGCTACACTGTAAAACTAGTACCACAGAGATCAGAATCAGGTCTTTTATATTTGTTTTTATTTATATGGAACCAGATTCTGATTACGATGCAACCTTACTTCATATGTAGCCCCATTTAAATCAGAGTACTTTGGGAATAAGATGGTAATCAGCATAAGTAATAGTATTGATTCTAGCTTTTATTGTTTCCCCCTGATCTAATACACTTTCCATCCAGATGAGTTTATGCTTTGCTCATGAGAAAAAGTGAAATTTAGACAAAATTCCCACAATAAATTCTAAACTTTTGTCTCTCCCCAACATTAGGGCTTAAATGGATTTAAGTGAGTTAGCCAAAAATTGGGACTGATTTTTCCTCTGACCTCTCTGGGTGTAAATGAGGGTTTATTCTATTCATTTCAACTGAGCCATTAACTTTCATATTTAGTATAATGTGCATTGACACAATGTACAATATATGCCCATTCAAATTGGCTGGTTCGATACTTCAGATGTGGAAAAAAACCTTTTTTTAAAAAGTGATTTTTGAAATCTGTTCAGAGGAAGTTTTATCTAGTGATTAAACCTGGGAAATTGGAGTCAGTACTCCCTGTTTGTACTCATCCACTTGTGTATGGGAGGGAAGAATCAGTACCAATATTTATAAAAATGGACACAAGACCCAAATGTCAATTTCATCAGATTCCAAGGATTTTAGAAGTCTGCCTTCTCCGCACTCACACACAAGTCCCAAATCTTCCTATTTATTTATTTATTCAGACCTGCTACTATGGCATGCATGCATTTATACATGTAGGTATATTGTGTTTTGATTGTATACATTAATTCCCTTCTACTTATATGATATTCAATACCTCACTTAATCCAGAATGCTTCATAACAGCTAAATGGTTTGGGTTTGTAGGGGTTTTTGTTTGTTTGTTTTTGTTTTTTGTTTTTTTGCATGCACCGAGCTGTGTTTTCCTTTCAAAAGGAAAGACTCCATTGTGGATTTTCAAGTCACTAAATGGACAAAGATATGCAGTGAATCTGCATCACATGCCAAACATCACTAACACAGAAACTATGACAAGTTTCAGAGTAGCAGCCATGTTAGTCTGTATTCGCAAAAGGAAAAGGAGGACTTGTGGCACCTTAGAGACTAACAAATTTATTTGAGCATAAGCTTTCGTGAGCTACATTCGAATGCATGAATGCGTCCGATGAAGTGAGCGTAGCTCATGAAAGCTTATGCTCAAATAAATTTGTTAGTTTCTAAGGTGCCACAAGTACCCCTTTTCTTTTTACAGAAACTATGGAATTGCTAATTGCATTCCTGGACTCTGCTGAATATACAGAGGGAGAGACAAGCTCTTCCTTCCAGGCATAAGAGCAAGAATTAATAGACGGATCACAAAGGATTAATAAAGCATATTAAGAGGAGAGGCTGTTTTGTTATGCTGCAGTCAAAGCAACAACTAGTCTTCCTGGCTCTGACAGAACATTTCCTAACCCATTCTCTACCAACCTATCCATTTCTGTGCCCCATTTATTGAGTCCATCGATGCACTTTATCAAGGTTTCCGAACATGGGAAACATTTGGGCAGGAGCACATTCTCAAAGTGAAAGAGACCTAGCTATCAGCTGCAGTGACAGCTGCAGTTAATTCCTCTCCGTACAAATGCTGACCCTTTGTCTCCAATTTGTTACCTCTACTGAAAACATCAAAATCCAACTGTTTTATGTACATGGACAGAAGGGCAGGGACCATGGCCAGAGCTCTCTCAAGTGCTCTTAGGGATAACAATAATCAAAGAAGAGGTCACAGTGGGAAAACATGAGTGATACGGTATGCAGGCCATTGATTGACATTGGGGAAACAATTGCTTCAATGCTGTGCTGGTTCATTCATGTAAACTAAGTGCCGAACACTACGCAGTAGATAACAAGAGACATACAAAGTTGACCTTTCAGCTGAATCACTAAAAACTGTGGTAGATTAATTTCATCCATGCATCAAGGGCTATATTCTCTCCACAGAGTAGAGAACCACAAGCTTGTATCTGGATCCAGATCCAAATATGCTTGGAGTTTGGTACTCAGATCTGGGGGTTTTGGTTCATCCTGTTATGGAGACAGAGGCCACTGAGATCAGCATTTGAAATGCTGCAGAGTTGGGGGGTGTTTGGGTCTAGAGTTCTGGTTTAGTTCCATCTCTGCTTCATTCATACTCTAAAGCCAGAGGGACCTTTATGATCTCCTGCATAACACAGGCCATCAAATTTCATCCATATACTTTCATACTATGAAGTGTAAACTGACCTGAATAGGCAGAATACCCACACATATATTTCAGTACTATAGTGTTTTCCTTACAATATTAAAATCACTCACTGTTGGGCTACATACCATGGAAGATCTACAGTTCTAAATGCATATAGGAGTGGAGTCCAAGCAGCAGGAAGGAAGCACCTGAGCTGTTACATGCTTTCTTGAAGCCTATATAATGCAGTAATACCTTGCAATTACATAGCACCTTTAATCCAAGTAATCAAGTCACTTTACAATCAAGTCACTTTACAAACATTAATTTATTACATCTCACAACATCCCTGCTAGGGAAGTATTTATACTACCCTTTTTACAGATGTCTAAACTGAGATACAGAGAGGTTAGGTGACTTGCCCACACAATGAGTTGGGGATATAGGACCCAGGAGTTCTGACTCACTGTCGAGCTCTGCTTACTAGACAGAACTTCCTCTACTTTGATTTTTAAAAACCCATTTTGACTACTACACTCTTTCCATTCCACCTGGAAAGTATCAGTGCATCAAGTTTTTCTCTGAATACATGATTTATACAATGTATGCAGTATAAAAAGATTACACTAGTAATAGCACCCAGTTTTATAGACCTTTACCTAGACATAGGTGTTGGAAGTAAGAGTGCTGGGGGTGCAGCAGCACCCCTGGCTTGAAGTGGTTTCCATCCTATACAGGGTTTACAGTTTGGTTCAATGGCTCTCAGCACCACCATTATACAAATTGTTCCAGCACCTCTGGCCCTTTAAATCCTGAGGTATCTCAAAAGGCTCTGACCAACCATATATAAAGTGTTCACTTCAGCCACCTCTCAGGTAGAACAGAATATTTCTTAAATAGCACACAGCAACACTGCACAACAGTTTGCTACAGGAAGGGAAGAATCACATCTAAGGACAGGGCTACTGACAAAGGATTTGTCTACACACTAAGTGGAAGTGTGATTGTAGCTAGCACAGGTAGCCATACCCACATTAACTTTAACCTACCTAGCACAAGTGCATAATACTGAAGATGTGGCAGCATGGCCATCAGCTAGCAACCTGAGTACCTCCCCAGAGAGCCTGTACTGCCCATGCTGCCATATCTTCACTTCTATGGTTACTCACACTAGCTCCATTAAAGCTAGCACAGTTATGCCTACCCATGCTTCAGTCACACCTTTACCTGCAGTGTAGACATACCCCAAAAGAGAAGATAGATGGAGAATTAAAAAAGAAAAAAAAAACCGAAGTGGAGTTTAATACACTTAAAAATAATCCTGTGCTACATCCTTTCCCTCCTGCCGCCTTTATTTGTAAGGGGCCAAATCCTCGACTAGTGCAAATCAGCATAGCTCCACTGACTTTAACTAACTGATGCAAGATAAAATAGATATAAGCAAGAGTTAAACCACCATTAGTGCTTCTACATGTGTGGTTTGAATCAAACAAGTTGAACTGATTCATTTCTCTAATACAGACAAAGGCATAGTCAAGGTGCAAATCAAATGAAGTTTTAGGGCTTGATTCTAAATCACATCAAGGCCCTTTTATATGCTTTGGAAGCTTAAAGGGGCCCTAAAGTGAGTTTAAATGTCAGGGTAGTGTGAAGGGGTCATACTGTAAATGAGAATCATGCCCACTAAGTCAATGAATTTACATCAAGCATTCATCACTAGAACAAAGATATGTAAAGTTAAGGATCAAAGGCCATCCTCAGGGGCGTCTTCATATACAGGAGACTGACATTGACATCAATGGGTGTTAAATATGCATATTGAGGAACAAACAGATCCCTGAAACTGCCTTTTGTGCTTAGGGTTGTAACTCACATGTTTCTTTAGAGCTTGCAGATCTAAGAGATCGCTACTATACAGATGCACAACAAGAGACACTGAGAATGGAATGTCAACAGCAGCTCTTGAGTTTTCTTGCTTTTGTAGCTTAAATGTTACTTTATCTTTTAGTTTCTTTTTTGCCCACTACAGCATCAACAAAGAAAAACTGCTACAATCCTACAGCCCATTTCATTGCCCTAGACCTGTGCATGCAAAGGGACCGGCCTGGCCACTTCCAACCTCACTATAGTCCCTGTAGAGGTTTCTTTTTGGTGTCTGGGGTTTGTACTGAGGAGGGAGGCGGAGACTAGAGGAGGGGTCAAGGAATGCTCATAGTCCCTTCTGTGCCCCTGAAAAGATATTGGGGCAGGTGTGGGTGGAAATCTCTGATTGGATTCTTGTGGATGTTTCCTCCTACATAGACCTGTCCTGCAAGTTTTACCAAGGCAGGAGGATGAGCCTGAGGTATGAAGCACACTTCCCTGAGATTACATCAGCTTCAGTCTGGACACAGTAGACATCTATGGAAACGGATATTCTTCGTGGCCCAGTGAAGCTATGAGTGCCAATAGGCATCTACAGCAAACTTCCAGTAAGATATATCACTGCTGTTACCGGTAGAGGAGCTATATTTGACCTGATAAAATGCCATAAATGCAATTGGTACAGAAGAGGAACAAGGAAGAAATGACTATACCAATCTCTGCTGTTTTTTGTTACTTTCTTTATACATCCTCTCCTTGTTTATCCATACCATTCTTTCCCCTTCCAGCTTTTTGCAACAGTCAGAGTGACGCAACGTCAGTGTAGACACTGTGCTTGGCTATGTTGCCCTAATTGGCCTTCAGGAGGATCCCACAGTGCCCATCCTGACCACTCTGATCAGCACTTTGAACTATGCTGCCTTGAGGGTATGCAGCCCTCCCTCATTTAAAGGCCTGGGAATTTTTGAAATTCTTCTTCCTGTTTGCTTAGCGTGCACAGTTCATGTCTTCCCAGCACTATGCTGGCTTTCTGCAGCAGACACTCTCCTGTGTGGAGCACACCAGAACTGTTGGATCTGCTGAGTCTATGGGGAGAGGAGGCTGTGCAGTTGCAGCTTCGCTCCAGCCATAGGAACCATGGTATCTGTGGGCTGATTGCTAGTGGCATGCAGGAGAAGGGGCTCGAGAGGGACACGCAGCAGTGCCGTACCAAGATCAAGGAGCTGAGGCAGGCACACCAGAAGGCAAGGGAGGCCAACCGTTGCTCTGGTGCGGCGCTGAAGACATGCCACTTTATAAGGAGCTGCACACCATCCTCAGCAGCGACCTCACCTTCACCACCAAGAGCCCTGTGGATACTTTGGGGGGACTGGATACTTTAGAGCCAGCAAACTCAACCCCAATGACGAAGTGGTGGATGAGGAAGTGGAGTTGGAGGACGATGTGAAGCAAAGGGCAGGATCATCTGGTGGTGCAGCAAGTGAGGACCCCTTTTCCACTCCGGAGGGGTCTAGCCAGTCCCAGCACGCTGGCTCTGGCATGCAGGAGAGGGGAGCTCCGGTAAGTGCTCATTTTGCTTTGATACTGAACAGTGAGGAGATTGAGCTCTCATGTACTTTGTTATATGGTAGAGGAGGGATAAGGGACAGACTTTAACAACAGAGGCTGTCCATCTACGCACTCCTCCACACCAGCGGAGCACCTCCATCAGATAAGGTGGCGAACCAGGAGGAGTAAGGAGGATATGTTTCCTGAGGTGCTGCAGTAAACAGATGCAGCACATTGTGAAACAAGAGCCTGGAGGGAGACAACTGATGAAAGACTAAGGCCTGATAGCTTGGAAAGGACTCCGGGGCAGGAGTGGATCATAAAGCTCTGGGAGGGCCAGACAGAGATGAAGTCCCTCCTAATCCCACAATCTAAGTACATCCATGCAGGACTCCCCCGGCAGAACTCTGGTCCATGCTCTCCCCAAACTCCCCCATCACAGTCCTCACATGTTCCCAGCCCCTTTCAGCAGGGCCGTCCTTACCCATACGCAAAGCATACAACTGTGTGGGGCACCAAATTTCCTGGTGCCCTGCGTGCTGCTCCGGCTCTTCCCCGGGGCTCCTGCCCCAGCCCTGTCCCCACTCCCCTGAAGATTGCAGCCAGGCCCGACCCTGTACTCATGGCATGGTAAGTGGAATGACGCAGCCCCAGCCTGCTCTGCTCCCCTGGCTCCCAGCCGCGCCGCCGACAAGTGCTGGGGGGCGGTTCCCCCCTCCCCTCAAGCCTGGGAGCCAGGGGAGCAGAGTGGCCTGGGGCCACAGGCCTTCACGGGCAGGGGGGAGCTGGGCGCAGGCCTCCATTGGGGATGGGGGCTGGCCACTTCCTGCGGGAAGTGGAGTGATCCAGCCCAGCCTGCTCCGCTCCCTCGGCTCCCAGCCGCGAGTGCTGGGGGATGTTTCCCCCCTCTTCCCAAGCCTGGGAGCCGGGGGAGTGGAGCTTGGTAAGAGGGGGGAAACATCCCCCAGCACTCGCGGCTGGGAGCCGAGGGAGCGGAGCAGGCTGGGGCCGGATCACTCCACTTCCCGCAGGAAGTGGCCAGCCCCCATCCCCCACAGAGGCCTGGGGCCAGCCCCCCCTGCTCCCACCCGCGGAGGCCTGGGGCCAGCTGCATAGGGCACCAAAATAGCTAGGGACGGCCCTGCCTCACAGTGCACCAGGCACTCCACACCTAAGACTGGAGTTTCCCAAAGAAAGCTGGAGTTACACATCACTGCGAGAACCCTAACCCTTGAGACGACGACTCATTGTCATGTCCCTTGTGTGACCAAAAATTTGTGTTTTGTCCTATTATTAAACTTGAATCTTAGAAATAAAATGAGTCTTTATTTGTGACATAAACGCATCAGTTAGTGCTAACACTGAAACACAGTGGCGCTAGGTAGGACTATTTGCTCATTACAATTAACGTTCAGGAAGCAAGCTCTACAGGGGTAATTCAAGGCAGCAAGTAATCCCTGCCTGACCAAATGCATCACATAAAGTCACGTTAATGGGAATCATTGTCAAAATGCTCCTTCAAAGCCTCCCTGATTAGAATAGCCCCCCACTGCGCCCCTCTAATTGCCCTTGTGTCTGGCTGCTCAAAATCCGAAGCCAGCCAATCAGCCTCAGCGGTCCATCCCTGGAGAAACTTTCCCCTGTCACTTAGCAAATATTATGTAGAGTACAGCAGGCTGCAATAACCATCAGAATATTTTCCTCTTTGAGGTCCAGCCGGCCAAAAAAACAGCACCAGCGACCTTTTACTTGGCCAAAGTATTCAATGGTCATTTGGCACCTGCTGAGCCTGTTGTTGAAGCACTCCTTCCTGCTGTCCAGTTTCCCAGTGTAAGGCTTCATGAGTCATTGGAGCTAGAGGTAGGCAGGGTCTCCAGTGATCACTATGGGAATTTGCAAATCCCCTATTGGAATCTTCTGGTCTGGAAAGAAAGTCCCAGCCTGCAACCTTCTATAGAGTCCAATATTCCTAAAGATGCATGCATCATGCACCTTCCCTGACCACCCTGAATTGATGTTAGTGAAACGGCTCCGGTAATCCACCAGCACCTACAAGACCATGGAGAAATAGCCCTTTTAGTTGGTGTACTCTCTCGCAAGATGGCCGGGGCCAAAATTGGGATATGTACCATATATCGCCCCATTGCAGTTAGGGGATCCCATTGCCTCAAAGCCATCAATTATCTCTTGCACATTATTGAAAGTCACTGTCCTTTGTAGCAGGAGGTGATTAATGGCCCTGCACACTTGCATCACTGCAACCCCCACAGTGGACTTTCCAACCGCAAACTGATTCACAACTGACCAGTAGCAGTCTGGAGTTGCCAGCTCCCACGCAGCGATCACCGCTCGCTTTTCCACAGTGAGGGCAGCTTTCATTCTGGTGTCCTTGCAGCACAGTGCTGAGGTGAGCTCCACACATAGTTCCATGAAGGTGGATTTGCGCATCCAAGAATTCTGCAGCCCCTGCTTGTCATCCCGAAGATGCATTACGATGTGATCCCGCCACTCAATGCTTGTTTCCCTAGCCTAATACTGACGGTCCACTGTGTGCAGCTGTTCCGTGAATGCCAGCAGCAATCTTGAATTATTTGTTTTCATGGCAGACATCACCAATTCACTCTCTGCTTCGCAGCTCATGAAATACTACAGGACCAGCCACGTTGTGTTCATAAACTCATCACCAGACTCGTCAGCAGCTCAGGGTCAAGCAGAGGTGGCGGGTACACAGTTTACAAGGGCAGTTGAAAAATGGCACAAAATGAAGTAGGAGGTCCATGGAATGATGGGACAGGAAGAACTGCATCACAGGACAGCAAGCATGTCCCCATGATGCATTGCGATCCATTCCCAGAGCTCCCAGTGCAGAGGGTGGTGAGTTGCACAGTGGGATAGCTACCCACTCTCTGTCACTACTCAATAGCACCCACAGTGAGTTAGGTGCTTTGCAGAATAGGTAAGAAGATAATCTAGTCAGATAGTGCACTTAGCTGAGATGGGACATATCAAAAAGCAGTATGACTGAATAAGATATTTTTGCATGTTTTATTTGTTTAAGATTTTCCCATCACCTGATTAGTTAACCTCTCTGTGGGCAGCACTAGGGTCTAAAGACTTTGGGGGGAGGGGAGGAAGGGGGCTTAAAGTGTAAAGGGTGGATTCCTGACAGTGTGAGAGGAGTTCCTGATGAAGAGGCTATGTGGAATTAGGCCGGGAGGAATAAGAGAATAACTCAATAGGGCAGTTAATCTTAGAATCTCAGGGTTGGAAGGGACCTCAGGAGGTCATCTAGTCCAACCCCCTGCTCAAAGCAGGACCAATCCCCAACTAAATCATCCCAGCCAGGGCTTTGTCAAGCCTGACCTTAAAAACTTCAAAGGAAGGAGATTCCACCACTAGTTAATCATGCAGCTTGGATAGAATGAAGGACTTGGAGAAGAGGTGAGTAAAACAGGATGGACAGAGGAGCCAAGATGCATAAGACCTTGAAGGCCAGGGGTAGGAGCTTAAATCTGATGCAGAAGGCAAGGAAAACATGGTACCTGGCTCAGAGTTCTGGGGCGCTTGTATTTGAGTTTCTAGTTCTGTCCTGTCACCAAGGGTAAAATACAGGAAGAGTTACAGTGCATTTGACTAGGGGGAGAATGACTTTTTTATCCTCTCAAATTAATGCTCTATCTTATTCATAAATCCAAATTAGAACAGAATGTAACCACTGTATTTATAGGGAGCTTATACAAGAAAACTCTAGGATCCTTCTCACCATGGCAACTGGAAAGAAACTACCCAATCCAAGAACATTTCCATTTTCTTCAACACTAGCTCTTCACTGTTCTTGCTTCTCAAAAGGAATGAATTCACCCAGTTCTTGGTATAGTACTTGAAGCTTGAGTCTTAGCTAGAGTACCACTTAAAGTCTTCTTGTACCATATTAACCCCAAAGCAACTGCAAACACTAACAACTTATCATTTGTGCTGCAGAAAGTTACTGAAGAATGGGATCAGTCCCTGTGAAATATCTGTAAGCCTGATTTTCCTTTGAACTCGTTTCACACCAGTTTGATGCCATTACTTCTGGTTTATACCAATGTTTTCAGAACCAGGCCCAGTATTTTTTTTTCATTCTGGAATGCATTGTAGATTTTTATTTTATTTTTCACTGTGGTTTATTTTAAACATTTCATTAACATTGCATGAGAAAAATCTGTTGAAAGTTTTCGGTTGAAACTAGACTTGCCAACTTTCTAATCACACAAAACCGAACACTCTTGCCCTGCCCTTTCGAGGCCCTGCCCTTGCCCCACCTCTTCTGATGCCCCATTCCCCCTCCCTCTGTCACTCACTCTCCTCCACCCTCACTCACTTGCTCATTTTTACGGGGCTGGGGAAGGGGCTTTGGGTGCAGGAGTGGGTGAGGTCTCAGGCTGGGGGTGCAGGTTCCGGGATGGGGCCAGAAATGAGGGGTTCAGGGTGTGGGAGGAGGCTTCAGGCTGGGGCAGCGAATTCGGGTGCAGGCTCTGGGGTGGGGCCAGGGATGAGGGGTTTGGGTTGCAGGAGGGGGCTCCAGGTTGGGGAGTGGAGCTGAGGGGGTCAGGGTGCGGGAGGGAGCTCTGGGCTGGGGCAGAGGTGCAGGGGTGGGGGGCGGGCTCTGGGAGGCAGCTTGGGTGCAAGATGAGGCTCATGGCTGGGGCAGGGGTGTGGGAAGAGGGTCCAGGCTCCAGGAGAGAGTTTGGGTGTGGGAGAGGGCTCAGGGCTGGAGTGCAGAAGAGGGTGCGGGCTCCGGGAGGGAGCTCCAGGCTGGGGCAAGGGGTTGGGATACATGAGAGGGTGTGGGCTCCAGGTGGCACTTACTTTGGGGGGGCTTCCCAGAAGCGGTGACATGTCACTTGGCTCCTAGTGTTAGGCACAGCCAGGCAGCTCTGCGCAGTGCGCGCTGCCTCCACGTGCAGGCACTGCCCCTGCAGCTCCCATTGGCTGCGGTTCCCGGCCAATGGGAGCTGCGGAGCTAGCACATGGGGTGGGGGCAGTGTGCAGAGCTGCCCTGGCTGTCCCTGCGCCTCGGAGCTGCAGGAACATGTCGCTGCTTCTGGGAGCCACGCAGAGCCAGGTAGGGAGTCTGCCATGCCCACCAACCGGACTTTTAACAGCCCAGTCAGTGGTGCTGACCAGTGCCACCAGGGTCCCTTTTTGACCAGATGTTCTGGTCGAAAACTGGACACCTGGCAACCCTAGCTGAATGCTTGAAGGAAGTTTTCATTAAGTGTCTGTGCAATCAGCTTGACACCACCTTTATTCTGATGGACAAACAAGAAGTCACTCCCGCAGAAGAACTACTCATAAGGCCCTTCTCTGTAGGCACTCTGCAAGCAAAACATACTGAAGTGACTGGGCCAGATCCTCAGCTGATGTACATGGCATAGCTCTATTGACTTCATTGTAGCTACACTGATTTACAACAGCTGAAGATCTGGCCCAGTAACGTGGCTTTGTTGGGACGATGGAGGTGGCCTCACCGGAACTGTAGCTGCCTTCAAGGAGACACTGGAGACCCTGTCATAGGGGTATGTCTACACTGGAACTGGGAGGTGTAAATTCCATCTTGAGACACACCCACGCTAGCTCTGTTTAATCTCGCATGCTAAAGAAAGAAGTGTGGCTGCCATGGCATGAGCAGCAGTAGGGGCTAGCCTCCCTCCATATGCACCTATTGCCTTAGCCAGAATCATAGGTGGAGGAGCTAGCTTGCAGCAATACTTCTAGTTTTAGTGCACTAGCTCAGTCAGAGCCAGCATATGTATCTCTCCTTGCGCTGGAATTTACACATTCCAGCACTAGCATGGGCATACCCTAAGAAGGGAACTTCATAGTACCTATCCTCTGAGCCCCACAATGATGCAGCTACTAATTAATGAAGCTTCTCAGTGACCCCACTGAAGTAGAGGTGTATTATCCCCATTTTGCAGACATGTAACTGAGGCCCTGAGAAGTGAAGGGCCTGATTTGTGGAGATGCTGAGCACCCTTGTCTCCCATTAACTTCAATTAAAGTTGTGGGGGCGCTGCACCTCTAAAGACCAGGCCCCAAATGACTTGCTAGAGTTCAAACAGCAACTGAACCTTTCCAATATCTGAACGGTAGAATTACAAATACTGTCTGTACCACTTAGTGTACTTCATCTTCAGCATGGTTACCAATCCTTACAAAACCTCAGGGCAATGGTTGGTTTGATTAGCTCCATTTGGCAGATGTGGGAGCTCAGGGAAAAAGTCAAATTACTTGGTCAAGGCCAAGGGCACAGAGGCGATATTGTCAGAGCTGAAATTAGAACGCTACCAATTCCTGGCACCCAGTCCCCTGCTCATACCACTATTTAATAATTTCAACCGACATTCTAAAGATGTGTATGGTACTTCTCACCACTCATTCTTTTAAAATGATATGAGACAAAGAAGGGGAAAATTCTGTGGTCCTTCCTCAAGCAGAATTATCCATTGACTTCACAAGTAATTCCACTTGACGAAGGACCACATTATTTTGTCCACATTGTTCATGATAGTAGGGGATTTATAACCCTGGCTAGAGCTAAGAGTCATATGAATAGACATGATCCTTCCCCACAAAGCTTTGCAAATACACCTCAGCCCAAACCTGCAATACCCCTTCTCTGGGACCAGGTCTACATTATAAACTCACAACGGTATAACTACATTGCTCAGGGGTGTGAAAAATCCACACTCCCCTGAGGAACGCAGTTACACCGACCTAACCCCTGTTGTAGACAGTGCTATGTTGATGGGAGGGCTTCTCCCATCCACACAGCTACTGCCTCTCCTGGAGGTAGATTATACTGATAGGAGCAGCTCTCCCATCAGCATAGTACCATCTTCACTGAAGCACGACAGCAGTACAGCTGCGCTGCCACTGCAGTGTTTTACCCTGGTAATTCTTGGCTTCTCTTGAGGAGACTGTCAACTATGTTGAGATACGCAGAAGTGTAGGTTCAATTTGTGGCACATGGTACTGGGGACTAGGACTGTACAAGCAAATTCGTTCCCATTTGTGAGCAAAAGCAGAATCTGGATCAGTTCTAAAAGGCTACCGGGGCCCTATTCTTCAATCCCAACGCAAGCAAAACTCCGCTGACTTTAAAGTGTTTTTGAACTGTATGACTGGGTCCTAAAGTGTGTGTGGCAAACCAATTTCCCCATCTCTTAATTTAACAGACATCTGCCAGGAGGCATCAGCAGCCAGAGCCAGCTGAGTTAACACATTGAAAAAAGAAAACTATTATGGTGGGCCATGTTTCTACTATAAAATGTGTTTTCTGTTTCTATACGTGTCTGAATTGGGCAGAAGGTTGACTCTGGAAAAATAAGTGCAGCCTAGGACATCAAGACATTCTGAAAAACCTGACGCAGCATCTAACTCCCCCCAACCCCTGCCTTTTTTTATATATATCCCATGTTGTTCTAAGGAAAGGGGAACTAAATGCTGTAGTGATTCATAACTGCCTGTGGGATTATGCAACTACCTACGATAGACATCTGGGGCCTGCCGCTCTCTCATGTGAGTCACAGTAAGCAAGATGTGTCTAGCAGCAGCACCAATTTACTCAGTGCCAAATATCTAATCACCGCTCCACCAACTTCATGAAGATCTGCTTTCATTCAGACACTAATAAAGATTTTTAAAAGCATTCACTTCCGGTCTTCTAAATCGGGGTGAGCAAACTACGATCCGCAGGCCACGCCCGGCCTGTCAGACATTTTAATCCGGCCCTCAAGCTCCCGCTGCGGAGCGGGGTCTGGGGCTTGCCCCGCTCCAGCACTCCAGCCGGGGAGCAGGGTCGGGGGCTTGCCCCGCTCCGCATATGCCATGGCTCTGTGCGGCTCCTGGAATCAGCAGCATGTCCCCCCTCCAGATCCTGTGAGTAGGGGCAGCCAGGGGACTCTACACACTGCCCCCGCCCCAAGCATTGCCCCCGCAGCTCCCAATGGCTAGGAACCGCAGCCAATGGGAGCTGCAGGGGTGGCACCTGCAGACAGGGCAGCGCGCAGAGCTACCTGGCTGGCACCATGCCTCCACATAGGAGTTGGAGTGGGGACATGCCACTGCTTCCAGGAGCACGGGGACGGGGCAGCGCGCAGAGCTGCCTGGCTGCGTCTCTGCGTAGGAACCGGAGGGGGACATACTGCTGCTTCTGGGAGCTTCTTGAGATAAGCGACACCCAGAGCCTGCACCCCTGAGCTCCTCCCACGCCCCAACACCCTGCCCCAGACTTGATCCCCCCCTCCTGCCCTCCGAACCTCTCAGTCCCAGGCCGGAGCACCCTTCTTCACCCAAAACCCCTTATCCCCAGCTGCACCCCAGAGCCTGCACCCCCAGCCAGAGCCCTCACCCCCCCAAACCCCAACCCCCTGCCCCAGCCCGAAGCCCACCCCGCACTAGGAACTCCTCATTTCTGGCCCCAACCCAGAGCCCACACCCCCAGCCAGAGCCCTCCCATACCCCAACCCCTAATTTTGTGAGCATTCATAGCCCACCATACAATTTCCATACCTAGATGTGGCCCTCAGTCCAAAAAGTTTGCCCACCCCTGTTCTAAATAGATTGGAGCAAATAATCTACTCTATAAATTTAACCTCTTTTGGTCACAGAATGAGCATGAGCAGATCAGTTTCTTCCAATTCACTTATTTGAATCCACTCCAAGCTTTTTTTCATTGCATTAGCTGGTCACAAACAGCTCACTGCAAGTATCTAATACTCTACACTCAGACTTTGAGCTGTGTTTGTTAATTGTGGCTAGCACATAACTCACATGATATTGCTTCTGTTCACAGACTGGGTGAGTATAATTTATAGGGCCTAATCCTACAACCTGCTCCAGGAGGATAGATCCCTGCTCCCACTGGAGCCCCACTGAACAGGCTCAGAGACCCCCTTCAAACCCAACGGATTCAGTAAGAATCATAGAATCATAGAATATCAGGGTTGGAAGGGACCTCAGGAGGTCATCTAGTCCAACCCCCTGCTCAAAGCAGGACCAATCCCCAACTAAATCATCCCAGCCAGGATTTTGTCAAGCCTGACCTTAAAAACCTCTAAGGAAGGAGATTCCACCACCTCCCTAGGTAATCCATTCCAGTGCTTCACCACCCTCCTAGTGAAAAAGTTTTTCCTAATATCCAACCTAAACCTTCCCCACTGCAACTTGAGACCATTACTCCTTGTCCTGTCCTCTTCTACCACTGAGAATAGTCTAGAACCATCCTCTTTGGAACCCCCTTTCAGGTAGTTGAAAGCATCTATCAAATCCCCCCTCATTCTTCTCTTCTGCAGACTAAATAATTCCAGTTCCTTCAGCCTCTCCTCATAAGTCATGTGCTCCAGCCCCCTAATCATTTTTGTTGCCCTCCGCTGGACTCTTTCCAATTTTTCCACATCCTTCTTGTAGTGTGGGGCCCCAAACTGGACACAGTACTCCAGATGAGGCCTCACCAATGCCGAATAGAGGGGAATGATCACATCCCTC
This sequence comes from Natator depressus, assembly GCF_965152275.1. Lineage (NCBI taxonomy): Eukaryota > Metazoa > Chordata > Testudines > Cheloniidae > Natator > Natator depressus. The sequence goes on along the minus strand of NC_134243.1, from coordinate 25,191,127 downwards.
AATCTGCTGGCAATTCTCCTATTTATACAGCCCAAAATGCCGTTAGCCTTCTTGGCAACAAGGGCACACAGTTCACTCATATCCAGCTTCTCGTCCACTGTAACCCCTAGGTCCTTTTCTGCAGAACTGCTGCCTAGCCACTTGGTCCCCAGTTTGTAGCGGTGCATGGGATTCTTCCATTCTAAGTGCAGGACTCTTCACTTGTCCTTGTTGAACTGGAATTTTCCTTGTACTTAACAATAATACCTAGCTCTTACATAGTTAACAAAGCTGTGTGAACTCATCACCTTCATCATTTGCTTGTATGTTGTATCCGCAATCCCATCCTCTTCCTTTTGTGTTTCAACTAAGTCCTTCATGATGGGAATGGTCTCTTGTCATGGGCACTATCCAGACACAACGGGGCCTTGTTTCGAAATGGGGCCTTTGGCTGCTATTATAATATAAATATTTACTACTAACCCCCCTGTGGCTTTGAATCTCTCAGGGAGAGCGAGCAGTTTAGGGAGATGCTGTAAAGAATCTAAATTAGGGAAGTTACAATGTGCCTAAGGTGTCAATCTCAGAAATATTAGGCTGCTGTAAAATACTGGTCCAGACTGTGCCACTCTCCCAACGAGTAGTACCTTACTTTTCAAGTAATCCCCTGGATTACAATGGCGCTGAGTGTGCAGTAAAGAACTACTCAACATGAGTAAGGGTCATGAATAATGGCTCTTTGGGGCTGAGTGCAGAGATTATGTTTAAATTGTCTTGGCATATTCACACAAAGGAACTGTCTAAATTTACAGTTCTAGCTGCAAAGGGTGTGGTCGGATCCTTGTCTGGCTTGTTAAATTGCTTCTCTGTCAGGGCTCTGGCAAAGGGTTTGGGGAATCCTGTTCCTTCACAGTCAAGCAGCATTCCATTCCATGTAGAATATAGCCTTTCAGGTGAGTACCCTATTGACCTCTATTTTAAGTACAGATATATCGATTCCACTGCAATTATAGGACCTTGCATAAGAGTTTAAAATTTGGTATCTGCAAGCACTTGATCATTTGAGCTTAGAAACTCTGGTGCTAAAACATTCACCTAACACACCAAAGGGGTACAAGCACCAGTGCAGTAAGTTTATTTTGACAGGTTTCAGAGTAACAGCCGTGTTAGTCTGTATTCTCAAAAAGAAAAGGAGTACTTGTGGCACCTTAGAGACTAACCAATTTATTTGAGCATAAGCTTCCGTGAGTTACAGCTCTGAGCTGTAGCTCACGAAAGCTTATGCTCAAATAAATTGGTTAGTCTCTAAGGTTCCACAAGTACTCCTTTTCTTTTTAAGTTTATTTTAAAATTCAAGCAACTATGCAAATAAGCTTCTTTGCAACACTCAGATAGTTCAATGCCTGGGTCACCTTTGCTGAAGCCACACCTTTGGAAGGTGTGCCACCTATTACGTCATTAGGGAAGTTCAGAGAAGGGGGTAGGACTTCCTCCTCCCCTTCTCTTTCTGCTGCCCACCTTTCTACTATGCAGTGGAACGCTGCCCAGGTAGCTATAAACATCTCTCACACATCTAACATTGTGAACTCTTTACAAACAAAATACATCGCTATTTCAGGCCCAATCACATAGTTCTACTGACATGGGGCCGTATCTTCTGCTCCTATGTGATCCATGGTAGGAATGGACCTAATGCAAAATATCAGCTGAAGTGGACCAGTTTGCATAAAAAGAGATGGATCCAAGAGGTGAATTTAGCCTATTGTTATTACCTTGGTTAGCCATGTTAATCTCCTTGCTTTTTCATTTAGGCTATCCATTTTATTTTGATTTACATTTTTATCCAAGGAATATGAAAGATAGTTCCAATCTGACCAGTTCTCCCTCCCAGCTTCGTCTTTGATTGAGCCATCTCTCTGATAAAATACCAGAAGACGTGGAGGAAAAATATTGTGCTGTATCAACATGAGATCCTCCTTTCCCTTTGGTGAAATTAGCATTTGCTCCCTCCAGTCCTACTGAAATCTCTTGTCTAACAGAAGGTAAGCCTGAATTCTCTTGTGTGGGCATTTACAAATCTGGCCGTGGCATTGAGAAACTATTGCCATGGTTAAATCTTCAGATACCTCCAATATTTGTCAGTTCTTCTAAGAAATCTTTGCTGTCACTATATCCCAGGAAATCCCATCTCCTTAATCTTGTTTTCCTTATTTATCATTAAGCCCAGCTCCCAATAACAATCTGCATATGGGAATAAAATAACTCTTTAGAATGATCTACAATTAACATCTCCTCTGTGTATCCCTAAAGACTTCAGTTAGGGATACCATTGCTTTCATTATCACAGTAATCTCACGAGGGAAATTAAAAGGCAAAAATCACCAAAATTACTCAGCTCCCTCATTGACTGTGCACCAGTCAACCTGCACATCATACTTCTCGACCTTGTAGTCTGCCAGTGTGTGACACTAGCCATCAAAATGTGTGACCAAGATGTGGGACATCTGTGTTTTGCTGCATGTCTTGCCATAATTGGCAGATCAAAACGGTTTATTAAAAAAACAAAAACAAACAAAAAATGTTGCGTTTTGAAGGAGCTTCGTCACTGTGTGAATTAAATGAGACAGTTTTCCAGACTGTTAAAACAGGGAGCATTTGAGGAGGGGTTTCCCTGCTCACACTGGGGGCTGTGGATTTGGGGAGAAGGTTCTAACCTGGGCTTCTTCTGGGGCACCAAGGAGAGGGGTATTTGGTTAAGTGGGTTGGTCTCTACCCAGGCGACCCCCAAATTCAGTTAATGTTGCCCTCATGCTACCTATACACGTATACTAAACCAATACAATACATGTAATGCTGCTGGTCCTACAAGCAGGATCAGGGCTGCAGGTTTGTATAATTTTTGGTGGTGCCCAAAACAGGTCCAAGTCCCGCCCCCACCTGCCTTGTAAGCTGATATATATATTTTTAAAATAATGTAAAAATGGACTGGAAACAGTAAGCATTTAACAGTTCCCCTATATTGAACAATGTAGGTGTGTGTGGGGGGGTGAGGGCTCTGGGCTGGGGCTGGGGATGAGGGGTTTGGGGTGTGGGCGGGGGCTCAGGGCTAAGGCAGAGGATTGGGGTGTGGGGGGATGAGGGATCTGGCTGGGGTGAGGGGTTTGGGGGGTGAGAGGGGGCTCAGGGCTAGGGCAGAGGGTTCAGGTGCGGGAGGGGTGGGCTCTGGGGTGGGGCAGGGCTGGGGATGAGGAGTTGCTGTGCAGGCAGGCTGTCACGGGGCTGGGGCCAGAGAGGAGGACTCCACAGTCCCCCCAGCCATCTCCCCCCCAGCAGCACACTTACCTGGCACCGGCACTGCACATGCTACTAGAGGCCAGGCCCCTCTCAGGTCCAGGAAGCCCCCTGGCCTCCCTGTGGTTTGTGCCGGGTGTGGGGCGAGGGCTGCCATCATGTGTGTGCCGCCTCCTCTCCTCCCTGAGCCTGCTGCTGGCACAGCTCCCTTTTATAGCCAGCAGCAGCAGCGGCCATCGAGGGAGCACAGCGCGGAGCAGCAGGGCAGCCACCTGCTGCCCAGGGCACAAGCAGGGACGCTCCGGGGAGGCGTGCGGGGCCGGGGGATGCTCCAGAGGAGTCACGCGGGACAGCAGGTGGGGCCGAGGGAGAGACCCAGCCCTGAACATTGGTGGAACCGGGCCCCCGTGACCTGAATTTGCTGGAGCATGGGCACCAAGGGCCCATATGACTCACTGCCCCTGTGCAGGACTCTATTACTGCTACCCTATTGCCCTCCTGGGCCTAGAGGCCCTTAGCCTCTTTTCTGGCAGCTTTGGGCTCCACACTCCCCTTTGTCTCAGGTGGATAAAAAAGTTTACTTCCTAAGTTAAAGTTCTTTATCCATTTTTAATAAAATGACTTAATGTTTCACACATAATGTTTCAATACGTACATGCAATTAAAAAGATAGCAACCTTACCTTTGTTAGTCCACACATAAATTCAATAGCCCCAGTCCTCACCTGTACCAAAGTTGCTTTGCACCATGCTGGCAAGGAAATCACCAGTGGCTACTTATGGGGAGATGATTCCACTGTAGGCACAGTCAGTTTAATGACTCCTACGCAACCTATTGCATTTGGAGTGGTGGGTGTTGGGTGTGGCTAATGGAAAGGGGACATGGCCATGTTTTCCTGGAATCCCAGCAATCTCCGTCTTCTATTATGTATTCTTGAGGCCTTTGGCAGTCATCTTAAACCATTAGAACAGTCTGAAGGCTACTTTAAATTATGCCAGGGGACTGATCTGGAGTATAGCTGGTCCAGAAACAAGGAGCACAAAAGTGTCTTACAGCTCCGCTTCTGAGCTGTATTGTCTGCTTCTCAGCCACAGCCAAAGACTGGGTTAATACATTTGGTAAGGCACAATTATTAACTCACAGAATACTTATTTAAAAGATGCTAAACTACATATTTAATTACTTTCATCCACATGCGTAATTCTCCACTCAGTGTAGTAATGTAACAAAATTTACATTGGTATTTCAGAGGTGCCGGCACTGTCTGACTCTTGAAGTTCTCAGAGGCTACATCTATACTGGTACCTGGACAGGGGTACAGGGCCGTGTGTATGCTTGCACATATACCCATGCCTCTGCTGAGTGTCCACATATACTGTGCTGGACACAGGTGCACACTCTGTAGGTACCTGGGTACATCCCCACCCACTCTGCCTTCTTTTGGTGCATGAGGTTAGCTCTACAGTTTCAGGATCCATACCCCAGGGTTCTGTGCATCGGAGGAGAGGATTTAGGAGTCACCTTGCTGTGTGTGGGAGGTACTGTAGACAGCTTTGCACATTTAACGATGGCACCACCCGCTCACCCTTCTCTCCTGCCCAACTTGGTCGAAGACGTAGAACAAGTGACTGATGATGCAGTTCTGCTCCTGCGGAACAAGTGTGTGTGTGTGTGTGTGTGTGTTGGACACAAACCGCAAGAATCTTGGGTGAATGGACCTGGACCCTTCTCAAAAGCTGAAAACGGATGACCAAGACAGTGACTGATCCACTGTTACTCCAAAACACAGAGACACCAGACACTGCTGGTCCTGTGACTGTATGTCCATGGGTGTGGACCATCACTTCTGGACCAGGAGAACCAGCATAGTGTGGTGGGATCACATCATCTTGGAAAGCTGGCAGGATGACCAGTGGCTGCAGAACTTCAGCATGAGAAAGTAGACCTTCATACAGCTCTGTGAGTAACTGGCCTCAATCCTACCATAGCAGAGTACTAATTTCCAAAGACCCAAACCGGCACAGAAGCGGGTGGCTATTGCCCTCTGGGAGCTGGCAAAACCAGACAGCTACTGGTCAGTTGCAAACCACTTCAGGGAAGTCCACTGTCGGGACTGGTGCAACATTCAACACTCATCTATGCTTGGGTGGTCTCCATCACCAAAGCACCAAAAATTATCGCTGGGTTCCAGAGAATGAGGTTTCCAAACTGCGTGGGGGGCATCGATGGCACCTACATCCCTCTACTTTGCCCTCCAAAAGGCATGAGTGAGTGCATCAATCAAAAAGGTTACTCCTCACTCATTCTTCAAGGTGTAGTGGACCACAAAGTCAGATTTATGAACACTAACATTGGACACATGGGAAAGATTAATGATGCCAAGGTGATGCAGAGACTGGGACTGTCATGGGGGATGGGGTGGGTCCTCTGTTTCAGCATCATGGTGGACTGTAGATGCAGTAGGAGGAGAAGGAGCTGGAGAAGAAGGTGCCAGTTTCAGATACAGGAGCAGCTATTGTGCAGGCAGAACCCAATTTCATTCCTCTATCACTTGTACCAGGGATTGCAAAAGGGCATACTCCCAGTCCCTTTGGGCAAGCTCTGTGAGTCCTGCCCCAGGAACCAGATAATGAATGCCTCTTGTCTTTGCCCTGGTCTACACTAGGACTTTAGGTCGAATTTAGCAGCGTTAAATCGATGTAAACCTGCACCAGTCCACACGATGAAGCCCTTTATTTCGACTTAAAGGGCTCTTAAAATCGATTTCCTTACTCCACCCCTGACAAGTGGATTAGCGCTTAAATCTGCCTTGCCGGCTCGAATTTGGGGTACTGTGGACACAATTCGACGGTATTGGCCTCCGGGAGCTATCCCAGAGTGCTCCATTTTGACCGCTCTGGACAGCACTCTCAACTCAGATGCACTGGCCAGGTAGACAGGAAAAGAACCACGAACTTTTGAATCTCATTTCCTGTTTGGCCAGCGTGGCAAGCTGCAGGTGACCATGCAGAGCTCATCAGCAGAGGTGACCATGATGGAGTCTCAGAATCGCAAAAGAGCTCCAGCATGGACCGAACGGGAGGTACGGGATCTGATCGCTGTATGGGGAGAGGAATCCGTGCTATCAGAACTCCGTTCCAGTTTTCGAAATGCCAAAACCTTTGTCAAAATCTCCCAGGGCATGAAGGACAGAGGCCATAACAGGGACCCGAAGCAGTGCCGCGTGAAACTGAAGGAGCTGAGGCGAGCCTACCAGAAAACCAGAGAGGCGAACGGCCACTCCGGGTCAGAGCCCCAAACATGCCGCTTCTATGACGAGCTGCATGCCATTTTAGGGGGTTCAGCCACCACTACCCCAGCCGTGTTGTTTGACTCCTTCAATGGAGATGGAGGCAATACGGAAGCAGGTTTTGGGGACGAAGAAGATGATGATGATGACGAGGTTGTAGATAGCTCACAGCAAGCAAGCGGAGAAACCGGTTTTCCCGACAGCCAGGAACTGTTTCTTACCCTGGACCTGGAGCCAGTACCCCCTGAACCCACCCAAGGCTGCCTCCTGGACCCAGCAGGTGGAGAAGGGACCTCCGGTGAGTGTACCTTTTAAAATACTATACATGGTTTAAAAGCAAGCATGTGAAAGGATTACTTTGCCCTGGTATTCGCGGCTCTCCTGGATATACTCCCAAAGCCTTTGCAAAAGGTTTCTGGGGAGGGCAGACTTATTCCATCCACCATGGTAGGACACTTTACCACACCAGGCCGGTAGCACGTACTCGGGAATCATTGTACAACAAAGCATTGCAGTGTATGTTTGCTGGCGTTCAAGCAACATCCGTTCGTGTGTTATCCTCAGGAGAGTGAGATATAATCCATGGTCACCTGGTTGAAATAGGGTGCTTTTCTTCAGGGGACACTCAGAGGAGCCCATTCCTGCTGGGCTGTTTGCCTGCGGCTGAACAGAAATGTTCCCCGCTGTTAGCCACAGGGAGGCGGGAGGGTTGAGGGGGTAGCCACGCGGTGGGGGGAGGCAAAATGCGACCTTGTAACGAAAGCACATGTGCTATGTATGTAATGTTAACAGCAAGGTTTACCCTGAAAGAGTGTAGCCAGTGTTTTATAAAATGTGTCTTTTTAAATACTGCTGTCCCTTTTCTTTTCTCCACCAGCTGCATGTGTTTCAATGATCACAGGATCTTCTCCTTCCCAGAGGCTAGTGAAGATTAGAAAGAAAAAAAAACGCACTCGAGATGAAATGTTCTCCGAGCTCATGCTGTCCTCCCACACTGACAGAGCACAGACGAATGCGTGGAGGCAAATAATGTCAGACTGCAGGAAAGCACAAAATGACCAGGAGGAGAGGTGGCGGGCTGAAGAGAGTAAGTGGCGGGCTGAAGAGAGGGCTGAAGCTCGAATGTGGTGGCAGCGTGATGAGAGGAGGCACGATTCAATGCTGAGGCTGCTGGAGGACCAAACCAGTATGCTCCAGTGTATGGTTGAGCTGCAGCAAAGGCAGCTGGAGCACAGACTGCCACTACAGCCCCTGTGTAACCAACCGCCCTCCTCCCCAAGTTCCATAGCCTCCACACCCAGACGCCCAAGAACGCGGTGGGGGGGCCACCGGCCAACCAGCCACTCCGCCACAGAGGATTGCCCAAAAAAAAGAAGGCTGTCATTCAATAAATTTTAAAGTTGTAAACTTTTAAAGTGCTGTGTGGCATTTTCCTTCCCTCCTCCACCACCCCTCCTGGGCTATCTTGGTAGTCATCCCCCTATTTGTGTGATGAATGAATAAAGAATGCATGAATGTGAAGCAACAATGACTTTATTGCCTCTGCAAGCGGTGATCAAAGGGAGGAGGGGAGGGTGGTTAGCTTACAGGGAAGTAGAGTGAACCAAGGGGCGGGGGGTTTCATCAAGGAGAAACAAACAGAACTTTCACACCGTAGCCTGGCCAGTCATGAAACTGGTTTTCAAAGCCTCTCTGATGCGTACCGCACCCTCCTGTGCTCTTCTAACCACCCTGGTGTCTGGCTGCGCGTAACCAGCAGCCAGGCGATTTGCCTCAACCTCCCACCCCGCCATAAACGTCTCCCCCTTACTCTCACAGATATTGTGGAGCACACAGCAAGCAGTAATAACAGTGGGAATATTGGTTTCGCTGAGGTCTAAGCGAGTCAGTAAACTGCGCCAGCGCGCCTTTAAACGTCCAAATGCACATTCTACCACCATTCTGCACTTGCTCAGCCTGTAGTTGAACAGCTCCTGACTGCTGTCCAGGCTGCCTGTGTACGGCTTCATGAGCCATGGCATTAAGGGGTAGGCTGGGTCCCCAAGGATACATATAGGCATTTCAACATCACCAACAGTTATTTTCTGGTCTGGGAATAAAGTCCCTTCTTGAAGCTTTTGAAACAGACCAGAGTTCCTGAAGATGCGAGCGTCATGTACCTTTCCCGGCCATCCCACGTTGATGTTGGTGAAACGTCCCTTGTGATCCACCAGAGCTTGCAGCACTATTGAAAAGTACCCCTTGCGGTTTATGTACTCGGCGGCTTGGTGCTCCGGTGCCAAGATAGGGATATGGGTTCCGTCTATGGCCCTACCACAGTTAGGGAATCCCATTGCAGCAAAGCCATCCACTATGACCTGCACATTTCCCAGGGTCACTACCCTTGATATCAGCAGATCTTTGATTGAGTGGGCTACTTGCATCACAGCAGCCCCCACAGTAGATTTGCCCACTCCAAATTGATTCCCAACTGACCGGTAGCTGTCTGGTGTTGCAAGCTTCCACAGGGCTATCGCCACTCGCTTCTCAACTGTGAGGGCTGCTCTCATCTTGGTATTCATGCGCTTCAGGGCAGGGGAAAGCAAGTCACAAAGTTCCATGAAAGTGCCCTTACGCATGCGAAAGTTTCGCAGCCACTGGGAATCGTCCCAGACCTGCAACACTATGCGGTCCCACCAGTCTGTACTTGTTTCCCAAGCCCAGAATCGGCGTTCCACAGCATGAACCTGCCCCATTAGCACCATTATGCATGCATTGGCAGGGCCCATGCTTTCAGAGAAATCTGTGTCCATGTCCTGATCACTCACGTGACCGCGCTGACGTCGCCTCCTTGCCCGGTAGCGCTTTGCCAGGTTCTGGTGCTGCATATACTGCTGGATAATGCGTGTGGTGTTTAATGTGCTCCTAATTGCCAAAGTGAGCTGAGCGGACTCCATGCTTGCCTTGGTATGGCGTCCGCACAGAAAAAAGGCGCGGAATGATTGTCTGCCGTTGCTCTGACGGAGGGAGGGGCGACTGACGACACGGTTTACAGGGTTGGCTTCAGGGGGCTAAAATCCACAAAGGGGGTGGCTTTACATCAAGGAGTAGTTCAGGCAGGACTTCACGGAGGGTTCCAATAAGAAATGGTGCACCTAAGTTATTGTTCTTATTGGAACAAGGAGGTTAGCCTGGCCTCTGATTGATACATGGCTAGATTTACCTCGCTGCACCTTCTCTGTGAGTGACTGCAGTGTGACCTAGAGGAATGAGTCCCCTAGACAGGGGAGGAGGCAAATGAGTACAAAACAAATCTGGTCTATTTCTTGTTTTGATCCACTCCATCTATCTTTTACATCTTTGGCTGGCAGCAGAAGGTGCAGAAGGACATATTGCCTGCCTGCTCACCATAAGACGGTTCAATAGGACTGACTGCTGGACTTAAGAGAATGACCTGGTCAAGTCACTAAAAATTTAGTCCCTGCGCCCATGTCTGCCCAGGCGCTCCTGATCGACCTCACACAGGCGACCAGGAGTACCTCGGACATGACGAGGACGGCTACCAGTCGTATTGTACCGTCTGCTGCCACAAGGCAATGGGTTGCTGCTACTGTGTAGCAATGCCGTGCCGCGTCTGCCAGCACCCAGGAGACATACGGTGACGGTTACCTGAGCGGGCTCCATGCTTGCGGTGGTATGGCGTCCGCACAGGTAACTCAGGAAAAAAGGCGCGAAACGATTGTCTGCCCTTGCTTTCACGAAGGGAGGGAGGGAAGGGGGGACTGACGATATGTACCCAGAACCACCCGCGACAATGTTTCAGCCCCATCAGGCGTTGGGATCTCAACCCAGAATTCCAATGGGCAGCGGAGACTGCGGGAACTGTGGGATAGCTACCCACAGTGCAACGCTCCGGAAGTCGACTCTAGCCTCGGTACTGTGGAAGCACTCCGCCGAGTTAATGCACTTAATGCACTTCTGTGGGGACACACACACTCGAATATATAAAACCGATTTCTAAAAAACCGACTTCTATAAATTCGACCTTATTCCGTAGTGTAGACATACCCTTTGAAAAAAATGTTCCTTGTGCTGCATAGCCTGTTCCTCCTATTCAGTAACCTGTTTTTCCCTTTCCCTCATAAAGGGAAACTGCTCCTGGCTCCTTCTGTTGATCCCAGTGACCAGGTCTTCCAGTGTCCTTTTCTGTCTGCCCCTACTATTCCTGGGCAGAATGGGTTCACTCTGCTCAGCCGAAGGTCCTGCGAATTCAATCACAAAAACAGCATTATATTTTTTCTTCTCTTGGAACGTGGGCAAGAAATCCCCCAACATAACATAACTTTTGCTGTGGAATGCCACAATATTGATACTTTTCAGCATTTCAGGCATGCGATTGTTTCGGGAATGCGATTGGTTCTCCGAGAACTTTTGCAGCTGCCTCGAAAGGAGCACCTGCTGAGAATGGTAGGTAGCATGAACTATTTTTTTTTAAATGTAATGTCACAAAGTCTGTGATGGGGCCAGCGCGTGCATTTGTTTCAGGGGCAACATTAACCGTTCTCATTTTTTTCTTTTCAGTCTGGCCATCATTTGGTGAACATAGCAGTTTTGAAAGTACTAGACTGGAAAAGGGACGTAGTTTTCCAGCCCTATGATGGGATCCAGCAGCCAGAGAGATGCTTGTGCTACTTGCCACCCCCTATAAATCACTGAATGCAGGGGTTTGGTGAGCTATGAAGGTGGGCCAAGAAAATCTGTGCTACCCTTGAGTCTTCAGAACCAGTTGGAGTTCCTGCTGTACCAGAAGTTTGCTGACATATGCTTATGGGACTGGGAAGCAATCCAAATGGAAATAAACTACATTCTAAGCTAGCAGATGGAGACTGCATGGAGGGACATAAGCAAACCACTTCAAATGCCCACCCGTTCCCAAACCAGTCCCTGCAGCATCAGGAAATCCAGCTCCTTCATCCAGCGAAGACCAGAGAAAGGAACAGGGAAAGAAAGGATGATACTGCAGCTGTACTGTGTGCCATGGACTTTCCGATCAAGACTGCAAGCCACACACCTCCCCACTGCAAAGGGACACTGCATTGTGTTTGTGCCACTGCCGCAGCAGATCCCTCACCTACTGCCCTTTCTCCTGGCTTGGGTGGCATGGCTGCAAGTGGAAAGATGCCAGCCACTGGAGCATGGGAATGCTTGAAAACTTTTTTACTGTAACACAGGACCGCTATCACATTCTTTGGAGAAGCAAAGGTTCCCCTTCTCCTTTCCATGAGTAACTGGTCCTGATACTAAACCCCCTCCCCCTCCCCCTTCTGAGTGGCTCCCGTTTGCAAGGGGTGTGTGTGTGTGGAGAGGGGGGTGTTACTGTAGTGAAAGTCTGTGACCTTGAAGGAGCAGAAAACAGCTGCAACGTTGGAGAACAATTAAAGTTGCACAAATGTTCTGTCCACAAACCAGCCCTTTCCACTCCCTCCATCACTGTCAGCCTGTTGGCCAACAAACACATAAACCCAGAAGCAATGTGATAGTTCGCTGATAATCTGTTCTACAGCTTCCATCAAAAGAAAAGCTTTACAGTGGTTTCAATAGACTGTTGAATTTACAGTTGTGCCTGGGTCGGGGGTCCTTTGTTGGAGGGGAGGGGCAGAAGGGATGGCCTTCCAGCCTGGACGCAGCTTTGGAGAAAGAAGGAGGTGATGTTGGCGGGGAGGGTGGGCTTTTACCTTACCAGCCTCAGGTTCCAATTCCTACTGAGTCTCAAGGTCCTCCTTGCTTGTCAGGAGGGGCTTGCTCAACCTGCTCCTCTGGGTAGAGATGCAGGAAAACAATACTCCTCTTTCTTCCTGGCCTCTTCCTCTGTGTTTCCCACTAACTCCACACCCTGGCCTTCATCAGCATCCTGTCGGACGATGAGGCCAGCAGGGTTGAAAAGGGGTCGTGCGTCACCTCAGCCTCAGTACTGGGTGCACTGGAGAGCACCTGGTCCAGCTCCTTGAAGAGAAGGCATGTTGGAGGACCCCTCTTGGAGTGATTGCTGGAGTCTTTTGCCCTCCGGTACCAGGCCAGTGATTTATCCGTTCCCAGCACTGCGCTGGAGTATGAAGAATGCCCACTGAAAATTCCCAGTAGAGGTGTAAGTTCCTGGTGCTGCAGGAGAAGTCATGGAGGACAGCGAACTCTAAACACACATTTATCAGGATCCAGGTACTGCGTAGGCGAGTAGAGTAAAGACACTCCCGAACCCTGCAGTATGTACCCTGCAGGGATCTGTACTCACCCAAACAGTGTTTGCTCTTCTGCACTACTGCTTTTAGCAGTGTAGTGTCCTGCTACCTCAATGCTGCTGGATTCTTTCTCTGCTGCAGGGAAAGTTCCAGCAGAGGAGAAAGACTCGGGCAGCAGGAACGCAGTGGGGAAACACTCCAGTAGCTTTCTGCCTAGGACAATTTCCTTGTGGGGAGGAAAAGCTCCAGGAGCAACATATTGCAGAGAAAGGCTCTGGCAGCCTTTCCAATTTGCCTCCTACCTGCTAGAGCCTTTCACTAACACTTGTTAGTGTTACACTTGTTAGTGTAACACTAACACAATGTAGACACTGCCTGCTTTTCACTGTGGTGTGTACCTACACATTCCGTACATGTCATCCCTTGAGGTGTGAAGTGTAGATGAAGCCCAAGCCACAAGCACACATTTCTGATCTCAGATGTTGATACAGAATGTCTACAATGGCCTGCTCTAAATACCACTGATGTCAAAGGGAGTGTTTCTAATGATTTCAGACAGCTTTGGATCAGACCCTAAGAAGAGGAGTTGACTGGAGAACTGTATTAACTGGAGTACTTTTGGACAGTCCCATCACACATTACTGTTTGACTCATTTCAATGTTTATATAATTTTGTAAGAATTTAAGAAACTGTAGCATTTATAATTTGTGGACAATTTATAATGTAGCATATACAGTATTGATCAAACTATTGCTAAAGTGTCTGACTGAGATGTTTTCTTTCCCCATTCTTTGGCGTGTGTAAAACATCAATGATTACACATTTAAATATCCACATTCTACTACTGAAGTCTGTAAAGTACAACTGCTTGTTTACCAACCACTATATAATTTATAAACAAACTCCTGTAGCAATTTTTTAAATTGAGTATGCATTTTTCTCAAGGTCACCCTTTATATTTGTTTCCAAGTATATGTTCACTAAAATTCAACAACTTGTCCACGGACCTGATCCAAATCAGATGGAAGTCAACAGGAATCTTTCCACCAACTTCAGTGGCCATTGGACTGAACCACACACAAAGAACACATTTATTGGTATACAAACTTCTTACACAGGGTCAGAGTTCAAGCTGCTGTTTCTAATGAGGTGCGAGTATATTTACTGAATTATGAATGAGAGAGGAAGTGACTTTTTAGAATTTAAGAACCTTAACTCAGGCTTTTCTGTTTTTCTTTTTTAAAGAATGGAGTTCATTAACTTTAATCCCATGCAAACACAGGCCTGGATTTTCCAGGCCATCAAGTCTACTGTGCTCACCCAGAGCACCACTATGCCTGGCACTTCACTGCTGCAAGCTCTCTGCGGGACCCAATGTCAGTTGGAGCAGATAACCCACAACTCTAACTTTTACTAGGGCTAAGCAGCTCAGGATCAGGGTGCTGCAACCAGCTCCCTGACAATCCCCTCTCTTGGGTGAGGTGGTGAATCTGCAGCAGTTTTTTTCGTATTTGAATTCCCATTTTTGCGGGAGGATTAAATGAAGAACCAGGATCAAAGTGATAACACATTTTCATTTCTTATTCACGCTTATTTGTGTGTATCGACTGAAGCATCATGCACAATAAAGGAAATGATTTCCAACATTTGTGAACATTTTACTACCCAGATGTTTACTATGGGAGTCTTAACTAGCAGCAAATATACAGTGCCAGTATAATGGTATTGAAGAATTTATCCAAAACCAGCTGTGCATGTACAGCACTGACATTTTGGTAACAAGAGAGCGGATGTGAAACCAGCTGCACATATATAGATTTTGTATTATGTTAAGACAAGAGCTGATGTGAAACCCTGCTTGGCATGTGTGCCCTGACCATTATAGTAAGGGAGTACTGGTGTAAAACTATTTGCTTGTGTATAGACCCATCAAAACCCAGCCTGGACCCATCTAATAAGCAGTGTGTTTGGGGAGGAAATATTTGATTTTCATATAAATTCAAGACAATGGGCCTATTCTTAGTTACACTAATGCCATTTTATGGCTCTCTGGTAGCATAAAGAGACTTTAAAATAGGCAGATATTATCCCTTGAGAATATTCCCTCTGCTGGGGGCTTTCCAGCTGGTAGACAGGCTCTACACTAGCCCTATACCCAGCATAGGGGATGGACTGGGATGTGGCCAGAGCACACTGCAAAATGGTTGTTGTTCTTTGCTTCCCAGGGCCCACTGGAACCAGAATACAGGTTAGAGAAGCCCCAAAGATGTTCTAATTTACATCAAAAGCTAGACAGGGCCCTGCATTGGCTCAGAATATGAGAAGCATGAAGTTGATATAGAGAGCTGTAATAGAATAACTAAGAATCCAGCCCAATAACTCCCTAGTTTGTTTTCAATGCAACCTTAATTATGGAGTCATGGCCAGCACCACAGTGATAATTATATACATTACTGCAACTGTAAAGTGTGGGAATGTAACATACACAAAAGCAACTCACCTGTTCTGGCATCAGGATGCAGCCATTGCCTCAGTTTCCCCTCTGGCTGGACAGTTTATTTGAGTTTGTTAGAGAATTGGTGCCCTCTGGCCAAAATAAGCGTTCTTCTTTTCTGGAGCAAACTAAGGGAGCATAAATAAGACCAGGACTCCCTCAGCCCTCCTTAAGCTCAACCAAAAATCACGGGATAGCTATGTGTCCCAACCCCAAGATTACACTGCTACCCTATTTCCCAGGATCACTTCCTTTCATGCCTGTCACTGGTCATATCTCAATCACCTCCACACCAGGAGATCCAACTACCAGCCTGGCCTCTTCCAACGAGCTCAAAACCCCTCCTACATCCTTTGCCTAGAGAGATCCCCACAGTTTACTGTCACCATGGCTCTTTACCTAGCCACACCAGGTTTTACCACAGCATTGGTATTTCTTTAGGTAACCACAGACTGGCTCTCAAACTCATCAATCTCACTGGTCTGAGATTTTTTCCAAGTATATGTTCACTAAAATTCAACAACTTGAACACTGAGATCTCACTGCCTTTTATAACCTGTCCATTTCCTATCATGCATTACAGTCCAACCTACAATTACCAGACATCTCTCTGGGAACTACAATGTGCAGAATTCCCTACTTCTCCAGGCCAGAATTCAGAGCAGGGTGGCCTGGATCCAGACCTGCCCTTCAAAAGACAGACTGTCCTGTTACAAGTTACAACTATATACATATACACAAATATATTGAATAAATATATATGCAACTCCATATTTTATACTTGCAGTATGTGGTGAACTGATACTATACTGGTGTTTCCCAGCTGACTGCCCACTCATAATGATTTCTAAAGTACAAAGAGGAGATTCACAGAGTCACAGATTTTAAGACCAGAAGGGGTGATAACATTAATCTAGCCTGACCTTCTGCATAACCGAGACCACAGAATTTCACCCAACGCTTTCTGTATCTAAATATAATAAATAAACAAATAAATAAATAATACCTAGCTCTTCTATAGCTCTTTTCATCAGTAGATCTCAAATCTCTTTAAAAGTGAGGTAAGTATTATTAGCCACATTGTACACAGGGGGAAACTGAGGTGTACCACACAGAGCAAAAGCAACTACACATTCATATAGAATATTATTAACTATTATTATTACGCCATATGATGGCCCAACTAGCATGGTGGCTCAAGAGAGTAAGGGCCTTAATTAGGGGAAGTAATATGGTCAGAGTAGTGAGAGCGGAAGATGATTTTCACAGCAGTATTTTGGATGGATTGTAAGGGGATTGTGAGGAGAAGGATATAGTAGTCAAGGCAAGACGTGACTAAGGTGTGAGCAACGTATTTAACCAATGAGGACAGACAGAAATTGTTGAAAATATATTCTAAGTGTGCTTAAAGTTATGAAGATGCTCAAGTACTTTTCTGAAATGGGACCAGTGTCTTGCTATTTGTCTGGATAATGCCTAGCACCTTATGAGCACTAACATAATAAAAATAATTAAATAATATTAATAAATAACGGTGCACTAAAAAACTGATTTTTTGAGGTGACGGGCCCCTACAATTCCAGTTTAAATTAACAGGAGCTGAAAGCTCAGCACCTCTGAAAATCAGGCCTGAAGATAATTCGATGTGACTGCATGGAGAAGCAGGCAGAACCTGCTTTTAATTAACATGACAAAAAATACTTATCTTTTTACCTTGGGTGGCAGCATGGTCTAGTGGACAGGGCACTGGACTAGGAGCCAGGACAACTGAGTTCTATTCCCAAATTGCCCACTGACCTACTGAATGATCTAGACCAAATAACCTTCTCTGTTTCTCTTCCCACTTTTGTCTTGTCTATTTTTAAGCTCTTCAGGGCAAAGCCTCTCTCTTATTACATGTATATAGCTACCACTATAAGGCCCCAGTCTCATTTGTGTTCTCTAGCCACTATCAGAATTCAAATAATAAAAACAATGTATACATATAGATATATGTAATTATATATTGTGAGAAAAATCACATTTGATTTTAGAAATGTTTCTGTACATATAAAATAAATTACGCTTTACTTATTTTAATATTATTTTTCAATACCAAGACTAATTTATGCTGACACGGTCATCTATCAGATGGTTATTATATAATATGTATACTGTGGTAGTGACCAGTGGTCCAATCAGGGATTGGGACCCCAGTGTTCTAGGTGATGTACAAACACTATGAAGATGAAGACATAACTGCTCCCTTGAAAAGTTTAGGATCTATCTGTTTTAAGGAACTGTCTTATTACAATTGTGTGCAGGGAATATTTCTCCATAGGACCATTTGTGAGCTTTTTGGTTAACTGCGGAAAGACATTAAGAAAGAAAGACTTACTTTGTTTTGGTAAGTGTTGACTAGATGCGCAAAATTTGCACAGGTCTCAACATCTGCAATCTACATGCACAAAAAACACATTTACACATTAATATATGTGGGTGTCTCTATTGTTACAAAATCATGCATTTGTACTTTAATGGTATCTGTTGTATTTGTGCACAAATATGATCAGCTGGACTGTGGGCACATGCATGCGTGAAGAGCCCATCACCCAAGTACTCACTGGGGGTCTTTCACTCATGCATGCAGGCCTCATTCCTTGATCCCCAGTATCTGAGAGAACCTCACTTGAGCACCAGTATTTGTGCGTGCACACTTGTGTGCCAACCCCATCACCAAAGCCCAGTCTTTGTGTGCGTGCCCAGTCCTGCACATACACTCATTGGCACGATGGTGGTTGCTGGGGGCCCTATGCAGGTGGGAGCAGAGGCAGTGGCTGTCTCTCCCTTTGCACTGTTTACCGAGTCACACAATGATGAAATATAAAATCACAGGAAAGCCCCAGAACTCCTCATTAAAATCATGCTTGGAAGTGTCAGGGGATGGGGCTCCAGAGCACAGACCTCAGCAGCATGTGTCCCTCCCTCACCACCAGACAATGGGAGGAGTCACCACCAAAGCCCCAGTACATCACGACAGGGGAAGGGAAGAGCAGGGGGAAGGCTAGTTCACTGCGTTCCTCAGGGCGGTGGAAGAGAACGAATGCGCCTGCGCACAGCACACAGCCCGCTTGCGCTTGCGTAGAAGCTTTTGGTGTCGTAACCAATCTTGGCCCTCTTCCCGCCCCTTTGTGACACTGGCTTGATGATGGGCACGCAGTTATCCAATGGATGTGGGCTTTGCCGCTCAAACCGGCAAAGGTGGAGCCAAGCCTGCCAGTGAAAGAGCGAGGGGCGGGCCTTTTTTGACAGCAGGTTCGGCAGCTGCCTTTCCTGGGGTTTTACTGGGATTGGGGCGGCGTCTGCGGCTCAGTGTGGTTGGAGCCGGCGGAGAGGTTGGTGCTTGGGAGAGCGAAGGCCGAGAGTATGGGGGTTAGGTAGGAGCGGCCCGGCCCCAGCAGCAGCCCGGCCGGCCGGCCGGCCTCCGCCGGCGGGGAGGGCAGGCGAGCGCTGCCGAGTGACGGGGGTCTGGGCGAGGCGGCGGCGGCGGAGGAGCTGAGCCGGCCGGAGGATGGAGGACAAGAAGGAGGAGGGCGAGGCCGAGATCCAGGAGCACGGGCCCGAGCACTGGTTCAGCAAGTGGGAACGGCAGTGCCTGGCCGAGGCCGAGCAGGAGGAGGCGCTGGCCCCGGAGCTGCAGGAGGAGGCGGCGGCCGCCGCGCAGCCCGAGCACAAGCAGCAGAAGCTGTGGCACCTCTTCCAGAACTCGGCCACCGCCGTGGCGCAGCTCTACAAGGGTGAGCGGGGCAGGCCTGCGGGGCGCCCGGCGTGGCGTAGGCCGGGCCGGGGCAGCCATAGAGCATAGGGGAGGGGAGGCGGCGCGACGCAGCTCTACCGGGGAGGGGAGGCTCCGCCGAGAAGCTGGCTGAGGAGTGAGCTAGGAATCCTGCGGGGAGGGGGTGGGCGCTCGGGGTAGGTCTCAGGGGAAGCCGGAGGGGGTGTGGTGGGGAAGCGGCTCCGCATAGGGGCGGTGGGGGGAGGGGGTTCCTCGGGCAGTGTGAGGCGCGGGGGCTCCGCACCTACCCATAGAGACGGATGGGAAAACAAAATGGCGTAAGGTGGAGTCGCCGCCTCCGCCGCTGCCCTGGAAATCACCCTTCCAGCCCCCCTGGAGCAGGGGACGCCCCCGGGGATACCCGCCGCCCTCGGCCCCCCTCCGCGGCTCCTGTCTCCAGCTGTGTCTAGAGCCCCGGCCCCTCCCCAGAGATCGCCCAAAATGGCGGGGGTTGGGGGGGGGGTGGAAGGGATCGGCCCCGGGATGGCGGCGAGGGGGCCCTTTGGCGTGAGGGGAGGAGCAGACTCCCGGCAGCGCTCAGCGACCGCCGCGGGGAGCGAGGGACTGGGTCCCTCCGCCTGGACCCACCCCGGAGGGGGGGAGGGTGAGAGGGGGTCTCTGGTGACCCGCAGAGCAGCCGAGAGGGGGAGAGCTGGGGACCTAGCCTCCCGAAGGCGGCTCCTGCCGTCTAGCCCAGGGAAGAGGCACCGACAAAATGGCGAGCGCGGGGCCGGTCCCATTGTGCACTGGGTTCTGAGGGGAGGGGGCAGGACAGGGCGCTGCGCCGGCGGTCCTGAGGCACCATCGCCTATCCCGGTTCCGGGAAGCGGGCGCGGTCGGCCCAGCCACACCCCGGTCCCGGGCTGTCTCAGGGAGGCTGAACAAAATGGCGAAACCTAACATGGCCGTTCGGAGTTAGTGCCTCCAAAATAAACAGCGTGTGTGTCCTTCCACTTCTGCAGACCGGGTGTGCCAGCAGCCAGGGCTCTCCCTCTGGGTCCCCTTCCAGAATGCCGCCACCGCAGTCACCAACCTCTACAAAGGTAAGGGCCGGCCCGGGTGCTATCCCCACCCTGCTCCCAAGTGCTGGCTTTACTTATGAAATCCAAGCTGCTGCCTGA
The DNA here is from genome assembly GCF_965152275.1 of Natator depressus. Classification (NCBI taxonomy): domain Eukaryota; kingdom Metazoa; phylum Chordata; order Testudines; family Cheloniidae; genus Natator; species Natator depressus. Next base: position 25,170,923 of record NC_134243.1, on the reverse strand, counting down.
ATCTTGTAACCTTTCCTTGGCCACTGTAGTTTGGCAGCAACTAACTTTCTTCTTGGCTCATGTGAGTGACTCACTTAAGTTGTTCCCCTCCTGGGCTCTTGCACAAGGACCTCTTAACATGTGCATGTCATTCTGATAAGCTCAGGAGAGGAGTACAACAGGCCATAGCATAGTATTTGACAGTGATACCTTTGTATAACTTGCAGGTTTAAAATAAGTTGGTTGAAAGGCAGACTTCATGCTCCAGATGAAGCTCTTCATGCTCAGAGGTTGTGTGTGTGGGGTTTTTTTTTAAGTAAGGTTTAATGTCTGCCAATGTTGAAATTTGGTTATAGGACAGTGATGCTCATTCTTTGTTAGATCTCTTACCTGTATCTGTTAAATTAATGCTTACCTCTTTTAGTGACTACTTAAGGTGTCCAAAGGGAATCAGGAAAGTTAACTTTCACTAATATTGTAATGTACAAACAATCTGCTGGACACCTATGATGCACAAAAATGAAAAGTCATGTTTAGCAGTTTGATTAGGAACTTTTTCAAAAATTCTGTTCCTCAACTGTAACTGACAGAGTATCATGACACTTAAATTTTCTACAAAGATACACTGAGTTTAACTATCAATCTCTAACCTCTGATTGGAAAAGGTACTTATAGGTCACTGTTGCAGAATGATCCTGCTAGGAACAGAAACATTCAGTGACTTTCCCAAATCAGCCTTCTGAACAATGCTAACTATTGCAGTGTGGCTCTCATTACCGTCTGTTCGCTAATGGTGATGAGTCAAAAGGAGAACCTTAAAATAAACTACCCCTTTGCTTGAGTTTGTTTGTTCTTGCATGATTTTGTTTAGCTGCATATCTGTTTTTCTTCATGTCCAGAATTCTACATGGAACCACGTATATGCATGCTTTATCTTTGATTGTTAGCACTTGGCTGATTTTGTCAATCCATGGATTTGTTTTAAATGACTGTAGTGAGCTTAGCAGTGTAGTATTTCTGAGAACAGATCAGGCTTCTCACCATGCAGTGATAAATGGGGAGGAAACAGTAGACGTGTAACCATTACATTGGAGACTTGCTTCTCCTTTGGAAAAATGCATATACAGTACATCTCTCTGTATCTACAGTAGACCATCCATGAAGAGTTAGTGAAATTGATGTTGTAATCTCTGCTGTTTATGTAGTTCTCCAAATGGAATGTGGGCCTTAAGGAATAGCCAGAAACACTAGTCCTAGGCTTTGTCTTGGCAGCTACTAAGTGTTAATCAGCCATATTTCCCTGATGACAGTCAAACTACAGCAGAGCTTCCACTTTATCATCTATCACCACTTGATAAATAGGAGCTGTTGTGTAAATCAGAGCTATAATCTGGCTCGAATATCTACTGCCTATATGTGAATTTTGATAAACTGGAATCTTATTATCGATTATTGTGGCTCTTCAGAGCACCTCCCCACTTTAGGAAGGACTTCTTGGATTCAGTTAAGAATTTGATTTAAAGTTTTGCAAGAAAAAATAAATTTATGGCATTGTTCTGCCATGATTATGTAACAGAATAACTTGAAAATATATTATCATGAAATTAAAATGATCTGGCTCTCACATGAATAAGATCATTTAAATTAAATGATTACATGATAAATTGATAGTCATTAAATTACAAACCTTTTTGAAAACGTTACCTGTTTTTCTTCCAAGTAGCAGTGGAAATTACTGAGTATTTTTAGTCTCTTGTGTATTTCACAGCCTTTGTCAAAGTCAGTTTCACTGTTTCCTCTATGAAGTCTTATTGGCTGCAGCCATGTTTACATTATGGGTTCTGTACTGCCCTAGCATAGATGGTTACTTTGATGGAAGGGGTGTTTCAATCAACGTCAGTAATCAGCTGCTTGGAGCAGCAGTAGCGAGATCAATGAAAGATGCAGCTAGGACGATGGAAGAATTCTATGTGGGGAATGAGGTTGGCTTAACTGCTGTGCTCAGGGGTGTGAATTTTTCAGAATTTAGAAAGTGTAGACCAGGACTACCTTGGGGGGAGGGGGGCGGGGGGGAGTCAAAGTAGGCTTGTAAAAAGACACAGAGGCAACGTGTTTCAGGTATTTAAAACTGTCTCTTTAATGGACTACATTAAATTGCCTACATTTCAAGGGGACAGAATCCATCTGAATAAAGCTATGCACAAGGAGAGCTAGCAGGGTAGAATGGTAAACACTGATGTAATACTAAAAAGTTCTAAACGTTCTTGTTGCTCTTTAAGACTTGGTTTATTGTGGTTACTATCAAAGGTGTGGGAGGCAGTGTGCTTCATACGAAGTTGCAAAAAAAGTCATCTAAGGAATATTGTATGATGAATCAAGCATTTCAAACTGCCTACATCAGGAACATCTGTTAAATGTACTTAAACCCATTTTTTACTTAAACTCAAACTACTGGCATCTTTTTAAAAAATTTTTTTTCCTGAGATCTGGCCCTAATAAGATCTGAATAAACAATAAAACAATGTTTTTCAAATCTATTCAGTTCTCCTTCACACCAATTTATCTGCGTATAGTTTTCACTTTTAAACTTGATTCAGCTCTTAGCATTTAATCACCATTTGTACATATTGTCCAATCAGTTGCAGCACTGGGCACCAAGAGTATTTTAAGTTTTTTAGATCTACTGACAAAATGTCCATCTAAACAAAGAAAATGGGCTGTTGTTCACTAACTGTCCTCCAGAGCCTACTTGGCTTGCCCTGAAAATGGTTTGGTTGCTTGTTCAGAGGGGACACAACTTTTCAGTACCATTCCAGAAAGTGTGCTAGAGACCTGTTGGAATGTGATGTCTAGAAATCCTGTTGGCCATGACTTCACTAGGAAAAAGGGATATGTTCATTAGGATATTAGGTGTTAGGTTAGACAAATCAGTTTTAACACAAGTTTAGTTATTTGTAGTCTTAGTTGATGGAGCTGAACCTTAAGGGGAGTGTAGGATTGACCTAGATCAGCTATGTGTTAAAACTACAATTACCTAGTCTATACTATATTAAAACAGCTTTTTTCCTAATGAAGGCAAGGCTTGTCCCATCTACACTAGCAGCCAAATGCCTTCAGCACCATATGACTGGAGATCGTGGTCACCCATTGTTAGTGGATCTCCACAACAGACTACTTTTCTTAGTGTAGATGGCACTTAACCGTGATGGCTTTATGTGGACTCTGTTCTGTCCCCTTACTTTTCTGTGTTTGAAGGTGATCCTGGCAAGCAATTGAAGGAACATTGTCAATTTGAAAACTAGTTTAGAGTTCTTAGTAGCTTCTATAAGTAGATCTGCATCAGAGTCCTTCCACCATCTTTTGTAATCTCATATTTTCCTAGTCTTCAAAAATGTTTCTTTAGTTGTGTGATAAAATCAACATAAATATTGTGGTTTTGACCAGGCAAAATACTGTCAAATGCACATGATAAACTGAGAGTTATTTGTTTCTCTAACTATAATCTTTTTGGTGTTCCTTTTAACAGTGTGAATTGAGCATCCTGTCTGAATAGTAACTATTAGACTTGGACATCAGAATATTAATATGGAGGAGGAATCTTTCATAGGCTTACCACTTCAAATATTTTTATCATAAAGGATGTGAAATTGTATATTTCTGTTATATCTACACTTTATACACTAAACACATCCAAAACATATTCGTCCCAAAGTTTTAACTAGAAGCAGTTTGAAGTGCTGCTAATTTTTAAACTCTGTTGATGGCTAAAGCATTCCTACTGGTTGTGGTCAGAATAAACACTTTATACACGAATCAGGTAACGGTGCCTTGTAAACAAATCTTAAATGATTGTTCTACTGACCTTGATTCTCAAATATAATCTGGCAGTTTGGAAGCTGGCTTGCAGGTAAATAGTGTATAATGCTGTTTCAGTGAGAAACCTTATTTGAATAAACAAGTATGAAGGCGCTATTGACATGGCTTAGGCATAGGACTCTTTGTTTACTAGTGTTTCCCCAATCGGGGGGAAAAACACCAAAGCTTCAGAAACACTCAATTAAGGAACATTGCCAAGTTCTTAAATGTATTTTTTCTGAAAGATTAAGTAAAGGAAATTGGAGTGGACTTTCCAACGTTTAGCTCCATGTCTTCATTATGGAGCAAGAGCAAACATGGTGTCTTATTTACTTGTTCATATGCTGAAATAACTGTTGGCAAAGCACTGAGAAGAAACTGCTGTGGCAGAAATAGTAGAATGAACACAGTTAAGGAGTACAGAACATTATATGTCCTATGTAATATGTGACTATGATCTCAGTAACATACTGATGTAGTTCTTGGTCTAATTAGCTAGAGTTGTTAGAAACTCCTCTAAAGTGGATCAAATGATCTGAAAGGATCTACTAGAAAATAACACAGTGGAAAGCACAGCATGACAACTCACGTCAGTATCCAGAATGAAATTCAACTTCATAGGAGATCTAATATCTGAGTGAGATCCAGCCTAAGATTTTGTGCACTAAACTTGTACTGGGCTTTGCAAGTAGAAGGCATGAAAGGCTTTTACAAAATATACCTTCATGGATTATAAATTCATGAATATAATTAGGGAATAATACAAGATGTCCCACATGAGACAATTTACAAAAAATGAAGCTTGGAACATTGCTAAAGTACTAGTTATGCATGGCTGCCTTGAATTCAAGGGATGTTTTCTAAAGAAATCACACCTCTGAAAATTGTTTACCTAGAGCAGAAGGACAAGAGGTTTTGTGTGATAACACTTGGTGTTTGGCTTGTTTCCCTAGTTTGTGTGGATATTCTTGCACACAGTGGAAGAGAATAACTTTAAAAGGGAGCATAAAAAGCCAAAACTCGTTAGGGGGACTTGCTCAAGTGTAATACCAGAAATTGCTCTTCAGTTTGTTTAAATTGACTTTAGATTTGATGATCTCTTCAAAGTTTCCACTGTTAAGTAGTGATGTAGCTGAAATACCATAGTTAATGCTTTAGTTTTAAACTACTTCAATTTAAACACAACTCTCTGACCCTTTACATCAAAACCTGAGTATAATCATCCTCACTTATTTATAGCAAATACTTCTGATAGCACCATAAACACCAAGTTGGGATTGGGAACTGCAGTGTTGGGTCCTATGCAAACATTGAAAAGAGACCACCCCTGCTTAGCAGTTTAATATGTATAGAATATAAACTGTCTTCTATGAAGGCAACTTTTAAGCTTGTGTATACCAATGTTTGTCTTGATTGTGTCTCTTGAAGATGTTGGAAAAGTGTTACTCTGAACTCCAACATGAGGGAACTGGGGATGGGCTGTGGTCTCTTGCAGTCTCATTCTTGTCTAATCAGACACATGGTAACCCTTATGAATGAAAAAGCAACAGACTAATTATTCTGCTTCAGATGCAACACTTAAGAACGTTCTTTGTCTTCTTTTTTTTCAGAAAGCGTGGATGCTCATCAAAGAAGCTTTGATGTAGGAATTCAAATTGGCTATCAGCGTCGCAATAAGGATGTGTTAGCTTGGGTTAAAAAACGCAGAAGAACTATTCGTAGAGAAGATTTGATCAGCTTCTTATGTGGAAAAGTTCCTCCTCCACGAAACTCTAGAGCTCCCCCAAGACTAACTGTAGTATCCCCTAACCGAGCTACTTCAACAGAAACTAGCTCATCTGTAGAGACTGATTTGCAGCCCTTCCGTGAAGCCATAGCTCTGCATGGTAACATTAATCTTTTTCAATATTTCTTTTTTAAAGATGGGTGGGAATCCTAAATGAGGAGCATATCTTCCTTTTAAGCTTTGGGGTTTATTTTGGGGCTCCCTTTGCTACAGTGTAACCAGAGAGGTAAAACTAGAGTAAAGGCACTTATTCACTTGCTCTGAAGGGGTTATGTGGTATTAACATCTTAGTTAATTGCTGAGATGTGGTACAATTGTTAAATTCTAAGTGCAGGCAAAAGTTTTTCTGCATTAAGGAGCAAATCATTTTTTGAAATTGGCATCTTGTGCAGCAGTGGTCTTGTAAAGTGAGTTTAGGATGCACTTGTAGCCACCCTCTTTCAGCAAAATGATTTCATGTTGTTGAAGAAAGGATGCAAAAAATGTACAGGTCATTTACTGATCAGTGCCAGGTCTGATGATGGGGTGCAGTCTGTATCTTCAGAACCAGTTTCTGGAACATGCTGTTGAAAAGCCATACTTACCTGAGTTCTGGAAAGGAAACAGGCTTTTTATAAAAGCGTTGATCTTACCCATTGGTAGAAGAGTGGATGGCACCTTTCATGTTTAGTTTTTGATGTCTCTGCCTTTCAGTGACAGGTGAAATCCACGTTTCAGTTTTGTTTTCTCCTCTCTCTGCTTCTGGGGAGCCTGTTGTCTTACCTTTACTGTCCCTTTGCCTTTTTCCTAGGAAGAGGGAGTTCTTAATTGGCCAACACTCCCTCTTACCTGTTCCTTTTTAGTAATGCACTGCTGCTTTGCTTAGTCAGTTTCCCAGTTTCACTGGTATGATTAGCATCCTGACTGGTCAGGAATGGGCCAAGTGATTTGCCTGTGTTCTTGAGTGGATCAGTCAAACTTTGGTCAGCTTTTCATTGCTCCCTGCCCTACTAGTGAAGGCATCTTTCAAGCCATGCTCATAGGAGAATATTCCTAACAGGAAAAGCTGTAGCACTTTGAGAGAAGCCATTACTAGTACTGCACAGCTGCCATTTTTTATTTCTAGGAGTTCTCATTAAGATAATGTGATTCAGGGGTGTATGTCAGAGGAATGGTTCTTACTGTCTAAAAGTGTGATGTTGGCTTTAGAGAAATTGATTCAGGTACACAATTTAGGCGTTTAAACTTTTATGTGGGCCATAATGTTCTTGGTGTGGCCCCCAAACCCTAGGAGCTGGTTTCTTTTTTTCCCAGCCCTTACTAGGAATCAGTTTACAACTTTTCTCCTAGGTAGCTTTAATTTAACAAAGGTCCATATTCTAATACTCTCATACCTAAATGGATGGTTACTTGCTTTTTATTGCTGGCTGTTAAGTGCTTTCACCTTTTACCTTAATTAAAAATTATTCACAATGGATAATTTATACACTCATATCTCATGTCTTCATCCTTTCAGAGTGAAACAATCCCAGCACCTCCAGTGTTATGACTTCTCTACTCAAAGCATCCTAAACCTTTTCCATTCTTTGGGTCTTCTAAAATCTTGATGAGAACACAAATGAGCAGAGTTCTTAAACTATAAAATGATGGGATGGGCCAGCCCAGAAGTAAATTACAAAATAAGTCCTGTGAGACTGAATAAATTAAAACTTGAGTTAGAGAGGTGGAAGCAGGACCAGGTGGAGGAAGTGGGTGTGCATGGAAATAATGGGCTGCTGGCATCTTCAGTTGAGGAGATACTTAAAAAGAGTGCAGTGCTATGACACTACAGACTTGGTTATAAACTGAAAGAATTCCAATAGCAAAGCCACAGCCAAGATAATAAGATACAGAATGTTTGGTTTGGTCTCTCTGGTTCTGCATAACAACTCCCTTTCCTTTTGAGAGAGTCCCTTTTTGATCTCTGTGTGTGGGCCTCTTCCTGTAATGACATTGTCTCTTAACCTTCAAGTGTTTGTGGAGAAGCGGCTGAGCTGGAACCCTTCTTTTGGCCTTAGGTTTTTTTCCCCCTTACAGCCCCAATTAAACAAAACCAACATTCATATAGTAAACACACCAATAATTGGGTTACTGTTCATATTCATAAGTTACAGGGCAACTGGAGATGAGGGTGGCAGTCTGATTCTGGTGGTGGCTACATCATGTAGGTGGCTGAATTATTTCGCATGCCTGCTAGGTGCCATTCTTTAGGATTTATATGGGCAGACTTAATAACTACTAGGCAAAAAATAGTTACATTGCTTTAGGAGCAAGTAATAGTATCTTTTAATAATTAAAAGGGAATTCTGTGCAATTTTTTTTAAATTCTGCACACTATTTTAAAATTCTTTATTTTATTTGTCAAAATAACAGTAACAACAATATCACACCATTTTCAGCTATTTTGGTAATTTCAAAATATTTGTCAGCAAATAGTTGAAAATGGTGTGATTATATTAATTTTATTTGGCAAAATAACAGTATGTAGAATTTTTAATTTTTTAATTTTTTTTTTGGTGCAGAAATCCCTTGAGTACCAGGGTTCTATGTTGTGCAGTATGAGTGCAGGCAGCTTGGTGGGGGGTCTGGGTGCAGGGTGGATCTAAATGCACTGGGGCTTGTTGGGGAGTTCCAGGTGCAGGGGGAATGGGACTCTGCAGGGGAATCCAAGTAAAGGTGGTTAGGGCTCAGTGGGGGGCATCTAATGGTGTGAGGGTTGGTGGGGTGGGGGTAAGTGTGCAGCTGCTTGGGGGTCAGTGGGGTGGGGGTACGGGTGTGGGGGCTCCCAATGCAGGGGAAGGCTTGGTTCTGGGTATGTTGGGGAATGAGGCTCAGTCGGGGGGCTTGGTATGGGGGGGTGGGTACAGATGCCCAGGGGTATGGGTGGACAGGGGGAGCTGCTCCCTGTACAGTGATCCCTCGCCCTGTTGCTGAGGAGTGATGGGGCCAGGAAGTGGGAGAAGGCAGTCACTGTATGGGGAGCTGCTTCCCCTGTCCACCCAGCCCCCATGTATCTGAACCTCCCCGCACCCAACCCACACCCCATCAAGCCTCACCACCTGCACCCAAAACCCCTGCCAAGTCGTTCTCTCCCACCTCCCAGGGTTCAGAGCTTCTGGCAGGCCAGCTAGGGGAAGCTTCTGAGGTTGATCTGACCCAGCCCCAGGCTGCTCGGTGCAGGGAAGGGGGAATTCCATCTCTGTCTTCTCCTCTCCCCCACCCCACCCCACCCCACCCCCCCAAAGCCGGGACCAACATTCCTGGCTGGCCGGGATATCCCCAGTCGTCATCCCCCACCCCTTCCCAGACCACAGGGTGACTTACTCTCCCGTGGCTGCCCAAACAGACACTGCCACAGACGCTGCCGGGGAGGAGTGAATGAGCACTGGTGAAGCTTGTCTTTGCTTCCCCACAGAAACAATTTTCTGCAGAAAAGCAGAGAGAATATTTCTGCACGCATGCAGCAGTGCAGAATTCCCCCAGGAGTAAATAATTTAGAAACTGTATGAAAAAGTTCATCAAGTTCCTGTCTGGCTGCCTCTACTCTTCAATTGTACTAAATATCTAGAAATGTCCTTCCACTTCTTCAGTTGATGTACAACTCTACAAGTCAATCACCCACTGGATTAGTTCTGTCTGATACACATTTTCTGTCTCTTCCTCAGACAGTCTATCTTACATTATTCATCTGGTGACCAGGTTTGTGTTTACCTAGTCTTTTTAAAATGACTGCTTTCCTCTAGTTCCTTCTGTCTGAATACGTTCGACAGAATTCAAGAATCTGTCACTTTCCATATTGTTCTCCTTACCAATCTTTAGACTCTTTCCAAAACTCAGATGGTTTTCAAGATTTGGAATATTATATGCAGTTTTGGTCACTGAGACTTGTGTATAATCAACTGTCTCTTGTTCTGCTAAAGCTTGCTGAAAAGCAGCACTTGTAGAACAACAAAGAGCACAGAAGTGCACATAAGAAACAAGTACATGCTTGTACTTAATACTTTATTAAAAAGTGACACTTCAAGAAACTGTCTTTTAATGTCTGTTTCATGGAAATGGGCATCAGTCCTACAGTTCTTCTGATTGGCTAATTTTTGGTTTATATGAGCAAATCATAGAGTGTGCAAGATAACTAAGTATTCGAGTGTAGACAGTGATTCCTATGGAGTTATCTTTGCTATGTGATACATCTGTGAAGTTATCTCTGTTTAGAATCCATTGAGAGGGAGAAGCTATGTGAACAAAGGAGTAGGAAGGTGTTTGAAGTGTCTGAGTAGTTGCTGTTTGAATCTGTTTGGGATTTCTTTTCTCTGCTTCCAAAAAATATACATCCTGTAGCCATGGGTTAGTCTGGGAAAGTGAGCAGTTCTACCCAAAATGTGTAGGGAAGAGAGACAGTTCAGGTTCCTGCACAGTGTTCAACTTCGTAAGTGTTGTAAAGACTTGTGAAAATCCACTGATCTCCCTTCTCTCCCCAACTCTACTAACTTAATATGTGAGATATGACAGGGCTCTTAGATTTCTTAGCTGGCATTCTTGTGGACTTGACTTGGAGGTTAGGCCTTTGCAGGAAAAAACAAAGATTTTGAGTCAAAGCAGGAGAAGCAGTCTACCAAATCTCTGAAAGTGGAGCAGTTCTTACTTAGGGCTGGTCTTCACTACCGGGGTAAGTCAACCTAAGTTACGCTACTCAGCTACGTGAATAACATAGCTGGAGTCGACATAGCTTAGGTCGACTTACCACGCTATCTTCACTGTGCTGCATCAACAGGATATGCTCTCTGGTTGATTTACTTTACTCTTCTCTGGGACATGGAGTACAAGACTTAACTGGAGAGTGCTCTGACATCGATTTTAAATAGGTTTTCACTAGAACCACTAAATCAACACCCGCTGCATCGATTGCAGCAGTTTCAATCTTCCTGGTAGTGAAGACAAGCCCCATATCTTTGAATTGTTTTATCAAAACTACTCCAGTGTCTTATCAGATGTAAAAGGAAATCAAGTTAGGTACTGTACAATGCTAAGATGAGGTAAATAAAGTACAGGCCATCATCTCGAAAACTTGTTTATGTATTATCATTGAATTGCATTAGTTACTGTAACTTTTCCTTCAAGACAACTTGTGTTTTGTATAGGCAAGATTCTCTGATTTAACATAAGATGAAAAAATTCTGGAGTCAGAGAACATGCTATCATGAACCAATGAACCCCTTAATTTGTTCCCATATCCTTGCCTTGAGCATCAGTACACTTGAATTCATACAGTGTGCTAAAGGTAGACTTTTAAAAACTACATTAACCCAAAGAGAGTCAAACACTGCCACAAAACCAAATGTGATGTTGCAGGTTGCTACCTGCTTAAGCTCCCTCTCTATGGGAATGGCTTAGCTACTTGAACTGTTGATATATTTTAACTATTTGACATAAACTGATGTCCAGATTGGCTTTTCCTGAAGCATGACAAGAGCTGTAAATTAATACAGAAACCAAAAACTTGTGGCGTTTATGGGGATATGTGTGGTACATATGGAGGATAGGTCCATCAATGGCTATTAGCCAGGTTGGGCAGGGATGGTGTCCCTAGCCTCTGTTTGCCAAAAGCTGGGAATGGGCGACAGTGGATAGATTACTTGATGATTACCTGTTCTGTACATTCCATCTGAATCACGTGGCATTGGCCACTATTGGAAGACAGGATACTGGGCTAGATGGATCTTTGGTCTGACCCCGTATGGCCGTTCTTATGAGGCGCTGTTTTATGGTGGAACTAATTTAAAGTATATTGGATCCTGTTGCAAGATTTCCTTTGCAACAAGTTTAAAGCTTCAAGAAGACTGTAGGGCCAAATTTTCAAAACTTGTGTGTGCTTTCTCTAATTACACATGCGTGCTTCCACAACTTTGCTTTCTGCATGTGTATTCCAGTTTTCAATTGAAACTGTCAAGCCACTGTTTAGAACACCTGTTCTGTAAAAAAACTTAGTCACAAGATTGTGAGAAGTAGAAATTCACTTGGTCTTCCCCTTATTTCCTGAACTACTAATCTCCTGTGAAAGACAAGGAACACTCAAATTTTCTCAGAGGACACCTACATTAATGTTAGTGGACCAGGTACCTTCCTGTTTGTGATCATGCAATCAATGTTCCTGTAAGAACTAAGGCTATTGTGTATGGGGGAAAGTGTTAGAAAAGTGTATATTGTAGTGTAGCGTAGCATATCGTCTTTACACACTGAAGTCTCCCTTTGTTCTCCTTTCAACTACTTTTGCTCTCTTCCACATGGCTCCTTGGTCTCCTTGTGCGCCCCCTTATCCCCACCCACCCACCTACTTACTTCCCAGATGCTAACACCTCCCCATTCCTCTCAATCTAGAACCAGTAGTATGGTGGTGGGAACTATACAGAACCCTAAAATAAATAGTGACTGATTCCTCTGTCTAGCAGCAGTTCCTAGTAGAGGCAGCTACTCTTTATTTAAAGACTGGCTCTTTATTTCTAGCTACTTATACAAGCATCCGTGTGCTCCTTAATGAAGACCCTGAAAAACTAGAAGCAGCTGGAGGGGAGTACCCAGCATCCTGTGACTACCAGTGTATGCTGCCTAGACCAGTATTAAAACCATTTAATTAATCACAACTCCCTCAACATACTGTACTTAAGGAGTTTAATGCATTATCACTGTTTTTCCCCACAAAATGAGTAGGAATGGCATGCTTGCCATGCTATCTTACCCTATGCCACAGGATCTCTGTTGCAGCTTTGCTTTTCTCTGATTTATTAGAATAGTAAAGTAGCACCCTTGTCTATGAGGGATCTGCATGTGACATTGGAGTTTTCTGAGGAGTAACACTATAGCTGAAATAATTCATTTTCAAGCCACTTCAGTTGTAATGCTCTGATTGGTAAACGCATGGTCAGTGTATACTGTATTCCAGAGTTTTAGCAGTCTCTGCTACTCCATTCTGAATGTACTTCACCAAAAGGGAGTAACTCTGGGTCTGTCAGTGATTGGGATTCTTTCACCTCTGTTCTTTTGGAACAAATGCAGTGAGCCTCAAAGTGATGGGAGTGAAGGATCTAGGGAAACATTGATCAAGTGGATTAAATTCATGGATGTCACTCTTCTAAAAACCTTCTAACAATGTTTTAATTTCTCTAGCCCTAATACTACTACCATAGCAAAACTAACCTGGTTACTTGATGATTTAAACTAGGCACCACGTCATCCCCAACCACATTCTCTTCACCATTTGAAAAGGTCACTCTGGCTTCTTTCTCTAGTATATAAGAAAGATGTGTAACTTTGCCTGCTAGAGATGCCAGCCTTCCATCACCCTTTTACTTTTGTATTTTGAGGGGGAGTAGTTTACTACACAACATCAATAGCAAATAGTACTTGGTAAAGGTATATGCAGGTGAGTGGGTTGAAAGGGAAGGGCAGAGTTAATGTGTGCTGTAGTCATAAGAACATAAGATCAGCCATACGGGGTCAGGCCAAAGGTCCATCTAGCCCAGTATCCTGTCTTCCAACAGTGGCCACATGCCAGGTGCCCCAGAGGGAATGAACAGAATAGGTAATCATCAAGTGATCTATCCCCTGTCACCCATTCCCAACTTCTGGAAAACAGAGGCTAGGGACACCATTCCTGCTCATCCTGGCTAATAGCCATTTATGGACCTATCCTCCATGAACTTATCTAGTTCTTTTTTGATGAACCCTGTTATAGCCTTGGCCTTCACAACATTCCCCTGGCAAGGAGTTCCATAGGTTGACTGTGCGTTGTATGAAGAAATATTTCCTTTTTTTGTTTTTAAACCTGCCACCTATTAATTTCATTTGGTGACCCTTAGTTCTTGTATGATGAGTAAATATTTCCTTATTTACTTTCTCTACACCAGTCATGATTTTATAGACCTCTATCATATCCCCGTTTAATCATCTCTTTTCCAAGCTGAAAAGTCCCAGTCTTATTCATCTCTTCTCATATGGCAGCCATTCCATAGTCCTAATAATTTTTGTTGCCCTTTTTTGAACCTTTTCCAATTTCAGTATCTTTTTTGAGATGGGGTGACCACATCTGCATGCAGTATTCAAGAGGTGGGTGTGCCTTGGATTTATAGAGAGGCAATGTGATATTGTTTGTCGTCTTATCTATCCCTTTCTTAATGATTCCCAACATTTTGTTCGCTCTTTTGGCTGCTGCTGTATACGAGTGGATGTTTTCAGAGAACTATCCACAATAATGCCAAGATCTTTCTTGAGTGGTAACAGTTAATTTAGACCCCATCATTTGATAAGTATGGTTGGGATTCTGTTTTCCAATGTGCATTGCTTTGCATTTATCAACATCAAATTTCATCTGTCATTTTGTTGCCTAGTCACCCAGTTTTGTCTCACTTTCCAGATCCTTTTATAGTTCTTTGCAGTCTGCTTGGGACTTAACGGTCTTGAGTAGTTTTGCCACCTCACTGTTTACCCCTTTTCCCAGATCACTTATGAATATGTTGAACAGGACTGGTCCCAGTACAGACCGCTAGGGAACACCACTATTTACCTCACTCCATTCTGAAAACTGATCATTTGTTCCTACCCTTTGTTTCCTATCTTTTAACCAGTTACCAGTCCATGAGAGGACCTTCCTCGTGTCCCATGACAAGTTACTTTGCTTAAGAGCCTTTGGTGAGGGACCTTGCAAAAAGGCTTTTGGAAAATCTAAGTACACTATATCCACTGGATCCCCCTTGTCCACATGGTTGACACCCTCTAAGAACTCAAATAGATGAGGCATGATTTCCTTTAACAAAAACCATGTTGAGTCTTCCCCAATAAATTATGTTCATCTGTGTCTGACAGTTTTGTTCTTTACTATAGTTTCAATCAGTTTGCCCAGTACCGAATAAGATGTGTGGAGTAGAGAGTATTTACTATTGGTATGACACTTCTGCATTAACATAGATTGATACAGCCTTATATAGAGAATGAAATCTTACTTTTGCAGTCGGTGTCATGGATTGCATTGTAGGGAGGGGCAGTAAATAGGTGGCTATATGTAGCAATAGACAATGAATCCTGTCTTTCCATTGTACACTTCAGATAATGATTCCTCCTGTCTCCACTTAATTATTTTTTTAAATGGACATTTAATCTCAACAAACCAAAATTTCTCTGGAACTTGGATAAATTATCCAGAAGACTTCAGTAATTGCTACTTAAACGAAATCCTCTTCCTATTTTGCTGCTGATTATTATTTCCCTTCAACTACAGTGGTTCTCACACTGGTCCAGAGACTTTACTGGTTGTCATCTGCAATCGAATTACAAGTTAATATTTCCCAGTGGACCACTTCTTCTTCCAAAATGAATCTTCTTTTGTGAACTTGATGAAAGATGGGAAACCATTATTCTACTGCATGGCACTTTGAGTTCCTTCATGAAACATATCTTCTCTAGTTAACCATTTCAGGCTCATGTTATAATTTGCTAATGTGTAAGGTTTCAGTGTTTGTACCTGAAATTATTTGAAGCAGCCATCAAATTTTAATGTACTGCAGCTTCCGCTAATATTTTGAGATGGATTTTCATGCTTAATATATGCATCTTGAATATTAAACTCTAAAAAGGCTCTTGACTGTACTTGCACTTGAAATGCTAGTATTGCTTTCCTGTCTTCACTGGAAGACTTTGGCAACAATTAAAAAAATCTGAATAATGATGTCAAGCGTTGTAACTTAACCCTGGAACTCTTCCTCTTCCTTCTTCCACCCCTAAATTGAGGGGAAGGGCATGCTGAATTTCAGTCTAAAGTGGTACAGCTCCTGCTACTCAATCTCAAGCCTTTCAATAAAGAGAAGGAAGTCTCAGCCTAATATTTCAAATGCAAAAGCAAGCAGAAGTTTTCAAAAATGCAGTCTTGATGCAGCACGAAGAGGAAAAAATCTTCTTGCTTTACATTTTTCTTAGTTTCTCTATTGTGTGCACTACGATTGTTTCTATAATCTTGCTTCAAATTCTCCAATACTTAAAATGCAGTTCTTGTGCTAAACGGTGATTGTCCAGCATTGATCATGCAATGAAAGGTCCCCTCTAATGTAACACACAGCATATATGAAGGTTGTTTGAATGTCCTACCTTGTGTGGCTGAAATATCGTAGTTACCTGCACAGACACTAAAAAAGTTGTTAGCTTATTCCATACTCTAGAACTTATAATAGTGAAATGTCTGCAAAGCTTATATTCCTTACTAATGTTCTCTTCTTCTCACTACTGCTATCTAATATCTGTTCCTGTTAGTCTAATCACTTAAGCCATTTAGTTGCTTGGGTAGTGTTTTTAGTAGGAGCATGCTGAAAACTAGAGCCTGATACAGTAAGGAAGATAAACCTTTAGTTTATTGGAATGGTTTCATCACACAAGGATTGTCTTATCTGAACTGTGGGTCATTGCCCTACAACAGTTTTAATTTGTGGGCCGGCCCCTAAACAATTTTTTAATGGACGTGTTGAAAACCATTGTTCTATGGTAACAATCTTTCACAGACCCCTTAGACATAGTCTGCAGACCCTCACGGGTCCATGGACCACAGTTGAAAACCACTGCTCTACAATGTTTTGTTTCTTGTTGAATTTAAAGTATTATTCTGTTAATACTGACATCCTCCTTCAAACATCCAGCTGCCATGAAATGGCAATTTGCCATTTCAGTAACTTACCCTACAATGCATCTGTTAAACCTTCTATATTTGAATTTGGTAACATAGCTTTAAATTGTGATACAACAGTCACCAGAACAGCAATTTATAAGAGAACAATGAGCTGTGCTTACCCTGAGTAAAAGGATTAAACTGTGTGTAATGTTAGCCTCTGTTAACTGAGACAAAATTAGTAATGAGTGCTCTATTAAAGCTTTCTTAAATCTCATTATTACAAAATACGCTACAGTGTGCATATTTGATATGAAGTAGTGCAAGTTAAAGTACAGTTAATAAAGTACATCTTGTGATACATTATCATTGCTCTCCAGTGTTCTTTCTCTTCGTAGAAGTTGTTAATTCAAAATCGGTTCCCTGGTCCTTGTTAATTACAGGCCTGTTTGTAGTCTCATTTTAATACCTTTCTAAATGTGTCCTGGTTATTGCATGGGCATTTAAATGTACCATGATACAAATTTATCTAAATCTCTTGAAAAGTAAGGTGGATGTTCAGTGTACGCTTCAGGCACTACTGTAACCTTCACAACCTTGATCTTTTTAAAAAAAAACAAACAAACTATTTTTTCAGGCATAACAAATGCGCTTTTCAGTTCTGGGCTAGGTATCTGTTTTAAAAAAAAAAAAATCACTTTTATCCAATTGTTTGTTTGTCACTTGGACAGACCTCTTTCAAAAAGGTAGCACTTGATAATGGTGTGTGAAACTAAACCTCAATCTCGTCCTTACAGAAATACCAACTTAAAAGAAGCTTCAGTTCTGGCCCTTGAGCTCACTAACCTTTGGCTTTAAAATGTTCACTCTCCTCTATTACATGCACAAGTCAAACAGGCGAGACTGAATTCACAAGTGAATCTTGACTGGTCAAAGTGCTGTAGTCTGTTGGCTGCCATAGTTGTTGCATATAATAGTAAGTTAAGTTGGACAAGGGTCATAAGTTGATGACCATTTACGTGAACTAATGCTGAACGTGTATATTGGACAAGCCTTAGAGGAGTGGAGCAAATAGCAAACTTTTTTGTTGTAAATTGAATTTGAAACATTTGATCTTTTTTTCAGGATCCTTTGGGTATTCTATACCAGAGACAACACTAAAAATTTTTCTATTCATCATTTTGTATTTTAGCTTGTAAATCTTACAATTCTTAACCAACATGGTGCAAATTAAGAACTTCACAAGAAACTTGCTCTGATACTTAGACTTATCAGTTGCATCAGTCATGCAATCGGTATTGTGACTATTTAACCAACATAACTAATAGTGCAGGCTCTATATACTCCTGGGGAAGTTCTACGCAGTGCAGAATTTTGCAGAAATTAACATTGTGCATGAAGAATTTCCTTTCTCCCATAGAAATGGGCTGCAGTGTAGTTGGCTGCCAGTAGGGGCTGCCCGACCCACCAGAGCCCAACTCTCACATAGAAGACACTGCGGAGGGGAGGGAGCTCGAGGGTTCCTGGGGGCTGCAGTTCCCAGCATGTCCTGATGGAAAGAGAGGGCGGCGCACAGGAAACTCCACACAATCCTGGGACCAAGCATCAGTCTGTTTCTCCCTCTGGATCCCTGGGCTCGGGGTGGGGAGGGTTGTAAATGAAGGAGGCAGGTGTCTGGGCGGTGGGGGGAAGGCATGTCTGGGAGGGGAGGGGATGGGTGTCTGGGCTCACAGAGGGACCCACAGCTGGGCTCTGGGAGGGGAGGGGCGGGTGTCTGGGTTCTGTGGGGGAGGAGGTGTGGGCCCTGTGGCTGGGCTCTAGGAGGGGATGGGTGTCTGGGGGGTAGCGGGTGTGGATATCTGGGCAACGGGGGCCATCCTGTGGCTGAGCTTTAGGGGGGTGGGTATCTGGGCCCTGGAGGGGGAAGGGGGGGTATTTGGGCTGGGGATCTGGGGGGAGAGGATGTTCAGGAGTATTGGTGGTGGGTGGGAGGCGTGGCTGTACTCTGGGAGGAAGGGGTTGTGGGTATCTGGCCCTCCTGCTGGGCTCTGGTGTGGGGAAGGTGGCAGAGAAACAGGAACTGGGTTGTCATAGGGGTTTCTTTAACACTCTGCTCCTGGGGGAATTTTTGTGTCTGTATGGATTTTTATCTTGCTTTAGATATGTGTTTGGGAAAAGCACTTACTAGTGCTCTAAACAAACACAAGCTTCCACGAAGAAGGTCAGAATTCTTAACCTATTCTTACAACCTGCTCTGTGAGGAAGCCCCATTGATTTTATTGCTGGCTTGTGGTCATAGGGCTCAGCTTGCAGCATTTAAGCCCTTGTTCAGTATTAACATACAAGAGGTTAGTTATCCTGTTAGTATGTTTCTCCTCTCACCACACACTGCACCTTTTGTATACCATCTCCCTATCTCTGTCCTCTCACAAAGGGGTTTCTGGCAACTAGAAATGGACCTCAAAGTGCTGACTTGTTTTCCGTTTCCTGTCTGATGCATCACCTTATTTTAATGTTGCTTTTACTGATCATTCACTTTTGTGTTATGGGGAAAAGCAGGTACTGTGATGCTGGCACGTAATCTAGCAATTTAGTTTTTAACTCTAAATGCACTTAACTCTAGCTTTCAGTAGCATGAATATCCATGGAGTCTCTGTCCATGAGTCTCCGTGCACTTAGAGTACTTTATTTGTTGTTTGTCCTGTATTTTCCTTTTTTAATGAGAACTTTTGTTAAGCTGGTGGTCTTGCAGCATAGGGATGTGAAAACAACCCCTGTAGGAAGCTTAAATACAAATGTACTTTTAAAGCTTGTCTAAATTTAATTTTAAAAAATTAATGAACCTTACACACTTGAAACTTAATTTATTCAAGAAAATTTAAGTTTATTTTAAATGCATTTGTCAGATTTCAGGGTAGTTTGTATGGGCTGCTTGCAACAACACTAAGCAGACTTTTTTTAAAGTCAAATTCCCAAAGAAAGTAGGCAGATATAATACCCCAAATAGATTGTAAGTTGACCATACAGATCTAGGTTATATATTCAAGATCCTATACTGAACTCTTTGTAACAAGTGGATGAGACTCTCACTTCTAGCAAGAGGAGCTTCTTTACTCCTCCTCTTGCTAGAAGTGATGTGTGTTGACAATCTGGTTCTGCTGGCTGCTTTCCTTTCCTGCTGCGTTGTTTTGTGCTCTGCCAATATACCCGAGTAAGCTCTTCTACATGATATTGATTATATTTTGTTCTCTGTTCACAGCTTCCATTTGATTAGCAATCAGTGTAGTGAATTATACTCCCTTCTAAGTGCTCTTGAAATAACAAGGTGTCATGAATCTGAGCAGTTGCTTATCTTAACTTGAAATTATCAGGACAATGAGTTTGTAGGGAAAGAATTGGTAGATTCATATTTTCTGTGGGAACACACAGGCATATTAGGGCTGATCATGTATTAGAACACTCTCTGCTTTTGCCAAATTCTTACACTGCAGTAATATGTTCTAGTGTGCTTATGTAACAGAGAACGTTGTTGAATATTGCTGTAATTATCTGGAACAGTCACAAATATTTCAACGGTAAAATAGTGTTAATTCAGATACTGAAAACGGAAAAGTTCTAATGATCACAACCTAGAAATGGTTCACAAATCTTGTATCCAAAATGCTGTCACAGGTACCTTGCCCATCTCTAAAACGTTTGCGTAGCTTTATTCAGACATCTCAGCCAAGTTAAGGCCTTGTTAAACAACTTTAGTGGTATCTTTTGGCATTTCTAAGAATAAGCAACTTTAAAGTAAAAACTTTGCTTTACTACTTTTGGAATCTTGTTCAGTTTGGCTGCTGTATAAAAGTCTTGTCATATCAACACAATTCCTAACGAATGAAAATGTAGCTTTTTGTTTCCAACTTGTATGAGTAATTCTGGGAGTTAGGGCAAGTCAGATCAAAATCAAATGCCCTAGAAACTTACTACTAGGACAGTCTCGAACTGGATAGTTAAAGTACTTAGTAAGAATAGTTCATTTTTAAATGGATTACTGCTTAAATTGAAAGCACACGTTTCAGGATAGGTTGTCTATACGCTCATATATCTAGATTTGGGTGAAGCAGGTTTTTTTCCTCACCAGTGGTTGATGCCTATCATGAGATTGTAAACAGCTAATTTCATATGCATTGCATAGGAAGCAACTTTAGCAGCTCTACGTGCTCGAATACACTATGTGCTGAGAAGGGGCTGCCTTTCAGTGCCTACACAGGCATACATATATACAAGTGGTAATGGAATGTGTCTGACCTATGAATTTTCTAGCATATTACAGAAACTTCAGTGAAATGCACAGGAAACTAGCTCATCTTCTGTCTTGCATTATTGCCTTTTTAACTTTCTTTCTTTCTTTTTTTCTAGGACTTAGTGGTGCAATGGCTAGTATAAGCGTTCGTTCAAGTACCCCAGGCTCTCCCACTCACGTAAGCAGTGGTTCCAATGCTAGTCGTAGGAGAAATGGACTCCATGATGTTGATTTGAACACTTTCATATCAGAAGAAATGGCACTCCACTTGGACAATGGTGGAACTAGAAAGCGTACCTCAGCCCAGTGTGGCGATGTCATTACAGACTCACCAACTCATAAACGCAACCGAATGATCTAAACTGCAAAAATTTCAAACCCACCATGCTGCTTGAAAGCCACTTGATCCTCAGAGTACTATTGAAAAGGAAACATGAGGCCATCTTCCCATATTCACTGTTTAAGACAAGTGAATTCAATAATTGCCATAAAGGAAGTTTTAGGTATTACAGTAGATGCCTCTTGTAACTACGGCTTTCTTAAACTATATTCTTAGCAGAGGACATCAGATATTGTGTAGTAGTTAGCAAGATCATCATAGGCGAACATGTATCCGTTCCAAGGCTAAAAGTGACCTTACTTGTATTCTTAAAGGGAAAGGAAATATCAGATGTTTTATTTGGTTATAGAATGCTTTGTCCTTTATTTCTTGCTGTGTTGAGTATTTGCTTCAACAGTATTGCCAGTTTGACTGAAATTGTCTAAAATATGACTTGGCATCTTTGTCAAATCTGCAGGCTTCCATTTTCGCAGCACTGTATAAGGCACCTAGTTTCTATATAGTAACAGTGTGCAAGTTATAAATATTGGACTGTGCCCTTTTTAGTTTTAAAAGCAGTTGATAATTCTGGTGATTGTGTGATAATGTAAAGAGGTGCTATGATGGTCATGCAATTAATACTTAATATTGAATCAATACAAGGATCTTTATTGGATTCACTTTGTGTGTTTTAGTGCTCTGAAGTAGCAATATTAAACTTTTTCCCCAATTAACTTCATAGGGTTTTACATTTTCAGTTTAAGAACATATATGTACTTACTGGTATTATCCTTGTAAACATAAACAGTGCAGACTGCACCACTGCTGACCTAAATTTAGAGAAAGATGTCCTGTAATTGGAGAATAGGCTTTTTTGTTCAGTATTAGTGAAGGGTAGATATTGTGTACAACCGTATCCCATTTTACATTGTGTGAAGTAATTGCCCATGTTGGGGAGGGGTGGGAGGTGAGGGAATGGGGAACAGTTGGAAAAGGGTTGTGTTCTGTCTGCTGATGAGCAAGATTTCTGGTCACTTATGGAAACTGCTTGGAGTGACTAGCTTGTGTGTGACATCTTTAGGATGAAGTGATGTGCAGGTTTTGCCAAGTGCTAAGACAATAACTTCTAGTTTTAATTCTGAAGAAAAGATCTTTCTTTTCAGTAAATGCAAGATAACATATTGGATGGCTTTCAAAGATAAAACCTGCTTTCTTACAATGTCTTTAACTGAATGCCCTGATGAATATGTAATGTTGAAAACTGGCTACACAGTTTAAACTTAAATCCAGAAAGCCAAGTGTGGATCAAAGATGCTCCCTCTGCAAATCAGTACTGTTAAGTGCAGACACTTCAAAAACTCATTACTTAAAGGAGAACAATTTCTAAGTTAAAACAGTTTTTTTACGTTTAGAAATATCTGATCTTGATTTCCTCTTTGTGGCGAAGAACTTTTATTCAAAAGCTTTTGCTTATGAGGCGGGCTAAAATAGGGAGAGGTGAGGAGATGAAGAGCTGCTGACTTGATGGGGAGGAGGGAATATTTGAACCGGAGGCCCTGTCCACACTGTAATAGAAAACAGACATTCTTTAAGCTTGCCTTACATTCACTTGCAGCTAAACAGAGATCTAACACATGGATGAGGCCAGGCTATGCTAGAACCACCATATTGAAAATTCTATTCTGGTTTTCTGCTTAACTTAGATCATGATTTTGAACTCTGTTCTAATATATCTTGGCCACAAGTGAGTGTATGCTTAAGCAATTTAAGGTAAGTTTACATTCTACTAGTTTACATTCCCCTGCCTGAGCAGCTGAGGCAGGGTTACAGCTGTTTCAATTTTTTATGATAAAAAGTCCTCTAGCATAGAAGTTCTCCATCAAAGGTAGGGCAAAGTCCAGGATACATCATGTTGCATTTTTCAAAAATTTTGGAGGCCATCTTTATATATTCTAAGAGGAATGATTTTGTTTTTAATTTGTATATAAATCAACAGGTTCAGGAGTTCTTCAACAGTTCCATAGTACTGTGCTAAAAGTTTGCAGTTCATGGAACCATCTAAGAGTCTTTAAATAAAATTAAAAAAAAAAAAAAAGGTTGTTAATCTGTTTGCGGTCTAACGGCAAACCACGTAAAAAAGCTGCCAGTGTATGTACAATTAAGTTACTACTGTTGACCTAAAGCCATAGGGCTTTGTGTGATATTTATAATTCTTTTATAAAGTATAGAACTAATTTCAATTCTATGAGACTTCGCATTTTAAACCAAGATTGACTTGTAAAATGGGATTGTAAGACAGTAGAAAAGATGTTAAAGCAACTTTAATTCTGCAAAATGACCTACTTGTAGGATATAAGCAGAGGTATTTCTTACCCATGAAATAGAAACAGCAGGTGGGTGTCACGATCAGCCTTGAATAGACAAATGTGCCACTCAGTGATGAAAACATTCTGAAGCCCCCTTCCACTTATTAGTTGAACTTGTTCATAATTGTGCAATTAAACCAATTTAGGATATCTTTGTTTCCTTAGATCTTTGATGCCGAACATTGGGATTTCTTGATGTGAGACAGTTACTACATGTAGTAGTACTAATGTTGGAGCTCCACACTATGGAAAGTACTGGGTTAAATGTGACTTACGCTTAACTCTATCCAAATATGACTACACATGGAGCCTAATCTGTTTTAATTTTTTTTCAAGTGGAATAATAAATGCCTCTGTTTAAGTTAATGCTTTGAAGCTTTGCATTCAATTTAGTACCATTTAAACTAAATTCATCAAGCTTTTTTGATTTGTGCCATTTTTTTTGGTAAGAGAAAGCAGGCTTTAATATCTTACTGGTTGCATTAATATTTTTTGCTTGTAACTTAAATATTTGACGACTTATTTTTACCATCTTCCATTGGTATTTCATTTAGCCCCAAATGTTACTTGTTCTTTAAATGTTAACCCCTCCCAAAAAGACCTAAAATGCATGTATTCACCTGATAAACAGAAGGAGAGCAGATTGTTTCTTTAAAAAAAATAAACATTCAATTCCAGTACCTATGGTTTTGAAGACTTTATTTCTTGTGCCAGTGTAGGAAACTCAAATTGTGGAATATTGCTTTCAGGCACTCTATCTGAGCAAGAAGCAAGTTTCTCTCTTTTGTACAGTAAACATTCAATTCAGACCTGATTTGTTTGGGGGAAATGGATGCTTTATATTTTGTTTTCTCCTCTGACTCTACTTAACTCATACAATTGACCTGTCTTGTCACCATGTAAACAAAACTTAACATGAACGTGTGGAGCAAATTACATACAGGACATCCTGCACTGAGGCTACTGAGCTTGGCTTGCATTTTACTAAAATTAAAATTAAATGTTAAATTTAGAGCTATATTAAAATAAAATAATGCAAAAACTGTTTGGTATTTTTTTGGCTGCAACTGAAGTCCTGCATTTATACTTTTACTCTGAAATGTGGTTTATCCATCTGGAGTAATAAACACTTTAAGTCATAATAAACCTAATAAATAAAAATAAATGCAACTAATTGGACTTTTTGTAGTTTGTTAGCTTCTTGAGTAGTCCATCAGTAAGCTCAGAATGTAACAAGGCAAATCTGAAGGCATTAAGTCTTGAATACTTTCTTTAAAAAGAATCTGCAGGTTCACATACCCTAAAGTGTAATTTAACGGTGGTATCTGTTCATCCTAGTATAGTTAGGGGCCTGTTTTCATTCTGTCTTTCTGGATATGAGTTTTATAAACAATCTATAGTTTTCTGTGGGCTATAATGTAGTGCTTACAACATGCTGGTTTGGGAGTTTTATATACTCAAAAGTGAGGGCAACGATGTTAGTTTGTGACAAAACTTATATACCAATAGTACTTACATTCTGTAGTAATAAGCACATTAGAGTTACAGCCTTTTTATAGTAGGGCAATTCTAAGTGACTTAAATGGTTAAATTTCTTAATTCATATGTTGCTTACAGAACAGTCTTCAAATTTAACCAAAGAGGATATTGATCAGTTTGTATTTAGTTACTGTGCAGAACATTTTATATTGATATTTCTAGATACTTTTTTAGATGTTTTTGAACTGACGTTTACATCAGCAGATCCTTGGACCTCGGTAACAGTTAATTGTTTAAAGGAATATTCAACTTTAAATTTGGCACAACTTAACACAAATCAGGTTTTGGGTATAAAAAGCATTTTTACAGTTAAAATCCTCAAGTATTTTCATAATCCAATTGAAAGCCTCTTATTTAACCCTTGTACTACAACAGTGAAAGTTAAACTTGCTTTATTGCTCCAGCTTAGAAGTGCAAAATTTGGAATTCCCTTAAATTCATTTCTAATGTGTTTCCAAACTTGCTCTTTCATGATCCCAGTTCTAATTGTCTAAGTTCAACCTCTTCATAGGCAGCCATATAATTGGCCTAAATTGAATAATGTTTGCACAGGGACATAGAATATACACCTGCCTCACCCAGCTAAATTCACTGCACCAAGTGAGGATGATGCTCTGCTCCAGGATAGTTAAATTTCTTGTCTGTCTTTACTCCACCCAATTTCACTCTGATGTTTTTCTTTTTCTTTTTGGTGTGGGAGGGGGCAGGGTCGCTACTACAACCTTGAAAAATTGATCACGCTGGATGATTCATCATTAACAGTAACCGCCAACACCCCCGCCCCCCGGTTTTAAAAAAAAAAAAAAAAGCGGTGTGGTTCTAAATCAAGAAGAGCCTTGCTATGGGAGACAGCTTTAACTAGGAATTTATCAGAACCCTGGCAATATCTTAGGTTCACCATATGATTCTGTTTGACAAGTGTATATATAATATGTGCCTGTTTTCCAGAACACAAGATCTGTTTACTTACGTGCTAGATTTGTTAATCAGTTTCTCTAATCTTAAAAGTAGGAAGTTGACACAATTACAGAACAACTGTTTCCCCAAGGTTGCAGTCCAGTGTGGGGGCACACCTTGAATTTGGGGGTAAGGGGAAGAAAGATCATTTTACAGTCTAAGGTAGCATCTAAGGCCACTTAATTCTAAGATCTGGACATTGATTTTCCCATGCCACTTCGATGGTCTATACTTTTCAGGGGGGAAAAAAAAAAGTGTAATTAATGGATCACTCAGAAGTTTTCATCAAAACCTGTCTTAAAAACTGGTGGTTCTGGATACCACTTAAACAAAAACATCAGTTGTGTACATGTGTAATGGAAACAAGCCAGGCCTTCAAGGAATGAAGAATAGCATGTCTGTAGTCTATCATTCTTTACTTTTTCCATTTCTTGTTGGTACACAAATTGACACTGCTCCAGTTTCTAATGTGGTGTGTTCCATTATGCTAATTTTTCCTGTACTATATACCTCTGGTGTCTTGTTGCTATAAAATAACAAGTGAAATGATACAAAACATGCATGTTTTAAGAGAGCCGGTGTTAAGAATCCTATGCTTCCATGTCTCCCACTGCACTTTTGGCAAGCTGAAGTGTAACTGCACTTCCAGCTCCTGTAATAATAACCAGGCATATCTGTGCTAGTCATGGAACACCATTGGTGTGGTTTTTTGGTCAGCCCATCTAAGATCAGAAGGTAAAAAGCACTTGTCACCACATAATATGTATCTTTTTCTTTGCATGTATGTTATAAGCATTTGAACCGAATAGTGGTGGCACGCTTCTTAAAGCAAAGTCATTTGTGACCATCTAATGCAGTGTACAAGTGTGAGAGTAAAGGAATAGGGTTCCAGTAAACTATATAGTCACCTCTTCACAGGCAATTGATGGGATGCGCATATCTCTGACACACAAAAAGATGATGTAAACAAGTCACTGCCACTTGTACTAGTCTCTTCCTTTCAGTGGGCTTCAGAATGGTCTTAGTTTTCATTGGTGAACATTCTTTTTGGAATACAAGAAATAAGACTATTTATAGCAGCTCTACAAGGAGAAACTTCAGACTCCACAAAAAAGCAAGATGGGTATTTCCCTGTACCTATTTCTGCATTTAATGAAATACTTGAATTCAAGATCAACTGTGAGCAGAACCATTGTCTAACCCATCCAAAACTCTTGTGCCCCCAGCCCTCTCCAAAACCTCAAATTTTTTTTTTGTGCAGACTGTGAAGGCCAGCAGACTTTTATGACCAAGGTAGGGCAAGTTCTAGAGAGCATCGAAAATGCCTTACTAGTAGTCCATTCCTTTCTATAATTAGGGGGTTCCATCTTAAGAACCTCTGAAAAGCCTAATGCTATGGATTGCTGCAGGAAAAGAGAATTTCCTCCCTTCCTGTAAAGTGGCTTTCTGCCAGAGAAGCTGCAGTAAATTTTAGGCCTGACCCTTTGTTGCTCTCTACTGAGGCTGGATGTTAACCAGAAATTGGATGTTAACCTGTGTGCCAGAAGCAGTAATATAATTTATATAGTGGGAGATGTCTCTACTTTACTTTTCTGTCTGCCTGCCAATCTCCTGTGGATCCACTAGCATGGATTACTAAAGCTGTTCTTATGAAAACCCATTTTCCAGGTGTTTAAAAATTCTCTTCTCTCTGACTCTCCTCATCAATAAAATGGGGCTAATAATGCAGTTAGCTATGATAAGATCAAGTTAGGTCTAAGCAATATTTGCTTTGTCACAAGGTCCTGTGTGTTCTAGCATCTCTCAATACAATTGTGCATTTTAGTTGGAGATTGGGCAGTGTTTCACAGCCAAAGATTGGTTATAGAGTGACATTCAGCTGCCAGCCTAGTTGAGTGTGATCATAAACAATGTGTTGCCAGCTAACCACTGAACTTGACTGTACAGGGCTGTCTGTCTTTGAACAGCACCTGGCACAAATGAGGTCTAGATCTAGACATTTGAATAATACTGTACTATAAGAAAGAATAAAGGTGTCATGGGATCATATAATGTCCACATATAGCATGCAAAACCGTCGGTTTTTAACAGCTATTCTGAAAGCTCCCTGTGCAGTGAGCTCTGTGTATCTATCTGAGAATGATGAAGGGCCACGTCAGTTTGCCAGCATAGGTCATAGGGCCTGTGGTCTCGAAGCAGAGAGACCTGCTGTAATTGAATTCCAAAGTGTTTTAATGAATTTTTATGATTTTGCTTAGATTGGAGGTCTCTTAAAATGCTGAATATTCCCCTCCCCCACAATTAAAAACATATGTCCTTTGTCATGGAGCTGTTCTTTCTATTTTCAGGTGATGCCCAGGCAAAGGGGCTCATTATAGTCGTTATATATAGCCAAATGCTGGATTTTTATAACACCTGGAAAAGGATTTACTGTCAGCAGCGAAAGGAAAGCCAGATAGACTACTAGTTTAATTTTACATCAGCATGCTAAAAATTTCCCATCTAATTTCACACCCTCGAATAGAGTCTCATTCAACTCATTCCAGTTGTGGACCATATATTAATAGAGAGATTCTTCAGTCAAAAGTGTGTGGCCCGTTACCCCTCACTGACATAATGTCTCTGCTGCTTACAGCCACTGCTTACATGGAAAAGTGCTATTAAAGCACAAGTGTATTTTTAGTTAGGATTAATGTGATAGGCATTGGGTCCTTTTTGAATGAAATTCATCAATGTCAGCTTTGTTCTTCATTTTGTCTACCTGTGTCATCTGGCCTGTTTCAGCTAGAAGCAAAAAGAATCAGTGTCCTGTCACCGGCCAGCTTGCTTTAGACTATCATTGAGTCTCTGATTCCAGCTTGGGTACTTACGAAACTACGTCTTCCATTTGTCAGATACACTTTCCCTAAGAAATTTCAATGCCGTAATTGGTTCTACTACTTCTCCTCCATAACTTCCCAAGGAATTATAGCATTCCTACCTTTAGGAACAATTGTTACTTTCCATACCCTTAACACATCACTCCATTGTGTGAGTTAGTTTCCAGGCCTTCAGATGCAGACAACAGAGAGAACCCCACACATAAACTTCCACTATATTTTGGTGTCAACTTCTTTGTAGTAACTACTAGTTTAAATATTTAACCTGTGGAATTATTTTTGATTGTAAACGAAACCTGTGATATTTCGAAACCATTTAACATTGCCTCCCCACCCCCCTCCCCATGCTGCCTTCTCTCTAATTCCTCAGCGTATGCTCTTGAGCTGTCATTTGGTCAGGTAATTTGGCTATTGCAACATCTTGCCTGTGTCTTTGTATTGTGTTATCCCATCCATACATGTGATTTATAGTAATTGGGTTCTCAGACTAAACTGTGAAACTGACACCTTGTGGTGAACAATTGAAATGCGCCATCTACTCAAAGCTTCAAAATTAAAGTTTTGTACCATTCAGGTAGCTCCATTGATGAGAACTGAAGATATAGAGAGATGTGGAGGGGAGATTTCATTTGAACAGCTTCAACGAGTTGAACTTCTGACTAGAAACAGTTTAAATATTTTTGCTGTGTCAAAAACATACAGATTTGTACTTTGATATACAATTTTAATTCTAAATTGTCTTAAGAGCTTGTCTACACTGAAGTGCTACACTGGCACAGCTGTAGCACTTTAGTGTAGATACTACCTATGCTTGGGAGGGGTTCTCCTATTGGTGTAGGTAATCCCAAGGGGGGGTAGCTCTTCTGTTGACCCAGCACTGTGTCTACACCAGGCCTTAGATCAGCTTAACTATGTTGCTCAGGGGGATGGATTTTTTCACACCCCTGGCTGATGTAACTATGCTGATCTAAGTTCCCAGTGTAGACCTGCCCACAGAGTTTCACTAACTTAAGTTAGATTTTTAATTACTATTTAGTTAGGAAGTATTCATAGATTCACACATTCTTGCCATGTAAATATTGGAAATACAATCATTACAGTAGTGAGCTTTTTGGAATATAGTCATCAGATACCTCTGTTTAACAGGGTGTTACCATGTTCTTCTTTGAGTGATGGTCCCTATTATATTCCACTCAAGGTTTACAAATGCACACCATGCATCTAGTTTTAAATTCTCCAGCTCCAGTGTCTGTTGGTCTGCGCACACGCCCTCCCTTGCTCTTCATCATCTCTGATGAAACCATGAGGCAAGGGAGGGCAGACTCACCGTGTCTCCAGTTCCTTCTCACTGCCACACAAGAGCGCCGGAAGCTTCCTAGAAGTAGAGGCCAACCAGCTCTCAAACCGAGGCCCTGCCCTTATGATGCCTCTCTCCCTGGTGCTTCCCCCCAAAGCCCCAACTCCTCTCCTCTCCTTCCAATCACTCGCCCTTAAGGCTGGTAAAAAGTGGGAGGGTACATGTCAAACTATCAGTGTCTGCTTGCATGTGACGTGCTTTCAAAAACCAAAGTTGTATATAGTCAGGGTTTGTTTGTTTTACTGATTCACTGTTTTTAGATTAGGAGTTCGTTTTTTTTGTAAACTCCTAAACTCTGTGCCTCCTGCCCACGTTCCTTCTCGG
The DNA here is from genome assembly GCF_965152275.1 of Natator depressus. Lineage (NCBI taxonomy): Eukaryota > Metazoa > Chordata > Testudines > Cheloniidae > Natator > Natator depressus. The sequence continues at coordinate 25,140,614 of NC_134243.1, read as the reverse complement.
TGAGCAACGAAGATCAACATTGCTGCATCAGCTGCTTGGAAGAAGGCCAGTCCTTCCCTGGATGCATCTGAGAAGGTCAGGCTCTCGGCCTCCAGAAGCACCTCCTGGAAGTTGCCATGAGGCCTCGTTCAGAGCTAGGCCAGGGAATCCCCCAGTACATCGGCCTGAGACTTCCAAGCATGCTCCTCTGGCTACGGAGTCTGAGCCCAGCTCTGATGATATCTCTATGGATCCCATGCTAGGGCTTAGTCAGGAGGCAAGGAAGAATGGCCATAAGCATAGCAGTAAGTCTTTCTCCAAGACCAAGGAAGGGGATGCTCCTTCCACAAGCTCCAGTCGTGGAGAAGGAACAAGCTCCGAGTCTCATAAGCATAAGAAGAGGCTCACAAGATCATGAATCCACTGGTACTGGGTACAGAACTGCCAACACTGGCACCCCATAAGGCACAAGACTTGTCCACTTCAGGGAAGTCTGCCACTTTGGCATGGGTATGGAGAGGGTACCCTTAACTCCGGGGAAATTGGGGAGAGGGCCAGAACCCCAGGATGTGTTTGCATTGGGAGACCAACATCTCCACACCTTTCTGGACCCTTTACCTCAAGGGAGATTATTCTTCCCCCTCAGGACACGTCACAGTTGACATACCATTCCCCTTCTCTTCCGATGAGCTACACACTGCGGCTGGCTCCAACGGTACTGCCTATGGAAGCTGTGTCCAAGTTTTCATCTTCAGACAAATTGAATGATGGCCAGGGACCATCCATCCCATACCACCAACACCAGTATTACAGGAAGCGGTCTACACCATGGCAGTATCCTCCGCTGCAGCTGCCACAGAGCCACTGGTTTCCCACACCGTGGGTATACGACAACACCCTCCAGATCTGGGATGTTGGCAATATTGGCCCCAGTACCCATCCTGGGAACCCGCCTGATCCGCAAGGGAAACGTCACCCATTTCCCCATCTTGTGCACCTTCTAGCGCATACTTGGAACTGGTGATGGTGGAAGAGCGGCTCAGTCCGGTTCCAACAGTACCGGGGGAGCAGGAGAGATTCCAGTTTTCCTTTCCAGAAGAGGCAGTGGCTTTGGTATCTCCTTTACCCCGGATGACTTCCATCAGTTCCAGGACCTCCTGCACAGGGTGACGGGGGAGCTTCACACCCCGCTGGAGGAGGTACAGGATACTCAGCATCAGCTCCTAGACATCACTTGTCACCAGGTAAAGTTGTGTTGTCCATCAGTGATGCTGTCTTCAAGCCAGACAGGACCTTCTGGTATACACTGGCCATGTGTACACCTATACCCAAAGAGGCGAAGAAGCATTATTATGTATGGGTCTGAGTTTCTGTTTTCTCGCCCCCCCCCCCCCCCGCCTCCGCCCACTCTCTTGGGGTCCAGGCTGCGACAGAGTGTTCCAGGCAGCAACATCCATGGTCCACTCCATCTGATAAGGAGGGAAAGAGATTGGACCCTTCTTCCTCGATTGTGGTATTTGTGCTTTTTGGCTATCTAGTAAAGTGATCTTGAACAATTCCCACTTATCATTCAAATTTTTTCTGATTAAATTTTTCCAACCAGCTGATTTGGCTCATAATTGCTTTCAGCTTTGTGAAATTGGCTCTTTCAAAGCACCAGGTATGTATATCACTGGTCTGGACTTCATTCTGTTTGTTTGCACATTTATAAATATGATCAAGTCATGATCACTTGTACCTAAGTTACCATTAATTTTTAGTTCTGTGATCAGTTTCTTTTTATCTGTCAAGATGAGGCCTAATATAGAATTCCCCCATGTTGTATGCAACACATTTTTGAGTTACGATATTGTCATCTTATATTTAGAAATTGCAAGGAAGTTTTACTACTGGGAGCATGAGACCTCCAGCATATATATCACTCAGAATGAAGTTCTCCAGGATAACACAGGTTTTTTTCCCCCTACACATTATAGATAGGTGCATAGGGAGCTCTTCATCCTGTTCCCTAGTGTGATTTGGTGGTCTGTAGCACCTTGTGCTTTATCTATTAGGACACTGATCCATAGTCATTCAAGATCATGTTCTTTTGAGTTGTCAGTGATTAAGGGTATGTCTACACTACGAAATTAGGTCGAATTTATAGAAGTCGTTATTTTAGAAATAGTTTTTAAATAGTCGATTGTGTGTGTCCCCACACAAAATGCATTAAGTGCATTAACTCGGTGGAGTGCTTCCACAGTACCGAGGCTAGCGTCGACTTCCGGAGTGTTGCACTGTGGGTAGCTATCCCACAGTTCCCGCAGTCTCCACTGCCCATTGGAATTCTGGGTTGAGATCCCAATGCCTGATCGGGCAAAAAACATTGTCATGGGTGGTTCTGGGTACATGTCATCAGGCCCTCCTTCCCTCCCTCCCTCCCTCCCTCTGTGAAAGCAATGGCAGACAATCGTTTCATGCCTTTTTTCCTGAGTTACTTGTGCAGGTGCCATGCCACAGCAAGCATGGAGCCCGCTCAGCTCACTGTCACCGTATGTCTCCTGGGTGCTGGCAGACGCGGTACTGCATTGCTACACAGCAGCAGCAACCCATTGCCTTGTGGCAGCAGACGGTACAATAGGACTGGTAGCCGTCATCGTCATGTCCAAGGTGCTCCTGGCCAGACATGGGTGCAGGGACTACATTAGGAGTGACTCGACCAGGTCACTCTCTTTAGTCCTGCAGGCAGTCCTATTGTACCATCTTATGGTGAGCAGGCAGGAAATATGGATGGCTAGCAGTCCTATTGTACCATCTTTTGCCAGGCAGGCAGGAGATGAGGATGACTAGCAGTCCTATTGTACCATCTTCTGCTGAGCAGCCAAGAGGTGGGGCTTGCAGTCCTTCTGCACCATCTGCTGCCAGCCAAAGATGTAAAAGATAGATGGAGTGGATCAAAACAAGAAATAGATCAAATTTGTTTTGTATTCTTTTGCTCCCCAATCCCTGCCTCCGTGAAGTCCTGCCTGAAATACGAGAGGGAGGGATAGCTTAGTGGGTTGAGCATTGGCCTGCTAACCCAGGGTTTTGAGTTCAATCCTTGAGGGGGCCATTCTGTGTGACAGTTATTTTTGTTTCTCCTTGATGTAAAGCCACCCCCTTTGTTTTTAATTCCCTGTAAGCCAACCCTGTAAGCCATGTCGTCAGTCGCCCATCGCCCCTCCCTCTGTCAGAGCAACGGTAGACAATCGTTCCGCGCCTTTTTTCTGTGCAGACGCCATACCACGGCAAGCATGGAGCCCGCTCAGATCACTTTGGCAATTAGGAGCACATTAAACACCACACACATTATCCAGCAGTATATGCAGCACCAGAACCTGGCAAAACGAAACCGGGCGAGTAGGCGCCATCAGCGCGGTGACGAGAGTGATGAGGACATGGACACAGACTTCTCTCAAAGCATGGGCCCTGGCAATGCGGGCATCGTGGTGCTAATGGGGCAGGTTCATGCGGTGGAACACCGATTCTGGGTCCGGGAAACAAGCACAGACTGGTGGGACCGCATAGTGTTGCAGGTCTGGGACGATTCCCAGTGGCTGCGAAACTTTCGCATGCGTAAGGGCACTTTCATGGAACTTTGTGACTTGCTTTCCCCTGCCCTGAGGCGCATGAATACCAAGATGAGAGCAGCCCTCACAGTTGAGAAGCGAGTGGCAATAGCTCTGTGGAAGCTTGCAACGCCAGACAGCTACCGGTCAGTCGGGAATCAATTTGGAGTGGGCAAATCTACTGTGGGGGTTACTGTGATGCAAGTAGCCAATGCAATCAAAGATCTGCTGATATCAAGGGTAGTGACCCTGGGAAATGTGCAGGTCATAGTGGATGGCTTTGCTGCAATGGGATTCCCTAACTGTGGTGGGGCCATAGACAGAACCCATATCCCTATCTTGGCACCGGAGCACCAAGTCGGCGAGTACATAAACCGCAAGGGGTACTTTTCAATAGTGCTGCAAGCACTGGTGGATCACCAGGGACGTTTCACCAACATCAACGTGGGATGGCCGGGAAAGCTACATGACGCTCGCATCTTCAGGAATTCTGGTCTATTTCAAAAGCCGCAGGAAGGGACTTTATTCCCAGACCAGAAAATAACCATTGGGGATGTTGAAATGTCTATAGTTATCCTTGGGGACGCAGCCTACCCCTTTACGGCTCATGAAGCCGTACACAGGCAGCCTGGACAGTAGTCAGCAGCTGTTCAACTACAGGCTGAGCAAGTGCAGAATGGTGGTAGAATGTGAATTTGGATGTTTAAAAGTGTGCTGGCGCAGTTTACTGACTTGGTTAGACCTCAGCGAAACCAATATTCCCAATTACTGCTTGCTGTGCGCTCCACAATAGCTGTGAGAGTAAGGGGGAGACGTTTATGGCGGGGTGGGAGGTTGAGGCAAATTGCCTGGCCGCTGGTTATGCGCAGCCTGACACTAGTGCGGTTAGAAGAGCACAGGAAGGCGCGGTATGCATCAGAGAAGTTTCATGACTGGCCAGGCTACGGTGTGAAAGTTCTGTTTGTTTCTCCTTGATGAAACCCCCCGCCCCTTTTGGTTCACTCTACTTCCCTGTAAGCTAAGCACCCTGCCCTCCTCCCTTCGATCACCACTTGCAGAGGCAATAAAGTCATTGTTGCTTCACATTCATGCATTCTTTATACATTCATCACTCAAATAGGGGGATAACTGCCAAGGTAGCCTGGGAGGGGTGGTGGAGGAGAGAAGCACCAGGAGAGGTGGTGGAGGAGGGAAGGACAAGGCCACACAGCACTTTAAAAGTTTAAAACTTATTGAATGCCAGCCTTTTGTTGCTTGGGCAATCCTCTGGGGTGGAGTTGCTGGGTGGCGGGAGGCCCCTCCCCCACCGTGTTCTTGGGCATCTGTGTGAGGAGGCTATGGAATTTGGGGAGGAGGGCGGTTGGTTACACAGGGGCTGTAGCAGCGGTCTGTGCTCCTGCTGCCTTTCCTGCAGCTCAACCATACGCTGGAGCGCATTAGTTTGATCCTCCAGCAGCCTCAGCATTGAATCCTGCCTTCTCTCATCATGCTGCCGCCACCTTTCAGCTTCAGCCCTCTCTTCAGCCCGCCACCTCTCCTCCTGGTCATTTTGTGCTTTCCTACACTCTGACATTGTCTGCCTCCACGCATTCGTCTGTGCTCTGTCAGTGTGGGAGGACAGCATGAGCTCAGAGAACATTTCATCACAAGTGCGTTTTTTTTCGCCTTCTAATCTTCACTAGCCTCTGGGAAGGAGAAGCTCCTGTGATCCTTGAAACACATGCAGCTAGTGGAGGGGAAAAAAAGGGACAGTGGTATTTAAAAAGACACATTTTATAGAACAATGGGTACACTCTTTCATGGTAAACCTTGCTGTTAACATTACATACATAGCACATGTGCTTTCGTTCCAAGGTCGCATTTTGCCTCCCCCCACTACGTGGCTAGCCCCTCACCCCTCCCCGTGGCTAACAGCGGAGAACATTTCTGTTCAGCCACAGGCAAACAGCCCAGCAGGAACAGGCACCTCTGAATGTCCCCTTAATAAAAGCACCCTATTTCAACCAGGTGACCATGAATGAGATCACTCTCCTGAGGATAACACAGAGATAAAGAACGGATGTCGTTTGAATGGCAGCAAACATACACTGCAATGCTTTGTTCTACAATGATTCCCCAGTACGTGCTACTGGCCTAGAGTGGTAAAGTGACCTACCGTTGTGGATGTAATAAGGCTGCCCTCCCCAGAAACCTTTTGCAAAGGCTTTGGGAGTACATCTAGGAGAGCCGCAAATGCTAGGGCAAATTAATCATTAAACAAGCTTGCTTTTAAACCATGTATAGTATTTTAAAAGGTACACTCACCAGAGGTCCCTTCTCCGCCTGCTGGCGGGTCCGGGAGGCAGCCTTGGGTGGGTTCGGGGGGTACTGGCTCCAGGTCCAGGGTGAGAAACAGTTCCTGGGTGTCGGGAAAACAGGTTTCTCGGCTTGCTTGCTGTGAGCTATCTACAACCTCATCATCTTCCTCGTCCCCAAAACCTGCTTTGGTGTTGCCTCCATCTCCATTGAAGGAGTCAAACAACACGGCTGGGGTAGTGGTGGCTGAACCCCCTAAAATGGCATGCAGCTCATCATAGAAGTGGCATGTTTGGGGCTTTGACCCGGAGCGGCCGTTCGCCTCTCTGGTTTTCTGGTAGGCTTGCCTCAGCTCCTTAAGTTTCACATGGCACTGCTTTGGGTCCCTGTTATGGCCTCTGTCCTTCATGCCCTGGGAGATTTTGACAAATGTTTTGGCATTTTGAAAACTGGAACGGAGTTCTGATAGCACGGATTCCTCTCCCCATACAGCGATCAGATCCCGTACCTCCTGTTCGGTCCATGCTGGAGCTCTTTTGCGATTCTGGGACTCCATCATGGTCACCTCTGCTGATGAGCTCTGGCCAGCGTGGCAAGCTGCAGGTGACCATGCAAACAGGAAATTGAAATTCAAAAGTTTGCGGGCCTTTTCCTGTCTATCTGGCCAGTGCATCTGAGTTGAGAGTGCTGTTCAGAGCGGTCACAATAGAGCACTCTGGGATAGCTCCCGGAGGCCAATACTGTCTAATTGCATCCACAGTATCCCAAATTCGACCTGGCAAGGCTGATTTAAGCGCTAATCCCCTTGTCGGGGGTGGAGTAAGGAAATCGATTTTAAGAGCCCTTTAAGTAAAAAAAAAAAGGGGGGGGGGGTTAATCGTGTGGATGGGTGCAGGGTTAAATCGATTTATTGCTGCTAAATTCGACCTCAACTCCTAGTGTAGAGCAGGGCTCAGAAACAGGTAATGCTATTTGTGACATAAAATGCCACTCCTCCCGCCTTTTATCCACTCGATCCTTCCTAAAATAGTTCTAACTATGGACTTTAACATTCCAATCATGGGAGTCATCCCATGAGGTTTCAGTAATACCAACTAGATCAAATTTCTGCTCATGAATGAGCAATTTCAATTCCTCTTGATTGTTACCCAGGCTCCTAGGTGTAATAGGCAATGAAAGAATTTCTTCTCTTCATGTCTTTTGGTTTATTGATTAATTTTGTGCTCTTGTATTCAGAAATATAAAGATTTAGGGAGCTTGAAAGCGCAATCCTGCTGTGGGTTGAAAGTGGCATTTGAAAACAGAATATCTTTATGCGCCTCACTCCAGTGACACTGTCATAAATACACACAGGGCCGCTGTACTGAATTGCCTTACCTGAAAGGGGTTAATCAGTTCAATTAACTTAGTTGGCACCTGACTAGAAGGACCAATAGGGAAAGAAGATACTTTCAAATCTGTGGGGGGGGGACGAAGGAAGGTTTTGTTTGTGCTCTCTTTGTTTGTTCCCTCTCTGGATGGAGAAAGGGACCAGGCAGGAAAAACATCTCCTGAAAACATACCTGAAATAAGCAGCTAAGATTACAAAAATTGTAAGTAAGGCAAGGAAATGTGTTAGATTATCTTTTGTTTTAGCTTGTGAATTTTCCCTATGCTAAGAGGTAATGTCATTCCTGTTTTGTAACTGGAAAGCAGAGTCAGAGGGGAATCCTCTGTGTTTTAAATCTTTTTATTTACCCTGTAAAGTTACCTTCCATCCTGATTTTGCAGGTGTGATTCTTTCACCTTTTTTTTTAAAATAAACTTCTTCTTTTAAGAACCTGATTGATTTTCAGTGTCCTAAAAACCAAGGGGTGTGGTCTGTGCTCACATTGCAACCACTTGGTTAGTATATTATTCTCAAGCCTCCCCAGGAAAGGGGGTGAAGGGGCTTGGGGGAATATGTTGGGGAAACAGAGACTTCAAGTGGCCCTTTTTCCTGAATTTTTGTCTAAATCACTTGGTGGTGGCAGCAATACCGTCCAAGGACAAGGAAAGGATTTGTGCCTTGGGGAAGTTTTAACCTAAGCTGGTAGAAATAAGCTTAGGGGGTCTTTCATGCGGGTCCCCACATCTGTACCCCAGAGTTCAGAGTGGGGAGGGAACCCTGACAGACCCAGTAAGTGGAAACTGGTTTATGTTGCATTTAAAGACCTGTGTTTTAGTTAGCGGTGCTACCAGCCTGAACATATTTGTCATTCCTCTGATATCTCTGTACCCTGCAGTTGTGCCAAATCCCATGAAATCAGTCAGAATTGTCACAGCTTCTCTTGTGGACATGTTCCTCTAGCTGCTTCTTTCCTCTTTCCTTACGGTCAACCAACTCCTATATAACTGGCTTGAGTCTCCATATTTGTGTAAATCTGGGCGTTTGCCCTAATTCATATCTGGATCACATTGACCGTGTGGCAAATTTTTGCAAACACCCCAAATAAACTCTCTAAGCCTTCAACAGTTCCCCCTATCAACACATGTTCTCTTATAATTTTGGGTGACCTGCAGTTGGAAGGTCAGAGTTCAGATTTTTTTTTCCCCTGTGCCTTCCTGTACCCTTTCTACCTTAAGAGCCCCCCATCACTACAGATGACTGCTACTGAACCTTTTGGATTCCTTCCTTCCTTCTCTGCTAGGTGAACAGCACGTAAAAGGAAAGATGATGTTGCTCATAGTGCACTAAATGTAATTATACTGGGCTAGCCAGATCCTCAGCTGGTGTAAATCAATGCAGTGCCATCTGAAGTCAACAGAACCATGCTGATATGACCCTGTATCTCTAAAGGGCACTTGAACAGCTGAAATTCCATAAAAGTGTTTGATAAACTCTGAAGGAAAGGTCAAAAATCAGCTTGAATGTGTACCAAAGATTCTAGCTCAGCAGGAAATCTGGATGTTGTCAGTCAGCCACTTGTCTTGTTCCAGATACCTGCTAAATTAGTTCATGTCTCCATTTTTGTCTTATTGACTAACCAAAGAGCATAGAATTTAGAACTTAGGAAGTCGTGGATTATGACACTCAATTCTGTACAGAACACTTTTAGTCAGCAACAGCTGCCAACGAGTCTTTTAAAGTGAAATTCACAGCACTGTTATCACATTTTCTTGCATCTCCAGGAGGCTGGATATACAGATGAGCATGCCAGGATGGTGGCCAAAACGTAGTGAAGTAAGTCTTGTTTTTGTATTTCTGTGAATTAGGGTTTGATCCCACGCCTCTTAAAGTCAATGTGAATCTTTGGCTCATTACCTAAGAAAGGTATTGGACTTCGCTACACGAAGTTCTGCAGTCTTTGTATTTTCCTACAGAACATGTACAGGAAATGGCAGTGTATTGACCTGTTTCCAGGACTAATCAGTCCTTGGGCTTTCTGCTGAAGTAACAAGGGGTACTTCAATCAGGGTGGTGATTTTTGTGTTGTGGACATCTAGCCCAGTTCTTAATGGCTGACATCACCAACAAATCTCATTCAGTTGAGCAGTCATCAGATGGCCGCAACTTTTGATCAATGTGTACGTGTGTATATTTGGGAGTCCATCACCAACTTTTTAATGTTTTGTCCAATCTTACTGCGCTACAAGCATTCCTGAATAGAGAGAGACTTACCCTATCACTCAAAAACTCTTTAGGTTTACAAATAGCACTCACCAGAGTCACTTGCAGCATTATTTGTATTACTGTAGCACCTGGAAGCCCCAGCTGCGACTGAGGGCCCCTCATATTAGGTGCTGTACAAACATGTGGTAAGAGACTGGCCCTGTCATGAAGACCGTACAAACCGAACAGACAAGACCAATGGCAGAAGGGGAAACAGGCAAAGAGAGGGAAAGTGACTTGCCCGAGGTCACCGTGCTCTTCTGAAATTTCAGCTGTACAAGTGCGCTTCAGATCATGAGACTGGCGTGTGAAACAGGGGCAGGTTCAGTGTTGAGGAAACTTCTCACTATTGAGAAGTGATGCAAGGCAGGTGGTGACTGCCACTGGTAAAACAGAGAGAAGGGTAAACCAGCTTGGATAAAATAAATGGCCCAAACTGAATGCAAAGCTCAAGCTGAGGTTCAGAAAGTGTAGTCAACACAATGAGTCCTTTCCCCACAGTATTTCCAGCCTGGCAGCTGAAAGTGGTTCCAAAAAGTATCCAAACTAACTATTGCTTACGCTTGAGAGAGGAAACATGGTCTACAGACTCAAGCACTGAAGCATATGCCTGCCTTTAAGCACAAGTAGTGTCACTGAAATGAATAGCTCTACTCACATGCTTGAAGTGACTCTCATGTGAGAGTAGAAGTGGACAAAAGAGCATCAAGTTTCCAGAGGGGCCTAGTTCAGTGTCCCATCGGCAGGCTCAGGAGTGCCAGCTAGGCCAGGCTGCTAAGCAGCCAAAGACAGAGCTATCAGCCTGCAACAACAGCCTCTGTGCATGCACAGTACAGATCTTTTCTACACCCCGCCAACTGCATCACTTATCGCTAATGAAACAACATGCTTAAGCGCCATGCCAAGTGGAGGCCTACAGCGCACGGGAATAGGGGGTCCTGAGTTCTGTTGTTTCTCTCAGTGAGCCATGGCATGGCTTTGGGGCAAGATAAAAATAAACTGTGCACTCATGCCTGGTGCAATGAGAAGTCTCTAGAATTCCAGTCTGGTTCGCTGAATGCAGTGTCCTCTCCTAATTAACACAATAATTGACCAAACCTAGGAAAACAGGAGTTAATGTGACCTTGGTTGCTTTAATTCTATAATCTGCCTTTTTCCCAAATTACTTAAAGAGTAGTACGGTGGGAGTGAACAAGTATCTCTCAAAGAAATGTGCAGAGGCCATCCTCTTGAACATCTCCTTTGTTATCTCTAAAGGGAATACACTGCCCCTCAGAGCAGGTCAGTTGGCTACCTCTAACTAGGCTCACCCACACCACTAATAAAAACGTTGTCAGTCTGAGCCAGATGTTCAACTGGTGTAAGCCATTGATGTCAATAGAGCTATGCCAACTGAGGATCTGGATCAAGCTAAGGGTTCTTTCACACTGCAAAGTTTCACAGTATTTTGGTGCTGGGGAAAATGAGGATTTACCCTTCTATTGATAGATGTGCAGATTGCAGCTCCCATTGATGTGAAGGGGATTTATGGGGAAAAACTTATGAAAGGGAAGAGTAAACCCTTAAGTGTATCAAGCATACATGTGACTGTGAAATTTGCAGTGTTCAAAGGTCCTCGTAGCGCTGTCTCTATGTGCTAGGGCAGTGATGTCACTGCTAGCGCGCTATGCTCAGTATTGGCGTAATACGCTCGTACTGAGAACACTTTGGCTGTTAGCGATTTCTTTCTTACATTGTTTCTGCTTCTTTTAACTTTGTGTCTTTTAGAATACTGTAAAGGACACACAGCATATTGTGGTGTTAGAAATGCTATGCTGATCTCCATTTTAACCGGCTGGGACAGCAGAGATGGTGCCCAAAACAAGGAGGTGTTATGGTCAAAGCACGATACTGCGGCTAAATCCTGACCTTACTGAAGTCCCTGGGAGTTTTGTCATTGACTTCAATGGGGCCAGGTTTCACGCCAGGTTTTTATTCTGATGTGTGGCTTTGCGTAAATTGCGTAGTAACTTTTAGGTCTTGATTTACCCATCAGTGCAGTGAGATAACACTGATCTCATGGGAATTGTGAGGTTTAATTGATGAACTTTAAGACTGTTGGCTGAACAGTGCTGTAGAATGGAAGTATTGGATCCGAGTTCCTCATCTGTAAAACATTGAAATTGCTAAGCTGGAATAAATTTGCCATATTTGCATGTTTACTGTACACCACAGAAGAAAAGCTCTGCACTGCCATCTTTCTTGTGTAGCAGACGTGAGTTTAACTTGGCTGGTTAGCCTGCCTCTTTCACCTTACGTGCTTTACCACTGGGCAAAGGCAGTTGTTCACTGTCTTTGATTCACAAGTTTTGCTTTATTGTCAAACCTGTGTTAATCTGCACATGAAACACATGAACATTGGCCTGTGCGCTTTCAGTTTGAATCCCTTAGTTTTGTCATGCAAAATATCTGCCCTGTGACCTAAAGACTCAGTATAATCCCATGCAGAAATCTGCTCCACTGCTGACCATCTTCATGGACATGTGTGCAGTGAATGACCAGCTTGTTGACTTTCAGGTAGGTTGGACTTCAAAGGAAGAGTCTTCTCCTGATTATAGTAGTAATCAAGTGAGTCCCCCTTTCTTCCCTCTCTTCCCATCCAAATTTATTGACCTGTACTTCAGATGTGCTTCAAAAAGCTGGATTTACCTTCATCTCAAACAGGGCTTTGTCTACAGCCACCGCCATATCTGAATGTTTCAGAAGCCTCAGGGACTTTATCTTCACAACACACTTGTGAAACAGGGAAGTATTATTACCTCCGTTATACAGATGGGAACTGAGACCCAGAGGCCCAGATTTTAAAGGCGTTTAGGTGGTGTTGTGCTTAATGTTGCAATGCCTTAGGAACTGAAGTCTCATTTCAAAAGGTATTTAGGCACTCTGAGCCAAAATTCTATTGACAGTCAATGAGATTTAGGCACCTAAATACTTAAATCCATTTTGAAAATGAAACTTTAAAAATCTGGGTCAGAGATTAAGTGACTGATTAAGGTCTGTGGTAGTGCAAGAAACCTCCCCCACACACAACTTCTGAGTTCCGATCCTAATGTCTTAGCCACATGAAGATAGTATCTCTTGTGTTATTTATGCGGATAGGATTATTCTTTTCCTAGTTTTAATTCTCTGGTACCTCCTGTTTGAATTTTCCATTAGCTGCCATATAACTTGCAGTCTGCCCCAACAGAGTGCCACTTAACCAAGAGGCCTTGCTGTAGAATTTAGATCCAGCTTCCCACAGAGTAAATGGGACTTGGATAGTACATGGGGTATTTAATAAGATGAATGTCCCCATCATTTGACTTTGTTTCTTTACAGGACATGACCAAGAATTGAATGATGGGAGCGGAAAGTCAATATTCACTGATGGTAAAATGTTCTTTCAGAATGACTGTTTTACAGAACAGGTGGATGTAGCATCCTGGTCACAGCCCTGCCTGATTCCTGACCGGGATTTTGGAACAACCATAGAAGAGACTGATCTTTGCAATATCTGGAATGGATTCTTAGTTACCCCCAACAGATTCCAGGGCAAGATTTTGGGAATCTTGTTAAATAGCCAGTGGTGTGTGGCTGTTTGTGCACCGCAGGCATGACTGATTGATATAGTTTATAGTCATGTACCCCACCACTGACTCTCAGTGTTTTGATTCAAGTGATTCACAGTTAGTTGGGATCCCAGGACCTGCAAGGGGGCTATTGCAAGATGTCCTGGTAGGTCACTGACCTCCATGTTTTCTGAGCGTATAAGGCCTGATTCTCAATTACATGAAGTTCTCTTTATGCTGCAGGAGTGGTGTAAAGGGCCCATAGTGTGTAAGGCAAATCTACTGGCTGTTTTTTTAACCTCTGATGCTCAATCCAGCTCTTGGGAGAGGTTCTGTGCTGTACCTCTAAGATGTGCAGCATAGAATGTGCAGCCTGCCCAGGCGTTGTGGGGGCTAAGGTGGCTTTGAGCCCCCAGGGTCTAAGTTACGGCAGCCTCCATGGGCTGCCCCCTACAGGCTCCTGCACTGCCTGGAATCTCGGTTGGGCTGCACACAATGGCCCTGGCCCAAACATGCCCTTTCCATTCTCGGCCCTGGGCCAGGGCTTGTGGAGGGGTTCTTGGAAGCAGCCTCACAAGCTGTCTACCACACTGTCTGCAATGGAAGAATTCTTCTCTGGTGGGAGCTGTGGCTTTTAGGGCCCCTTTACACTGCCCCAGCCCTTTTACATGGTGTAAAGGATCCAGAGTGGGAGATGGGAATCTCGCCTCTTACATAAATGGTTGCATTGAGGCTGAGAAAACTGTGCAATAGGGCCGTTCTTTTAACAGACTCTCCCTCCCCTCTAATTTGGCCACCTAATAATCTTGGCAGTAATATTATTAAGGTAAGTGAGAAGGGGAACTAGGTGAACTTTTAGGAGCAGAACCATAAAATCTCAGTGCAGCAGAGTCAAGGAAAGGGGGAAACATGAATGGGAGCCAGGGAGAAGGAAAGAGTCCGAGAGCTAGGCCTGTATGATGGAAGTAGCCCCTGCACCATTTCGTAGATTTTAAGGCCAGGGTCAATCTCTGTAGTAGGGTTTATTATTTTAGGTTTTAACTGATGAATATGGATAAAGCACCCCAGATACAGCAACAAACACACACAAAGAAAAGAAATCAGTGTTTTATCCAATAAACACCAGAAATCGTTACTTTGTTCCTAAGATGCTTGTTGACACAGCAGTAATTGGACTAGGGGGTGGAGTAATGTCTAAAGTGCACTAATATGTTGCATGTTAATTGGTCCATGTGGACCCTCCTGGAATCCACTACACCTTGCAATGTTTTCTAGTGCACTTTATTCATTATGGTATATACTTCTGTAATAAGTAATATATATAATATATATGACTCATCACTGTATATACAAAGAGAGCCAGCCCAAATCCTGATTTTTTGGACTCCTACAGAAAACAAAAAATTGCTAACCCCCTCCCCCCAAAAAAACCTCCCTGGAAAAATTAAATTAGTAAACACTGAAAAACAGAAGCCTTATCTCTAATATAGTCAGAACTGCTTTGTGTCTAATTCAGCCTTTTAAAATCTTTGTGCCCGAGTCTTGTTTCACATGAGTTCTACACTGGTGTGTCTCCATTGACTACAATAAAAGTTACTCCTGATTTTTGCTCTCATGAGTGGGAGGAGAAACAGCCTCTCCCCCCTTTTTAAACAAACTGCATATTTTTGTTTCTTTCTGGTGAGGAGATAAGAAGCAGAAAATCATAGCTGGGGTTTTCATCTCAGGTGGAGTTTTCAAGGCTGGACAATTTAAAACAAACAAACAAAAGCCAACAATAATAAAACCCAACAAAAATAATTTGTCCTTTGAGTTGTGAACTGAGCCAATCTGATATAGAATCACTGAGAGAATAAAAGCCCACAATATCATTTTCAGAGAAAGATATTTCAGGAGCTAGTGGCTCTATAAATAATGAGTTATATTGGTGATGCTGAGATTTTGTCTGGGAGTGTGGCAAGGGAGGGGAGAGCAGGCAGAGAAGAGCTATCTGGGAGTGAATGAGTTCAATGAACCATACAGTACATGATCTCCTTCTGGTAGTGTGTCCCCAGCTGAGAGAAAAAGCATAAGATGATCTGAGCCATTTCCGGTTTGCTACAGGAGTTTACTTCAGCTAGAAACTAGTCATGAAGGCATAAATTAAATCAGCTCCCTGTGGGACTAGACTTGTCAAGGTCTTTCTATAGTGGTGACTCAAGACTTTTGTGAAGCCACTTCTGAGAGAGGCTTTGCAGAAATCAGTGAGCACCAATCAATTGCTGAGGATGAAATTCACCTCTGTGCAGAGGGGCTGCAAGAGGGCTCTGAACCACGCAAATCCCAATTTGAGGGCTTACACAGGGAGCAAGTAGTGAGTAGGCCTTGACTTGGTTCTCTGCATAAGGGAACATTTCTCCCATGGGAATAGATCGTGCCCTGAACAGGAAGTGTGTGGAAGAGGAAGAGCTCCAGATGTGTAGCATCCACCCTCCTACCAACCCCCAACCCATTCCCGATGAGGTGTGGAGCTGGTGGTTACCGCTACTGTCCATCTTGTCATGCACGGAAATGCCCGTGTGGAATGAGCATGTAAAACAATGATCGTGTCAGCATTACGTTAGTTCTTCCACCAGCTGAGTGAGAGCTCTCTGGGGTTGAAGGCAAGCGGAGAGCTCACGGGATGTTGCTATGTAGGCTGAGGTGGGTGAGGAGACCAGTGGAAAGGTCCAAGACCTCTGTGAGGACCCCAAGATCCATGAACTTAGATAGTCAAACTGCTTTACATAGTATACATGATCCCTGTGCCATACCATGCATGGCAATTTGCAGATTCCTGGTCATGCTGTGGAAACTTTCTGTGTAGAGGCTGATCTGGTCTCACCTATTCTTTGCCTATGGCACATAATAATTTAGTACCCTGTAATATTTTGGTCTAATTTCAGTTGCTAGGGTTAGCATGCGGGTGCTGGGTGGTGTTGGTGGGCTGCAATACACAGGAAGTCAGACTGCATGTTCTGGTAGGCCCTTGTGGCCTTAAATTCTACGACTCTGTGGCCCAGTGTTCCGGTGGTTTTTCACCAGGATCTCCCCTTCCCCCAGCCCCCCTCCTCCCCCTCAGGCATTCTCTGCTCGCTCTTACTCCCGTCTCTTTTACTCTAGGTGGGCATGATGTATGTATTTAACTCAATGTTCGGAATTGGAATCTTAGCCCTGCCCAAAGCCTTTGCTGATGCAGGCTGGCTGGCCAGCAGTGTTATCTTGGCACTTGCCATGGTGATGAGGTAAACTATAGAGAAACACCTTTTTACATGGTCTCTCCTTCCTATCCTGGGGTTTAGCTGGGATCCAGGCCTACTTTCCAACTCTTCTAACATTGCTGTGTGGCATGAAGCGGTGCTGATAAAAATGTATATGAACAATTCTGTAATTGTGAGATTCCTTTTTCAGGTTGCAAGCTCTTTGGAGCGGGGATCATTACCTCTTCTGTGTTTGTACAGCACCTAGTGCAGCCAGGCCTGATCCTGATTGGAACTTTTGGTCACTAATGTAATAGAAATACTAAACCAGAATGATTTTTTTTCTACTTAAAGTTTCTTAGGTAAAACATGGCCTCAGACACTGCATACACACTGTGTGTGTGTGTGTGTGTGTGTATAGATATATAGACATTGCATAGACGCATACTCACATGCAGTGCTATGTTTGCACATGCAGACTGGCTTCTGCTGTGTCTGTCTCCCTGAGCTGCGTGCTCAAGTGCTTATTTGGGTGCCTGGGCAAAGTGTGTTTGTGAGGCTGTTTTGAGATTGTTCTGGTCATGTGGTGTTAAGAGTTCACTTGTCCAGTTTAAAATTACTCTAGGGAAGGAAAATGGAAAGACTTCTAAGATTAAAATACCCGCACAGGCACATGGATTTGACAAGTAGCATCTGGTCTTTGCACTGTCATGTGAGAAATGGGACAAAATCCTGAGTCCCGAGACTATAGACTGACCAAAGCTATTGACAAAGGTCCTGCTCTGACTGCCCGCCTGGTGAAGAAGCAGTATTGCTGTCCCTTCAGAATGCTGAAGTACAGGATTATTATTACTAGTGCTGTTTATTATCTGCCAGCACCCCCCGGTAGTAAGCAGTGTGCAAACAGAACAGAGTTAATGTGTTTATAAACTTATTACAAAGAGCTTCCAATCTCTCTAAGGTAGGTATACTGTCCTGTCTGAGTGCCTCACAGTCTTTAATGTATTTATCCTCACAACACCCTTGGAAGGCAGGGCTGTGATCCCCATTTTACAGAGGGAAACTGAGGCACAGAGTCTAAGTGACTTGCCCAATGTCACACAGGATGTCTGTGGCATGGCAGGAAAATGAACCAAGGTTTCCTGCATCCCAGGCTAGGACCCTAACTACGGGGCAATTCTTCCTCTCCTAGGTAAGAACAGCATCTTTTTAACAGGCCTATTGTCAGCATTACAATGGGTGGAAGGGCATTTATTACAGAAAGATGGTGTCTGTTCCATGAATTGTTTTCCAGCTGTTATCTCAGAGAACGCTTGGGTTTTTTAATTGGAGAGGAGGACTAGGACTGTCAAGCCACTGGCTTTGTAAATAAGCCAAGCTGTAAAAATAAAATTGAAAAGAATACTATGCTTTGGCCATGGCTAGAATTTTTTGTTCAGGCTTCTAGGCTTTATTTGTAAAGCTCATGTTAGGATCCTTCTGATCTCCAAGTAAATTTTGCATAAACATAATTAGTGACATAATCACCTTGTCATGTGTTCTAAGCAGCATGTATCGTGGAGAAACAAGAACTGCTCTTTTCAAGCTTTCGACAAAAATAGATGGAGATTGACATTAGATCTCAGATCTGAGGCTTAGGTATCTAGATCAAAAAGGAATTTCTGGTCCTCCTATGCACTTGAACCTCAGTGTTTAAAAAAAAAAAAACCCTTAAACCCTACTGCCATCTAGAGGTGTAAATGGGAGAAAACAGACCCACATACAGCAAAAGCCCAACAGCTTCAGAATTTGCCAGGCTAATTTCCAGAGGTGTTTAAAAGTGCGTGACTGAATGCAGTTCAGGAAGTGTGTATTCACTCATCCCATTCCAGGTCATACTATAGTAGTCAGGCTATGAGAACGGAACAACATTTTCTGTTCTTACAATATTTTATTCCGTGGAGGATTCAGTTCCCTGCTTTGCCACTCACTAGCTGTGTGATCATGAGGAAGTCACTTTCCTTCTTCTGTGCCTTCCTTACTCCACTCTGTCTTGTCTGTTTATAGCACAGACTCTTTGGGTTATGAGTGGTCTCTTGCTTTGTGTGTGTGCACAGCACCTAGCACAATGAGGCCCTGAATCTCATTTGGGGCCTGTAGACGCTATTGTAATGCAAACGAAAGAACTATGAGGCTTGATGTATCTTGTGCGATATACTAGTTGAGACCATTGGAAATGACTTGTGCAGCCACAGGCTATGGTCTGTGCATGCAGCAAGTATGAGTCTCAGCACCCTGTGCGTCTGCACAAATAGACGCAAAATGGCTGCTCAGCAGCAACATGGATGTGCCCACGTGCCTCACTGTATAAAACATGCTTTGCTCCACACACATGCTGCATAGTCCTTTCACCAGTGATCTTTATTACAAACTTGGGCTCAACGGAAACATTTAGACTAGACATGAGCTAAAGCCAGAACCTCCAGTCTGATCCCATTTGAGTTTCAGGGTGTGTAGTTGGGGAAAAAGAAAGGTAGGTTGAGGTTAAACTCCCTGGGTTCTAACCTGCCCTAATGGGTTTGGTTCCAAATCAGGGCTATAACAGGAAGAGGGCCTCTTTTCTACTCCCAGTTCAGATTCAGCTGACATTTCACAAAAAATAGCTCAAGGGATTTCAGTGGGTCAAATCCAAATGTTGGGCCTGTTTCTTCTCTCATTTACACTCGACTAAAATAAAGACTAACTCCACTGACAACAATGGAGTTGCACTCACTTAATGAGAAGAATGAGGTCCTTAAAATCCAGCCACAATTTTACCTGGAGCCCAAATTCCAGGCTAAATTAATTCAGATCCAGATCTAAACTTCTCCTCATTGTCCCATCTCACTTAAAAGTCTGAGTGAGATGAATGACTTGTCAGGGCTATTTTTGCAGTAACTTGTTATGAATGAAGCAAGCACGCAATCTTCCAGAATCAATGTCTCTT
Source organism: Natator depressus (assembly GCF_965152275.1). Classification (NCBI taxonomy): domain Eukaryota; kingdom Metazoa; phylum Chordata; order Testudines; family Cheloniidae; genus Natator; species Natator depressus. The sequence goes on along the minus strand of NC_134243.1, from coordinate 25,121,352 downwards.
GTATTTCTCCCCTAGTTACATAACTGTGACCTTCCTGATTGAAGTAATGTCCTCTGCAAATGCAAGAGTTGTTTGGGACAGGAATAATGACTGCCACAAAGAGGTGAATCTCTTTGCTTTTTTACAGTTTTTAAGTATTTTTCCTGAGATTAAATTAGTGTCCCTCTCCATTTGTGATATAAGCAGTGGTGCTCAAGTGAGTAACCTCCCGGTTTAAGCAGGAATGGGGACAGGGCCTTTTAAGGAAGGTTCTTTGACTCTGGACCTTTGCTTCCCTGCCTCTGTCTGTCGGTGTCCAGATTTGTTGACCTTCGGGCTCTACTGCAAATGTGATTTTAAAAATTTTAGTTAAAAATTGTCATAGAAACACTCTCCATTTCTTTGATCAGCTGTACCCAGGACAGATTCCCAAAGGTAGTGGTTACTTCCCTGGAACTCAATTCAAGAGATCTGGGCTCTTCTCCAGACTGTGTGACCTCAGGCATGTCACATCCTCCCTCTGACCTCAATTCCCCACCTGTACAGTGGGGCTGATAACACTTCTTTTCTCCCATCCTTTGTCTTGTCTATCTAGATCATAAACTCTTGGGGGCAAGAACTGTTACTTGCTATGTTTGTACAGTGCCTGCCTTAGGTGCTGGTGTAATGCAAAGAATAAATAACCACATTCACAGTGTAACCTGAAGGTCAACAAATCTGCTGCGTGGGTATGTATATATCGATATGATCTACATGCACACTTATAAAATGTGTTTGTAATATGTAGACTGAATTACCTTGTAATCTTGCCTTTTGCAGCTGGATAGTTGCTGTAGGTGGGATTTGACTAAGGAGAGCACGGTAACCTTGTGGACAAGTTCAGGCAGAATACTTCATGCATAGAGGCAGCATGGGAGGTGTTTGCTGGAGTAGAGGACAAAACAGCATGTCAAAGCTGGCAGAGTTATTTTAGTTAAAATGCCAAAATTCCTCTGTCCCCAAAGCTTTTAGTTTAGCTCTTTTCTCTAACCATAGGTATAGGGCCTGTGAATTCTGCTCATATTAATGGAACATGAAAGTCTCCAGTCACTGCCTGTGAACTTTGTGAATAACAGAGCAGAGCAAAGTGGCTTTTTTATTCCTACGCAATGCTTGGAGCGAGTTCGACTGGATGATTTGTGCTTATCTAAAATAGTTACTGCTTCAGTAGCCCCATCTTGGCTCGTCTGGAGTGTTTCATGTAGTTCAAAAGATATTGTATCCAGTAACATTCCCATTCATCATTTCATTAAACTACAAAAAAGCCCATTAACCTAATGTTAACAGTCTGACTTAGAGCCAAAAAGGCAAGAGCTTTCAGAGTTAATGGCAAAACCTGGGGCTGATGAGCTCTTCCTTAACTTTACCATGTGTGTGGCTATTGTAGCAAGCCACTGCATCCTACCTAGCCTTCTCCCTCTGCTCTCCCAGCAAGAAAACAAACAGAAGGTGTAAAGGTTTCATGAAAGTGTAGGAGATGCATCATTCAGCACTCGTGCCTTGTGTGTTGACTATATAATGCCTTAGTGTACAGATCTGTTCTATGCTGTATTGATAATTTTGTTCTGTAATATATGTACTGTTCATATGGAGCCTGATCCAAAGCCCACTGAAGTCAATGGGAGTCTCGTGGTTGACTTTAACGAGCGTAGGTCTGGTTTTAGGGCCTGAGCCATAGCCCATTGAAACCGTTGGCAAGACATGCATTGACTGCAGTGAGCTTTGGATTTAGGCCCTTGATTTCTTAGATATATGTACACAAACATCAATATTTTGAAATTAAATTCTTGACTAAAATAGCAAACTATGGACCAAACTCTCTTAAAAAAATCATGCAAAGTTCCAGCATGTTCATAGGCTGATTTGACCCATACACTTGTCTTACATGCTTTTTTCCATATGTTTTTTTTACAAATGAAATCTACACATAATGACTGGATGTTGTGCTATTTCACTTTTCAGGCAGTGAGACGGTTTAATCACACACAGATGACACTATGCTACAGTGGATGTATAATTCTGAATACTGACGATTATAGCTGTATTGAATATTGCAATCACCTGTAGTGCCATACTCTGTGAATTAGATAAATTAGATCTTCTGTGGAATGTGGACATCAGCGTAGCTCCATTGATTTACACCGGCTGAGGACTTGGCCTTATTTTTTACTATATTTACGGCTCTGCAAAGCTCCACTGACTTTCCTCTTTGCATTTTTAGGATGAAATATTGAAAGAAAATATTCCCATGTCTGCAAAGAGAGGAGAAGAGTCCACCAAGTCAAAGGCCCTTCATTCAGTAAGTTTCCCTTCAGTAAGAATTTTTCCTTGGATAGGATTCTTTTGCTTGAAAGGGTAAGGGCAGGGCATCCCTTATCCTTCATTATAGCTCCGAAGATCTTCTCCATTATCAAACTTCTCGCCAGAGCTACCATCCTTTTAGCTGAGAGCACTGAGAGGTTGAGAGTATATCGATCCTGCTCCCCAGCTGGTAAGTAGATGGTTCTATTGCACCATAGCATACAGGAGGAAGAACTGGTGCCATGTTTCCAACTTCTGATGGATGTGGTGAGCCCACACAATTTTCCTTGTATCTGTTTTGTTTTTGAATTTGGATTCCGGTGTAGAAGTCTGAACGTAAACCGTGTGACCTCTTACATAATCTTTGAACCAGGGATGGCTGTTTTGTTCCTATGCAAAGGAGACCTTTCAAAAATGTCAAGAAACCTCAAGAATAGTTAATGTCTCTGACATCCTAGATGAGTGCTCTAACCACTGGGCTATTTGCTGTTCTAGGGTGAGACAGAGTGTCTCTGGGGCCAGAAATTCCATCCTGGACGTGAAGAAAGTTTCGATGAAAGAATACTTTTTTGCAGAAATATTTTGGGGGGTTTTTGACCAAAAAAGCTTTGTTGAAAATTTTGGACCAGCTCTACTTTGAACCAAATATAACCCAAAGTATAGAGAAGAATCTAGTTAGTACTGCTGTATTATCGTCTTGAAGTCATATGGAGTCTCAACCTGATCTGAAGTCAGCGGAAAGACTCCCAGTGACTTCAATAGACTTTGAACCATGCCTTTTAGTCTTACCCATTAATCACATGAATTTAACTTTTGAGAGCCAGCTGGTAAATCTGAATATTAGGAATTGACTCAAATCCTTCAGTTATGCAGGACTTAATAAAATGCTTCTCATTTCAGATACATTTTCCTATTGGGTTGGTGAGCCTGTGGAATTATCAATTCTACAGGGAGAATGAATAATTTTATTTTTTTATTCCAAGGGTGTGTATTATATGACTATATTATGTGTATACAACACACATATTGTACAAATATATATTATGTATATACAATAAATACATGTCACTGTTATAAAAACTGTAAATAATAACCTGAAGGTCAAAAAATCTTGTGTGTGTGTGTACACATATATAGGGTGTATATTATTATGTGATTATATCATGACTTAAGAGGAAGCTATTTGGCTAGTAACAAGAGAAATTAAAAAGTGAGTGAGTCACTACAGAGGTCTTCTGAATATGGAATATAAAGTACATAGTGGTCCCTTAAGTGATGTAGGAGCCCCGTTAAGCAACCTCCTCTGTGCTAACAATATGAATCCGATTTAATTGAACTAGTTTGCTGTCTCCAGACGCAATGAAAACTGACACCAGGACCCAACTAGTGTCTGGAAAGCATGCTTGTCTGTAGAGTCAATGAACAGCTGCTGCATCTGGGAAGAGAAAGTACTGAATCAGCAATTTTTTGACATTGAAAGCACCCTGTTAGTCGTACTGAGATTAGCCATGAAAAGGGATTTTGTAAGAGCCCTTTTGTGCTATAAATGTCTTTCAATTCTGTTGGAGGCAGTGTTTGGGCCCTGCCAAGCCTGTGGTGCCTTAGGATCCTTGGAGGGGAGACCGCCAAAGAGTTCTTCTCACACACACTCCCCTCAGTTAAGTTTGGGACATATCCCCAAAGAATCATCTTTCTAAGGAACACTTCCCAGAATCCCTAGGCCTGCTCTGTGCAGAGTAATGCGATAAAACACTGTTATGTCTGGGGAGGGTTTTTTCACGCCCAGTCTGTTGTTTCACAGTCCCAGTCAACAATGCTAAGGCCAGCTCTGAACTCTGCACCCACAGCAGTGTCCAATTCCAATGGTGATGCCCAGTTGCAGGTTATGTGCTCATGTTTAGTGTACATGTAACAACCCCTCTCCCATCCCACATGGGTTGCCAGCAGGATTTGAATTGAGAATCTTCAACATCACAACAACAAACTTCGACCACTTGAGCTAAAAGACAGGTTTCAGAGTAGCAGCCCTGTTAGTCTGGATTCGCAAAAAGAAAAGGAGGACTTGTGGCACCTTAGAGACTAGCGTATCTCCCTTGTCTTTTATAAATAGTAAGTTGTTGTCCTCTAGTGGAATGCAATACTTGCTTTGCTAGTTTGTTACACAGAGTCCACGTGACCAGAAGATGGTTCTGTCCCTTTTACGTTCTCTTGAAGGAATCCTCATCAAAGCACTTTTGGTGCTGCTATTGCCTGCCAGATGATCCAAAGCCAAGTGCGTTTGATATAAGTGAGCTGCTCTCTCTGACTGACCTGACTAAGATGTACTTCAGTACAGGTAGGTTTCCTGGATGGATTTTGCCTTCCTATTTTGTGTTGGAACTGATTCTCTGGGAAACTTTTGGAGTTATTCTCTCTATGTCCACCTTCACAGGATGGAGCTGGATGAGGTTGTGGCAGCTTAATCTGTTACTGACTCTTTCAGCAGAGCACTTTCCCAATTCTGGTTACATTTGTAATTGCGGGTACAAGTAATTGCATTTCTTGAAAGTGTTTGTCAGTAAAACACTATACAAAGCACTTTCTGGACCCAAACCAAGACAGTTTCTGAAACTGAATTGCTTCCAAAATCCTCTAAACTTACTTTGCTGCAATGTCCTAGAAGTTCCAAACTTTGTTGTTGGATACGTTTCCATTGGTTCCCTCGCTCCACGGGGCTTTCAGCAAGGTCTTGTTATGTTCCTAGGTGGTGTCTCATGAGCATATGTTCTGAGGCGAGCTGATTGAAAAATGGAATTTCCATCCTGCGGGAAAGTCTGTTGTTTTGACATTTTGAAGTGGTACATCCAGATTGGGAGAAAATAGCAAAACTTTTTGAGAATGAAGAATTCTGAAAATATTTGATTTGGAAATGTCAGTGTTTTATTTTGGATCAACATCAATCTCTGTGTCTGAGCTGCCATGGTGCCTTGTGGGGTTTGTAGTTTTAGGTCCCTTATACCTTCCTTCACCCATATGGGCCTTGCTCTGTGACTGCAGTATATTTCCCATGATGCACTGTGGTCTCTCCGTGTGACTAAATTGCCATGGGACTCCCATGATGCTCTTCCTTTTGTAGCACTCTTAGCCTCTTCTGTGTGATACTTTCATACTCAGAGAGATAGGAAATCTACCATTCCACTGCTGCCCTCCCGACATAATCCACCCATCATAAGTCTTGATAGTTCTAGCATCGGTAACTTTTCTGCAGTAGACATGGAAACTCCATGAACTCCAGGTGACTTGGATCAGGCTCCCTGAGAGCTGGCTCCCATAGCGAGCTGCTTGTGAAGGAGGTATGTAGAAAGAAACGGACAGAAAACCTGGCAGCTGATAACGGAGCAGCTGTATTTGCTATTTTCAAATGACAAAATAGAAAGCAGGATAATTTACATGATGCACAAGGTGAAACAACGTTAAAAGCAGGGAGGCAGCATATAGGAACACTGCTGTTCACACAATGCTGAAACATGAGGTACTATTTTTGTACACACTTAAACTGATTTTATTAGTCTTGACTTGAAAATCAGAGGAAATCTGAGCCATATACTACACAAAGGAGATACATTTTGCATTGACTTCAATGGGCTCTTGCTTGGTTACTTTTCAGCTGAAGGTCCTGTTTGGTAAGAGTGAGAATAACACCCAAGCCGTGAGAATGGCTGGCTAGTGTGATGTCACAGGCCTGGTGTGCTTGGGGAAGAATTTTGACTGAACAATTTTCTTTTCTCCATGAATATAGTGAGCTGTGTTCACAAAAGTATCCTGGGCCAGATCTTCAGCTATTTAAACTGGTAGCTTCATAGACTTCAATGGCATTAAACCGGTTTACGTCAGCTAAGGAACTGGCCCCCATGCGGAAAATACAGGCGCTTATGCAAGGTATAGAGATAAGTGTAACTTTGGCAAGCAGGTGAATGTTTTCGTATAGTCAAAGTGAAATCAAACTACTGAATTTTCACACGAAATTAAAAACAAACACAACTAAAAAGAAATCTGCACAGGGCCCAAACTGCACTAACAGGAACCACACAAGTATCTGAGCCTGTCCAATTCTTTGATGTGTTTATCCTCACAACACCCTTGTAATGTGGGAAGTGAGGTGGGAAACTGAGCCGTAGAGTGACTTGCCCAATGTCTCACACACAGTCTGTGGCAGAGCTGAGACTTGAACCCAGGTCTTCCAAGTCCTAGATTAGCATCCTAATGGACCATCCTTCCTCTCGTGGACTTCCTCTTTCAGTACACCTTATGGGGATGCCCTTGAAATTCATATTTGTTTGCTGCTGTCCTTGGAAGTCATTGGCAGTGCTCCTGAATGGCTCTGTGACTGTGATTGTTGGACTACAGACCCAGGGGGCACAGGATTCATATGGTCTGCAAATTTCTGTGCCCCGCATGCAGAAAAATGCAAAAGAAATCTGCGGGGGGACACGCATCTCTTCCCCGGCAGTCCAGGTAGCACGTCTGTTCCAGCGTGCCTGGAGCAGCCTCAGAGATACAAATCACTGCCGTGGGAGGGGGGCTGGGCATGTGTGCCTGCAAGGGAGACGTTGATCACCATCAGGGGGCAGCTTGCCTGGGGAGGGGCGAGAGAGGGATATGTCTTTTTATTATACATGAGGAAGGCTCTGTTCCTGAAGCAGAAATGTAGCAGCCTGCCTGTTTGTTAATTGATCTCATTTTCTGAGCCTGCCTGCGTAGTAACATTGTTAATGTTCCTACTGTTAGTTAACTTTTCCCCAGTCTCAGTCAATTCCCCCAGCAGCATGAAACCTGTAAACGTTTTAAGGCCCCTACATTGCCAAATTTCAGTTTAGCAGCCGTGTTAATCTGTATCCACAAAAAGAAAAGGAGTACTTGTGGCACCATAGAGACTAACAAATTTATTTGAGCATAAGCTTTCGTGAGCTACAGCTCACTTCATTGGATACACTGAGCTGTAGCTCACGAAAGCTTATGCTCAAATAAATTTGTTAGTCTCTAAGGTGCCACAAGTACTCCTTTTCTTTTTGCATTGCCAAAGTGATGTAGAGCCTTATAAATGACAGTAAGGGAATCAGCTAGGAAGATCTCTGTGCTTTCTCACTTTTTTCCTGTGCCAAAGTGGCACAATGGGGTTTTAGATTAAGCTCAGGATTTATTTTACTTACCCATTAAAAAAAAGACTTTGAGGGCAAATAAAACATTTACCAAGCAGTCAATAAAATGTCAGGACAGTCAGAAGCAAACACTTCCCAAAGTACCCAGCCAGGTCCAGGACAACGATTAGCAAAACTGTATGACTTTCACGTGTGAAAGAATGAGTAATTTAAAACGACTTTTTTTTGGCTGTTTGGTGTTCTCTAAAGTAATTTAAATGAAAATCCAGGATTATAACTGCAATGCAGAGTATTAGTTACCATGTGTTTGTAACTTAACTTTCATGTATTTAGGAAATGCTGAATAGTTATTGTGACTTTTTTTTGTATTGTAGTTTAAATAAATTACCAAAACAATTGATCATATTGTGTGTGATCATACTGCATTAGCTTGACAAATAAAATATGCAGAATTTTTAATTTTTGGCCCAGAATCTCCCCAGGAGTACCTGGTGGGAACATATGACAAGAAAGGTATTTGTACGAGTTGCATGACTTTGCTTAGAGGCAGGGGTGTAGCCATGGGTGGGTTGTGGCCCACTTAGCATCCGGGCCCTCCCAAATCTGAGCAGGGGTGTAGTGCTGCCAGAGTGGCCCGGAGCGTCACTTGGCCACCTGAAATCCAGGACAGAGCTATGCACCCATGCTTCAGAAAGCTATGCTCTGGCAGCTCTGCCTTGCCATTTTCTGAGCTGCAGGCCAGAGCGTTCCTGCTGCCCTTACCTCTCTGGGCTGCCCAGCAGGAGCAGGAGCACTCGCTGGCATGCAGCAGCCACACACGACAAAGCAGAGAGGAGGGCACTGCAGACACACATTAGCGCCTCAGCTGCTCTGCAGCCCGGCCCTCCTCCGCCTGGATGTACCATCGGGCCGCTAATGCATGGGAGGTCGGGGCGGGGGAGGAGGGCGTGGGGGGAAAGAGTATTTTAAAAGAGGTGATGGTAACCACCACCCCACGTGCAGGGCCTGGGC